>NC_134399.1:156478195-156800630 GCF_050003625.1 Haematobia irritans
CTATAGAAATAAAATTTTGACACAATTTTCTATAGAAATAAAATTTTCTATAGAAATAAAATTTTCACAAATTTTTCTATAGAAATAAAATTTTGACAAATTTTGCTATAGTAATAAAATTTTAACAAAATTTGCTTTAGTAATAAAATTTTGACAAAATTTGCAATAGTAATAAAATTTTGACAAAATTTTCTATAGAAATAAAATTTTGACAAAATTTTTTATAGAAATAAAATTTTGACAAAATTTTCTATAGAATTAAAATTTTGATAAAATTTTCTATAGAAATAAAATTTTGACAAAATTTGCTATAGTAATAAAATTTTGACAAATTTTTCTATAGAAATAAAATTTTGACAAATTTTGCTATAGTAATAAAATTTTAACAAAATTTGCTTTAGTAATAAAATTTTGACAATATTTGCTATAGTAATAAAATTTTGACAAAATTTGCTATAGTAATAAAATTTTGACAAAATTTTCTATAGAAATAAAATTTTAATAAAATTTTCCATAGAAATAAAATTTTGACAAAATTTTCTATAGAAATAAAATTTTGACAAAATTTTCTATAGAAATAAAATTTTGACAACATTTTCTATAGAAATAAAATTTTGATAAAATTTTCTATAGAAATAAAATTTTGACAAAATTTTCTATAGAAATAAAATTTTGATAAAATTTTCTATAGAAATAAAATTTTGACAAAATTTTCTATAGAAATAAAATTTTGACAAAATTTTCGATAGAACTAAAGTTTTGACAAAATTTGCTATAGTAATAAAATTTTAATAAAATTTGCTATAGTAATAAAATTTTGACAAAATTGTCTGCAGAAATAAAATTTTGGTAGATTATTTTCAGCGATATGAACCAATTTTTGTGGCGATTATAGACCGATATGGACCAATTATTGCATGGCTGTTAGCGGCCATATACTAGCGAAATGTGCCAAATTTCAACCGAATCGGATGAATTTTGCTCCTCCCAGAGGTTCCGGAGGTCAAATTTGGGGATCAATATATATGGGGGCTATATATAATTATGAACCGATATGGACCAATTTTTGCATGGTTGTTAGAAACCATATAAATTTGTTCCTCCAAGAGGTTAAAGGTTATAAAGGTGGCAGTCCGATTAAGTTTCAGGTTCACTTAGACTATTCAGTCCACTGTGATGTCCTCCAAGAGGCTCCGGAGTTCAAATCTGGGGATCGGTTTATATGGGGGCTATATATAACTATGGACCAAATCGGGGGATCGGTTTATATGGGGGCTATATATAATTATTGGCCGATGTGCACCAATTTTTGCACAGTTGTCAGAGATCATATACTTACACCTTGTACCAAATTTCGGCCGGATCGGATGAAATTTGCTTCTCTTAGAGGCTCCGCAAGCCAAATCGGGGGATCGGTTTATATGGGAGCTATATATAATTATGGACCAATATGGACCAATTTTTGCATGGTTATTAGAGACCATATATCAACACCACGTACTAAATTTCAACCAGATCGGATTAATTTTGCTCCTCCAAGAGGATACGCAAGCCAAATCTAGGGGTCGGTTTATATGGGGGCTATACTTAAAAGTGGTCCGATATGGCAATACCATCCGACCTACTACATCAATAACAACTACACACAAAATAATTTCACGAAAATTTTTCCAATTAAAATTTTAATTGAGTTTTAAAAAATATTCAATTAAAAATTTAATTGATTCAACAAATTTTTTAATTGAAACAAAAATCAATCACAAAAATAATACTATCAATTAATTTTTTAATTGGATCAATTAACTTTTTAATTGACCTTCAATTAATTTTTTAATTGATACTATCATTTCTGTGATTGAAGACATTTCAATTGAAAATTAATTGGATCAATTAATTTCGTGATTGAATCAGAAAAAAAATGTTTGTGTGTACTTATGCCAAGTTTCAAGTCGATAGCTTGTCTCGTTCGGAAGTTAGCGTGATTTCAAAAGACGGACGGATGGACCGACATGCTTAGATCGACTTGGAATTTCACCGCAACCCAGAATATATATACTTTATGGGGTTCTAGAGCAATATTTCGATGTGTTACAAAAGGAATGACAAAGTTAATATAGCCCCATCCTATGATGGAGGGTATAAGAAGATGATTTTCTGTCTTTGATTCAACAATTTTTTTAATTAAAGCAACAATTAGTAGTATCAATTAATTTTTTAATTGGATCAATTAATTTTTTAATTGACTTTCAATTAATTTTTTAATTGATACTATCATTTCTGTGATTGAAGACATTTCAATTAAAAAATTAATTGGATCAATTAATTTCGTGATTGAATCGGAAAAAAATATTTTGTGTGCAGGAAACAATTTTTTTTGTGGTTTGAATAAATTTGAAGTGAAATTGCTTCAATCATGGAACTTAAAATAGTAATCACTGAGGCCTATTAAAAAATTTATCCAATTAAATTTAAATTGATTTTATAAATTTTTGTGATTTTTTGATTCAAATATTAATGAATTCAACTAAACTTTGAAAACTTTTTCAAATAAAAAATATTAACGAAATTTTAATTGATGAAATTTTACTGTGCAAAAATCAAAAACCTTCTTTTAGTTTAAGTTTTAAGTCTTTAAGTTTTAATTTGGTCACTAAAATAAATCTGTAAAAGCAGAATAAAAATAATACTTTTTGTTCCTAATGTTATTATAACTTGTGGTAATGAGTCAAATCAACAATTCAAAACGTTTGTTATTTTAGGATAATTTTTAAACCACCAAAGTGAAAAGTTGGGTTTTAGAGAAATGAATCACTAAAATTGTGTAAAAGTTATATGTATCACAAATGAGGCTGTACAATCGTTCATATAAGCTCAGTATTTTTTCAGTGCATGTATCTTCTATCAAATATGGTTTGAAGTCAATATTGATACCATGTGTATAAAGTATATTAACAATAAATTTTTTTTAGTGTATTATTTTTCTCTGAAATTCTTGCATAATTAATTTCAAGTTTTTAACCCTCCATCACTGAGAAAAGAAACGTGAACGGATAAGTTTAAATACTTTGGCAAACCAAAAAAAAAAAAAAAAAAGAGAACTACAAAACAATTCTTAAAGTTAATGAATGACAACAACAGAATAAAAACTTGACGTAAACCAAGAATTTAGATAAAGTATTGCAAAATTCTGGTATGTTAACGGTAAAAACTTGAAAATAGCGTTAAAATTTATTTCAATTTTTTTTCTGTTTATTTGTTTGCAAATAAACAAGCATAATATGTATATATGCTGGTTGCTGGTTCTGGGTCTTTATTATTTGCCACGATACCAAGACTGACAGTTATGCATATTTACCAACAAAAAAAAAAAAAACAAATTTTTTATGTAAGAAGTCAACATGATGGCTTATGAATGAAAAAAAAACTTAAAACATAAAACAACGTTTTGGGGGAGAAAATACTATTTAGTTTGCCTGAATTTAAAGAAAGAGGATGATAATTTAACACTCTTCATATTCACCTCTTAGGCACGCACTTATTATTATTTTTTTTTTAGAAAATAATGGAAAAGAGATTGCCTTACAATTTGTTCCAATGGAAGTTAAGCCAATCAACATTTAAAAGGGATTTAATCCCCTTAGTTACTTTTGGCCATATTTATTGCATAATGTTATACGGATCTGAGTTGAAATTTAATTTGGATTACTTTATTTAAAAACGAAAAAATTTTTGTACATATTTATTGCAAAATTCAAAACCGATATTCGGTTGATAATTATAAATAATTATTTGATTTTAATCTAATATGGCTTAATTTAATTTAAATAATTTTAAATTTAATTTGTTCTAATTAAATTTTTACTATTTATTTTAAAGTTAATAATAATGTCGATTTTAATTTGATTCAAATTTTATTTTAAAATTTAATATTGATTTAATTTTAAATTAAATTCAAATTTTAGTTTGAAATTTGGCTTCAAAGCTTTATTCGTTGTAAAGACCCCCTTGGACTTCAGTGTACATTTTTATTTATCTTTACATTGCATCGCAAATCATATAGTAAAGAGAAGGGGTGCTCTTTTATATTTGAAGAGAAATATGAACAAATTCGATTTGTACGAAGTTTATACCACAAATATACGAAAAGATAGCATGTCATTTTTGTAGAATAGTTGCGTTGCGCGTTATGCCAAGGTTTTTGTTTTCCTATTGTAATGAAATTTATTTGCGAAATATTTTGATATATCCCTTGTTATTTGGGAAGTTTGCTGCAGCACATGTCGACAATGATTGTTGACTATGGCAATAAGATAAGAAAGTCACATTGCAAAATCCTCCACCAAACATTACTTATTAAAATGTGGTCTCATATGGCCTTGCCATTTTTTTTTTTGACATTTTGACGCCCTAATTACATGTATGTTGAATTTGCCGTTGGTAATAACATTTCTTGGTATCTTAGCATTTTAATTTTAAGGGCGTTTTTCTATTATTGCAATAGTGTCATGGAGAAGGGTATAATTTCCAAGGAATATTTCGTGACTTCATGACTTTTTGTTTATTGAAGGGGAGAATTTTGTCGCAGGGGAGACATTTTGTAATTTACTCATTGAAATGTCATCTACGAATACCAATTTCATTAATAATTATGATTTATGGGGTAGCATAATAAATATATTTTAAAATTAAAAAAAAATATATCTGCAGTATTTAGAATAGTTTTATTATTATAAATTAGATTAAACTGAAACTAAGCAGAAACGGTAAGCTTGACTAAAATCAAAAATTGACAAATAATATTTATTTATTCCTATAGAAAATTTTGTCAAAATTTTATTTCTATAGTAATTTTTTCCAAAATTTTATTTCTATAGAAAATTTGTCAAAATTTTATTACTATAGAAAATTTTGTCAAAATGTAATTTCTATAGAACATTTTGTCAAAATTTTGTTTCTATAGAAAATTTTAGTCAAAATTTTATTGCAATAGAAAATGTTGTCAAAATTTATTTCTATAGAATTTTTTTTTTAATTTTATTTCTGTAGCAAATTTTGTCAAAATTTTATTTCTATAGAAAGTTTTCTCAAAATTGTATTTATATAGAAAATGTTGTCAAAATTCTATTTCTATAGAAAAATTTCTCTGAATTTTATTTCTTTAGAAAATTTTCTCAATTTTTTTTCTATAGAAAATTTGGTCAAAATTTTATTTCTATAGAAAGTTTTCTCAAAATTGTATTTCTATAGAAAATGTTGTCAATTTTTTTTTACAGAAAATATTGTTTCTATAGAAAATTTTGTCAAAACTTTATTTCAATGGAAAGTTTTCTCAAAATTATATTTCTATTGAAAATTTGTCAAAATTTTATTTCTATAGAAAATTTGTCAAAATTTTATTTCTATAGAAAAATTGTCAAAATTTTATTTCTGTAAAATATTTTGTAAAAATTTTTTTCTATAGAAAATTTTGTCAACATTTTATTTCTATAGAAAATTTTGTTAAAATTTTGTTTCTATAGAAAATTTTTTCAATTTTTTTTTCTATAGAAAATTTTGTCAAAAATTTTATTTCTATAGAAATTTTGTCAAAATTTTATTTCTATAGAAAATTTTGTCAAAATTTTATTGCTATAGAAACTTTTGCCAAAATTTTACATATAGAAAATGTTGTCAAAATTTTATTTCTATAGAAAATTTTGTCAATTTTTTTTTGTATAGAAAATTTTGCTAAAATTTTATTTCTATGGAAATTTTGTCAAAATTTTATTTCTATAGAAAATTTTGCTAAAATTTATTTCTATAAAAATTTTCTCAGAATTTTATTTCTATAGCAAATTTTCTCAGAATTTAATTTCTAAAGAAAAATCTCTAAATTTTTGTTCTATAGAAAATTTTATAAAAATTTTTCCTATAGAAAATTTTGTCAAAATTTTATTTCTATAGAAAATTTTGTCAAAATTGTATTTCTATAGAAAATTTTGTCAAAATTTTATTTCTATAGAACATTTTGTCAACATTTTGTTTCTATAGAAAATGTTGTAACAATTTTATTTCTATAGAAAATTTGGTCAAAATTTTATTTCTATAGAAAGTTTTCTCAAAATTGTATTTCTATAGAAAATTTTGTCAAAATTTTTTTTCTATAGAAAATTTCGTCAAAATTTTATTTCTATAGAAATGTTTCTCAAAATTTTATTCTGGAAAATTTTATTCTGGAAAATTTTCGCAAAGTTTTATTTTTATAGAAAATTTTCTCAAATTTTTATTTCTATAGAAAATTTGGTCAAAATTTTATTTCTATAGAAAATTTTGTCAAAATTTTATTTCTATAGGAAATTTTGTCAAAATTTTATTTCTATAGAAAATTTGGTCAAAAGTTTATTTCTATAGAAAGTTTTCTCAAAATTGTATTTCTATAGAAAATGTTGTCAAAATTTTATTTCTATAGAAAATTTTGTTTCTATAGAAAATTTTGTCAAAATTTTATTTCTTTAGAAAGTTTTCTCAAAATTGAATTTCTATAGAAAATTTGTCAAAATTTTATATCTATAAAAAAATTTGTCAAAATTTTATTTCTATAGAAACTTTTGTCAAAATTTTATTTCTATAGAAAGTTTTCTCAGAATTGTATTTCTATAGAAAATTTGTCAAAATTTTATTTCTATAGAAAATTTTGTCAAAATTTTATTTCTATAGAAAATTTCGTCAAAATTTTATTTCTATAGAAAAACAATTTCTCAAAAAAATTTTATTTCTGTAGAAATTTTTGTCAAATTTTTATTTATATTGAAAATTTTGTCGAAAATTGTTTTCTATGGAAAATTTTCTCAAAATTTTATTTCTATAGAAAATTTTTGTTAAAATTTTATTTATATGGAAAGTTTTGTCAACATTTTATTTCTATAGAAAATTTTTTCAAAATTTTATTCCTATAGAAAATTTTGCTAAAACTTTATTTTTATAAAAATTTTCTCAAAATTTTATTTCTATAGAAAAATTTCTCAAATTTTTATTTTTATAAAAATTTGTAAAGTACCTCTTATTGGGTACATTTTACAATTTATTATACACCATAAATCCATTATAATGTAAATTTAGTTCCAAATTTGATTTGATTAGCTATTAAAATCTACATGCTATCTTAAAAAACAAAACCTTGTTTTGCTAAAGAAATACAAAATATTTTATTAAAAATAATAGTAATAATAAAATTTACTGCTGTTTCAATAGTAAATTATTTTTCTTATTTTCGACAAATAAAACTATACCAAACATACCTAGCACCTAGTCTCTCGATTTTATTCGCTCCATTATAAATGTTAAACAAAAATAAATTGAAATAAAGGCGTATGTAAATCGTATGAATGGAGCCAGAAAAATATTATTTGTTTGAACGCATTTTTGTTGCGTATTTAATTGCAGATGGTTGAATGAATATTTTAGCCGGTTGTTTTGTTTTATTTTGTGTGTGTGTTTTTTTTTTTATTTTGTTGAATGGCACATATGACTGCTATCGCACGTGATGATGATGATAGTCTATATGGTGGGGCTTGCTTTTGTTTAAGCTATGCTTTGGCTCTCTATGTGGTAGGCTTTGTTCTTTATGTACCGGGTGGGGTCTCGTTATAAATTTCATATTTATGACTTAAATACGGCCACCACCAACTACCAACAAACAAACAAAATACCTAACAGCAGAAATGATAAATAGAAAACCAGGCAACACAAAAAAATGCACATATAAATTCAAGGCCAATATATGCATTTTTTACGATATACATACAATTTTTGTTACGAGTATTTTATGCTTTGTATAATAAAACAGCAACGGAGTTTTTGTTAGCAGGAACTAAGCCACTACTACCAAAAATATACGTCGAACATTATTTCATTGAAATTTTAGAAAAAAACAACATATTTTTACCGATTAAAGTTTGTTTTTTTTTTTTGAGAATATCTTTTTTTAAAAATTGTATTTCTACAAATTGTATTCTTAGCTTAAAATTATATTTTAGCTAAAAACTACAAAAGTACACAGAAGTATTGTCTTGAGCACAAAGAACCCATACACAGACAAATATATCACCAAAATATTTCTATTTAAAAAATTGATTGAAACTGAAAGCTTTTTCATTTAAAAAATTAATTGGAACAATTAACTTTTTAATCAAACTAGAATCATTAAGTTAATTAAAACAAGGATCGATTTTTAAATTTTTAATTAAAAAATTATTTGATATTTATTTGGCTTTTTAATCACACTCAGAAGACTAAGTCAGTAAAAAAATTATGTAATTTTTTTTTTTAATTAAAAATTTATTTATAACAATGCTAAGTCAGTGCAAAAAGCGATTGATAATAAAGGGTGATTCTTTTGAGGTTAGGATTTTCATGCATTAGTATTTGACAGATCACGTGGGATTTCAGACATGGTGTCAAAGAGAAAGATGCTCAGTATGCTTTGACATTTCATCATGAATAGACTTACTAACGAGCCACAACGTCGAATTTTCAGTGAATGGGCCCTAGAAAAGTTGGCAGAAAATCCGCTTTTTTATCGACAAATTTTGTTCAGCGATGAGGCTCATTTCTGGTTGAATGGCTACGTAAATAAGCAAAATTGCCGCATTTGGAGTGAAGAGCAACCAGAAGCCGTTCAAGAACTGCCCATGCATCCCGAAAAATGCACTGTTTGGTGTGGTTTGTACGCTGGTGGAATCATTGGACCGTATTTTTTCAAAGATGCTGTTGGACGCAACGTTACGGTGAATGGCGATCGCTATCGTTCGATGCTAACAAACTTTTTGTTGCCAAAAATGGAAGAACTGAACTTGGTTGACATGTGGTTTCAACAAGATGGCGCTACATGCCACACAGCTCGCGATTCTATGGCCATTTTGAGGGAAAACTTCGGAGAACAATTCATCTCAAGAAATGGACCGGTAAGTTGGCCACCAAGATCATGCGATTTGACGCCTTTAGACTATTTTTTGTGGGGCTACGTCAAGTCTAAAGTCTACAGAAATAAGCCAGCAACTATTCCAGCTTTGGAAGACAACATTTCCGAAGAAATTCGGGCTATTCCGGCCGAAATGCTCGAAAAAGTTGCCCAAAATTGGACTTTCCGAATGGACCACCTAAGACGCAGCCGCGGTCAACATTTAAATGAAATTATCTTCAAAAAGTAAATGTCATGGACCAATCTAATGTTTCAAATAAAGAACCGATGAGATTTTGCAAATTTTATGCGTTTTTTTTAAAAAAAAAGTTATCAAGCTCTTAACAAATCACCCTTTAGTTACGTTTTTAAGTAATTATTGTTATTTGTGGAAGGGGAGAAAACGGCAAAAATTTGTTTTCTCGCCAAACATAAAATTGTTGTCCAAATCAGATACATAAGGTCCGAGCAAAAAACATGGTTGCGACAAAAATGGTACATATCATGATCATATTCCTTCTCTGAGTGCACAAACAAATATGTTTCAAGAGCATAATATCACTTTTTCACAAGGAACATGTAACATATTTGTTGCAAACGTTTTAATTTTCTCGCAAGATTGTGTATCTGATTTAAGCAAACATGCTATATTTGACGAGAAAATAATTTTTGTGCGACACAAGTGTTAAATGTTTGCAGGAAAAAATTACTATGATACTCTTGAAACATTATGGCGAGTTTCCAAACCGCATTGGAATACAAAAGCATAACTTAGGATCACGGTTGCCAAAGTTAGTAGAATTCTACCAAAAATATGGATTTTTATTGTTTAGTAGATTAGAAGAATTTTTGACGTTTTGGTAGATTTTGCACAATATGGAGAAATACAAATTTGACAAATTTTCTATAAAAATTAAATTTTGACAATTTTTTTTATGGAAATAAAATTTTGACAAAATGTTCTATAGAAATAAAATGTTGACAAAATTTTCCATAGAAATAAAATTTTAATAAAATTTTCTATAGAAATAAAAAGTTTACAAAATTTTCTACAGAAATATTATGTTGACGAAATTTTCTATGGAAATAAAATTTTGACAAAATTTTCTATAGAAATAAAATTTTGACTATGTTTTCTATAGAAATACGTTTTTAAAATATTTTTTGATGTATAGTTTTATAAAAATTAAATTTTGACAAATTTTTCTATAGAAATAAAATTTTTAATAAAATTTTCTATAGAAATAAAATTTTGACAAAATTTTCTATAGAAATAAAATGTTGACAAAATTTTCTATAGAAATAAAATGTTGACAAATTTTTCTATAGAAATAAAATATTGACAAAATTTTATATAGAAATAAAAGTTTGCAAAAAATATTTTGATTGGTAGTTTTATAAAAATTAAATTTTGACAAAATTTTCTATAGAAATAAAATTTTGACAAAATTTTCTATAAAAATAAAATTTTGACAAAATTTTCTATAGAAATAAAATGTTGACAAAATTTTCTATAGAAATAAAATGTTGACAAAATTTTCTATAGAAATAAAATGTTGATAAAATTTTCTATAGAAATAAAATTTTGACAAAATTTTCTATAGAAATAAAATTTTGACAAAATTTTCTATAGAAATAAAATGTTGACAAAATTTTCTATAGAAATAAAATGTTGACAAAATTTTCTATAGAAATAAAATTTTGACGAAATTCTCTATAGAAATAAAATTTTGGCACAATTTCCTACAGAAATAAAATTTTGCACAATTTTTATAGAGAGATGAAATTATGCTAAAAAAAAATCTATAGAAATAAAATTTTGACATAATTTTCTATAGAAATAAAATTTTGACAAAATTTTTTATAGAAATAAAATTTTGACAAAATTTTCGATAGAAATAAAATTTTGACAAAATTTTCTATAGAAGTAAAATTTTTACGAAATTCTCTATAGAAATAAAATTTTGGCGAAATTTTCTATAGAAATAAAATTTTGACAAAATTTTCTTTAGAAATAAAATTTTGACAAAATTTTCTATAGAAATAAAATTTTAACAAAATTTTCTATAGAAATAAAATTTTAACAAAATTTCCTACAGAAATAAAATTTTTACAACATTTTCTATAGAAATTTTGGCAAAATATGATTCTGATCCTGAGCAACCGTGCTTAGGAACAGAATCATATGGGTTCCTGGCTACGCCGGAATAAGAAATTGAGAATGCAGAGCCCATTAAAGTTCGCGCGCCAATTTAGATGAATAGGCCGTTACGGGAGACGCATAAAACGATGAACACCGGTCGAAAGGCCAAAAAAAGGTATTAAGGGGTGACCCAACAAGAAAAGACTAAAAAACTACTGAAAGAGAGTAGGACGGCAGTCATAAGCGCCGTGAGAATCAGGACAGGCCATCTAGAATTGAGAGTTCATACGCCCCGAATAGGAGCAGCGGATGTGTATATTTGCCTAGTGTGACCGTTAGGTTAGGTTAGTGGCAGCCCGATATTTCAGGCTCACTTAGACTATTCAGTCCATTGTGATACCACAGTGGTGAACTTCTATCTTATCACTGAGTGCTGCCCGATTCTATGTTAAGCTCAATGACAAGGGACCTCCTTTTATAGCCCCGTACCGTAGTTTTGGATGACATTTCCAGTGAATACATTTTTTTATAATTTACTTCCAAATTATAAAAAAATGTATTCACTATTTGGATCTTAATAATAGATATACTTAGGGCAAATATAACATGTTTGCAAGCCTTTTTTTTATTTTAATTAAACTCTATTACAAACGCAGATGTCACGCCAATTTCACAAAAATATATATTTTTGTACAAATTCATGAAATACATAATTTTCTTTTTTTCACTTGTAAAATTTCGTAGTCTCAAGGAAAAAAATTGAAGTTCAAAATTGCAAAAAATGTCTTTAGTACCTACCATATGAAGTTCATAATGGGCGCATTATTGGTAAAATTTAATTCTTAACTATTTTGTGGGAGACAGGATTTTAGTAAAACTTTATGCTTCATTTTCATGTAATAAACGTGCGCTAAAAATTATTAAAGGCAAGAAAACTTTCTCAAAACATAATAATTCCAAGAACTATAATATCCGGAATCCGGATCCTTTCTTCAACCTAAAAATCTTTTTATATATTATTTTTTGATTTCTAAAGACAATTTTCACAAAATTTTTGATCTAAGAAATTTTTGTCAACACTTTATTTTTATAGAAACGATTCTTAACATTTTATGTCTTTAGGTGAGTATTAAGTTCGAGTTTAGCCGCTAAAATTGCTAAAGTGAAAACTAAATCAGCAAGAAAAAGGCATGAAATTATACGTATTTGTTGCAAATTTTATTATAACTTGATGGGGGAAAAGCCCAAAGCAAATTTTCACAAAGTTTGTATTCCTTAAAATGGATTATTAAAGAAAAGTAATCGTGAAAATATGACGTTTTTAGCGGCTAAACTCGAACTTAATACCCACCTTTTAGGAAAATGAGTTTAAATTTTTTTTCTTTCTAAAAATTTATTAAAAAATTTTATATCAATTTTTTACAAATACAAGCTATTCAAAATCCGGTTAATAACTTGGTCTTAGGAAGCAATGGGATATGACCGCACGGTTGGTTGATAATACCATTGCTACATCTCAGGGGGCAAGTAACAATGGCTGTCGCTGGCAATGCAAAGCAAAAAATATGCAAACAGCATAAAAACTCTAAGGCCACCTTCAACATCCCCCATTTAAATATTTTTTTTTTTTTGTGAGAATTCAGTTATATGTTATGCAAAATACAGGGGAGTGTATTACTACACGCCGAATGAGACCAAGCATGAAATGTATTTCAAACACCTTAAATGCAAAAAAAAATTAAATATAAAATTGCTGAATAATATGAATTTTACAAAAATATCATCTAACCAAACAAACCAAAAAAACCTATATACAAACAAAAATATCACAGCCACAAAAATATATTTTTAGAAAATATTTTGTAGAAGGATTCCCGTTTATTTGTTTCATTCAATTTAATTTTATTGTTTATTAATTTACATTCAACTAATCTAATTTTAATATTTAGTTCTAATATTAGTTGAATAAATTTAAATTCTTTAACACAGAAAAAATTTTCACGAAAATTTTTCCAATTGAAGTCGTAATTGAGCTTTAAAAAATATTGAATTAAAAATTTAATTGGTTCAACAAATTTTTAATTGAAACAAAAATCAATCACAAAATTGATAGTATCAATTAATTTTTTAATTGGATCAATTGATTTTTTAATTGGCTTTCAATTAATTTTTTAATTGATACTATCATTTCAGTGATTGAAGACATTTCAATTAAAAAATTCATTGGATCAATTAATTTCGTGATGGAATCCGAAAAAAAATTTTTTGTGTGAAATGTTCTCTTTTTTTTGTTTGTCTTGAATTTCAGTTGAATTCCTTCTAGCCATCTACATAAAAATTTTCCTCTCCTTGAACTGCAATGACCTCACAAAACCAATGACAAGAACCATATGCAGTAAAACCATCGATTGTAAAACTTAACATTAAAAATATATGACTGTCATTAAATCCATCACTTTCAATCAAATTACAACTCAAATATCATTATATTTAGACATCGTGGTAATTTTCAATGCATGATATGCAACACTACGAGCAAGCACCATAAGATACAACGTCTTTCACATGATACACGGAGAGAAAAAAAAACTATTAAAAAGATTTCCAGAGAGAATAAGGAAGAAAATTGACGACAGAACACATAGTGGAGGCTTCAGATCGACGAAAATGAAGGATTTAACTTTAAAGAAATGCATTTCACAGAGAAATGCACCAAAAAAAATAAAAATATGGACATTGAGGTTAAGCCAAAAGCCAAGGTATCGACAAATGGGAATGAGCAGACCCACATGAAACAAAAAAAAAAAAACAATAACCAAGAGAATTCTATATAAATTTTATTTTGATAGAATGTTTTAAATTTATGTCGAAATTGTATTTTATGTTATAGGAAAAGATAAAAAAATCATTTTATGAAAAAATTCTAAAAATTATATAAAAATTTATTTTTTTAGAAAATTTCATTAATTTTTTAATTTTATGTAATATTTTTTTATGTTAAAATTTAATTTAAAATAATTTAAAAAATAATTAAAACTCCTTCACAATATCAAAATCTTTATAGAAAATGTCATAGAATTTTCCCCATAAATAAAATTACATTGTTATGTTAAAAAAAATATTTTCGTTCTGTGCATGACACATTCGCTATGTATCCCTTTTTACAATCGTAAAAACCGTATAAACTTTATCGAATGTACTCCTCCTTATTATTCATCTTCCTTTAAAATTACAAGAGAAATGTTATGATGGCTGGGGGGAGGGGGGAGAGAGTGGCATACACTAATAATGAATGAGTTTTTCCTGTTTCTGTTTGTTTTTTTTTGTTTTTGTGCTGTTTCAAACAAAACTGACAACATGTGGTTTGAATTTTCATTTTAACGACCTGATGTTGTCTGTCATTAGCGTATATCTTCTTCTCGTTGTCTCCATGGAGGTTCTACATTGAACAATTGTAACGCTCTTGGAAGTTTTATTACATTTTAATGTAACATTAATGAATGTTTTTTAATGGTTTTTTATTCGAGTGTTCGACTATTATGGAAATGTAAATAAAAACGAAAGAACCAATTGCAAATTCCAATGTACAATAAACTTTAGGGGGAGAAACAATGAGAAAAGTTTTATAGTACTTGTCCAATGAATAGTTTATTGTCAAGGTCTGGGATAAAATGTTCAATGTTAAACTTTGCTGCAGCAGAATGTAGAAAACAAAAGTTGATTTATGCACAGAATTGTTATGGAACGGAAGCAAATGGTGCCATCTGTTTACAGAAAAGCAAAAAACTTCATAATGATAAAGAGCACAAAGATTTTTTTATTCATATTATTTAATTTTTATTGGAAAGTGGGCCTTTTTTATAGAAAATTTTGTCTAAATTTTATTTCTAACGAAAATTTTGTTAAATTGTATATTCAAATAAAATTTTGTTAAAATTTAATTTCCAAGGAATAATTTTCATGAAAAACTTTGTTAAAATTTAATTTTTTTATTTTTTCATTGAAAATAACAAAAATAGTTTTTTTTTTTATTATTTTTGTTATTTTCAATGAGAATGTCAAGCATTTATTTCCAAAAAATAATTTATTAACATTTTATTTTCATAGAAAATTTTGTAAAAGTTTATTTATTTTGCCAACAAAATTAGAGTAACCACCGTGGTGCAATGGTTAGCATGCCCGCCTTGCATACACAAGGTCGTGGGTTCGATTCCTGCTTCGACCGAACACCAAAAAGTTTTTCAGCGGTGGATTATCCCACCTCAGTAATGCTGGTGACATTTCTGAGGGTTTCAAAACTTCTCTAAGTGGTTTCACTGCAATGTGGAACGCCGTTCGGACTCGGCTATAAAAAGGAGGTCCCTTGTCATTGAGCTTAACATGGAATCGGGCAGCACTCAGTGATAAGAGAGAAGTTCACCAATGTGGTATCACAATGGACTGAATAGTCTAAGTGAGCCTGATACATCGGGCTGCCACCTAACCTAACCTAACCTAACCTAGAGTAACTTTGTTAAAATTCTATTTTCAAATAAAATTTATTGTGTGAAAATTGTTAAAAAAAAATATAAAAAAATTTATTTATTTTTGGAAGAAAATGATATGAAAATTTTATTTTTAAAGAAAATTTTGTGAAACATTTATATCCAAGGAATAATTTTCATAATTTTCAAGAAAAACATTGTTAAAATTTTTTTTATTTTATTTTTTCATTGAAAATAACAAAAATAGTTTTTTTTATTATTTTTTTATTTTCAATACGAATGTCAAGCATTTACTTCCTAAAAATAATTTTCTAACATTTTATTTTCAAAGAAAATTTTAAAGTTTATTTATTTTTCCAACAAAAATTAGAGTAACTTTGTTAAAATTCTATTTTAAAATAAAATTTATTTTGTGAAAAATGTTAAAAAATTTTGTAAAAAAAAAATCAAAGAAAATGTTATGAAAAATGTTATGAAAAATTGAAACAGTACTGCAGAACAATAAGTAAATTAGCAAAGCAAACAGAAAGACGTACATTTCTCCTTCAATGACGAAAACTAGGAATAACGCCAAAACATATAAAGAATGCAACAATACATATACCAGATCTTTTCAACTGTCCACAAACAAAACAGCAAGCAGACAAAATACAACAAAACTTACAGCAAAAGCTTCTCAACGTAGAGATCAGAGAGAGCCATATCACATTAAAACGGATAAAAACTGAAATTCACAACATTGAGAGAGAAATGGCACATACACTGAACGAAATGGAACTATTAAAATTTAAACAAGAGCAATGGAAAAGATATATCAACATAAAATCAAGGACCAAACAGACTCATTTTTCCAAAATAGAACGCCTGAAACAAGATCAATTCTCCAAATTTGACTTCCACTTCAACGAAGATTGGTTTATAAATCTTACAGACATTGAATTCAGTCGGGAAAGCAAATGAATATTATCGTTGGGAAACAAATTCGCATTACCAATATGTAAAAAGAATTTCGCACCAATACCACTGATCGCAGACATTGAACAATGGATACAGACCATAAAAGACAAGGAAAAGGATATCACAAGAGCAAAATGGGCCAATAGAATCTGCGAATACAAGAAAAATATGAAAAATACGGAGAAAGAAAAATTTATATTAGGAATCTATGAAAACACAAAACGATTCATATCACAACACAAGGACAAAATCAGAATCACTTCTGCAGACAAGGGAAATAAGACGGTGGTAATATACAAAGAAGATTACAACAACAAGATGAATGATATACTAGAAGACAAAAACACATACAGAAAAGTACGAGAAGATCCAACCTCAAAACTACAAAGGACAAATAACGATATTGTACAAGAACTTTTCAAAAAAGAATATATAACAAAATGGGAAAAATTCAGGCTAACGTCAAATTGTGCGGTAGCACCAGAACTATACGGTCTCCCTAAAATACACAAAGATTGTGTCCCTCTCAGGCCCATCTCATCATCGATGAAAGTCCCATGCTATGGACTTGCACAATACGTAGGTAAACTACTTAAGAATCTTGAATCCCCGACGTACAATGTGAAAAACTCAATGGAAGTAAAAGAGAAGATTAAGGACGTAATTTTGGAAAAAGACGACATAATTGTATCATTTGACGTATCATTATTTACTAATATACCGACACACTTAGCTATTAAGATCATCATGGGAAAATGGGATAAACTTAAAGAATACACGAAGATTCCAAAACAAAAAATACTCCAAATACTTCAATTCTGTCTTAACGATAACAATTACTTCAAGCAGGACGACACATTTTACCATCAGACGTATGGTATGCTAGACAATCTTTTGGATGAAGTGATATTGGAGTTAAACAGTAAAAATATAAAAATTAAACTAATAACAAAATACGTGGACGATCTACTGGCAATAATCAACAAGGACGACGAGCAGGAAATAATGAAATTACTGAACTCGTATCACACCAAAATTCAATTCACAATTGAAAAGGAAAAAAACGGGGAAATCCCATATTTAGATATGAAAATGATAAAAGATGGAAGCTCAATTATTACAGACTGGTACACGAAAACTACAGCTTCGGGAAGAATGATAAACTATCACTCAACCCAACCAAAAACTATGAAGATAAATACAGCCTCAAATTTTATACAGAAAGTAATGTACCTGAGTGATGACAGATTCAAAAGTCAAAATATTTTAAAAATTAAAAATATTCTTCGACAAAATAGTTTTCCAGTACATCTAATCAACTCACTAATCAACAAAACTCATCATCCAAAAACTCACAAAGAAAAAATACAAATGAAGAACTCAAACATTTTTTTCAGTGTCCCATTTATCCCCAAATTGACGGAATGCAAAACTTGGTTGAGATCAATAGAGGAAGAAACAACAACAATAGCATACAAATCAAACGATACACTGCAACGATTATTTACAACAAAAACAAACAGAACAGACAAAATGCAATTAGACAACGTTGTGTACGAACTAACATGCAATGGAAACGAAAGGGAGACATGCAACATGCACTATGTGGGTACAACAAGAAGACAATTGAAAATACGAATGGCAGAACATGAAGCCGACATCAACAAACATAGAGAAAGCACAGCTTTAGCACAACACATAAAAGAGAGTGGCCATAGCATAGAGTTCAAAGCTGTTAAAATTCTCGACAGAGAGAGAAATGAGAACAAACGTTATACACTGGAGAGCCTACGCATTCAACAGAGAATAGAGACGTCAATGAACACTAAGGAAGACAAAGATAACACCAACTTACAGTATTCCATTGCAATAATTTAAAGAGTAAACATACATAGTTCTGTGATATAGATTTAAAGTTTTGCTGCAATATTTACATTTTATTTATTTATTTAGTTATTATTATTGTTTGTGATGTCCAGTTTTAATAATTTATAAATGAAACAAATGTAAAACAATTGTAAGTAAGAACTAAAATCCACAATTACTGAAATCTAAATAGAATTTTCCTCTACAGATATTTCAAATAAAAAATTCTCTGGAAAAGGTCGGAAAAAAGCCGACGAAACGTCGAGAAAAAAGATGAAATAAACTTGTTTTATTTACATTTATATATATTGGCCAAAACAGCCCATTAAAATAAACAAAAATCTATTAAAAATTTTATTTTTTAAAGAAACCTTTGTGAAACATTTATTTCCAAGGAATAATTTTCATAATTTTCAAGAAAAACTTTGTTAACATTTTAATTTTCTTATTTTTTCATTGAAAATAACAAAAATAGTTTTTTTTTTTATTATTTTTGTTATTTTCAATGAGAATGTCAAGCATTTACTTCCAAAAAATAATTTGTTAACATTTTATTTTCAAAGAAAATTTTGTAAAAGTTTATTTATTTTGCCAACACAATTAGAGTAACTTTGTTAAAATTATATTTTCAAATAAAATTTATTTTGTGAAAATTGTTAAAAAAAATTGTTGTTGAAAAATTTATTTTCAAAGAAAATTAGAATAATTTTGTTAAAATTTTATTTGCAAAGAAAATTTTTAAAGGTTTATTTATTTTGCCAACAACATTAGAGTAATTTTGTTAAAATTCTATTTTCAAATAAAATTTATTTGGTCAAAATTGTTAAAAAAAATTTTGTGAAAAAAATATTTTAAAAGAAAATTAGAATAATTTTTTTAAAGTTTTATTTGCAAAGAAAATGTTATGAAAATTTTATTTTTAAAGAAATTTTTGTGAAACATTTATTTCCAAGGAATAATTTTCATAATTTTCAAGAAAAACTTTGTTAAAATTCTATTTTTTTTATTTTCTCATTGAAAATAACAAAAATAGTTTTTTATTATTTTGTTATTTTCAATGTGAATGTCAAGCATTTACTTCCTAAACATTTTTTTGTTAACATTTTATTTTCAAAGAAAATTTTGTAAAAGTTTATTTACTTTGCCAACAAAAGTACAGTAACTTTGTGAAATTCTATTTTCAAATAAAATTTATTTTGTGAAAGTTGTAAAAAAATTGTTGTTAAAAAATTTATTTTCAAAGAAGATTAGAATAATTTTGTTAAAATTTAATTTGCAAAGAAAATGTTATGAAAATTTTATTTTTAAAGAAAATTTTGTGAAACATTTATTTCCAAGGAATAATTTTCATAATTTTGTTAGACCTTTTTTATAGAAAAATTTGTCAAAATTTTATTTCTAACGAACATTTTGTTAAATTGTATATTCAAATAAAATTTTGTTAAAATTTTATTTCCAAGGAATAATTTTCAAGAAAAACTTTTTTAAAATTTTAATTTTTTTATATTTTCATTGAAAATAACAAAAAAGTTTTTTTTTTTTTAATTATTTTTGTTATTTTCACTGAGAATGTCAAGTATTTACTTCCAAAAAATAATTTGTTAACATTTTACTTTCAAAGAAAATTTTGGAAAAGTTTATTTATTTTGCCAACAAAATTAGTGTAACTTTGTTAAAACTATATTTTCAAATAAAATTTATTTTGTGCAAATTGTTAAAAAATTTTGTAAAAAAAAATCATTTTCAAAAAAAAATTAGAATAATTTTGTTAAAATTTTATTTGCAAAGAAAATGCTATGAAAATTTTATTTTTAAAGAAAATTTTGTGAAACATTTATTTTCAAAGAATATTTTGTTAAAAAAAAAATTTTTAAAAATTCATTTATTTTTCAACATTTTAACAATTTTGTTCAAATTTTATTTCCAAAGAAAAATTCTATTGTCAAATAAAATTTTGTTAAAATTTATGTTGTCAAAATTGTTAAAATTTATTTTGTTAAAATTTATTTTGTCAAAATTGTTTAAAAAAAAATTATTTTCAATGAAAATTAGCAAAACTTTGTTAAAATTCTATTTTCAAAAAAAAAATCCAAACTTTATTTTCAACGAAAATGTTATGACCATTTTATTTCAAAGATAATATTGCGAAACATTTATTTTCAAAGAATATTTTATTAAAATTTTATTTCCAAAGAATTATTTGTGAAAATGTAATTTTCAAACAAAAATGTTGGTTTTTATTTTTTTGTTATTTATATTCATCTTTATTTACCATTTGTTCAATCAATATTTACAAAGTTACGAGATTTTATATAATATATTACAGCGAGTGAGTCTTTAATACAAGTTTAGATTTCTTGGTAAAATTTAAGTTTCAAGGATGTTTTGTTTTTGTAATTTAATTGTCCAAGTTTTTTTTTCATTTTCAAAGAAAATTTTTTTAAAAAATTACTTTTCAAGGAAAATTTTGTTAAAATTTTATTTAAAAAAATTTATTTCCAAGACAAATTTGACAAAATTTAATTTTTTTCTTTAAAAATAAATTTTTTGTCAAAATTTTATCTTCAAAGAAAATGTTGTAAAAATTTTATTTCTAAAGAATATTTAGCAAAAATTTATAGGAATTTTCTCAAAACTTTATTTTTAAAGAAAACTAGAATAACATTGTTAAAATATAATTTTCAAGTTGTTACAATTTTATTTTAAAATAAATTTTTTTTCCAATTTAATTTAAAATAAAATTTTATTAACATTTTATTTGCAAAAAATATTCCATTTTCAAGGATTTTTTTAAATTCAATTTTTTTCTATTTTTAAAGAAAATGTTGTTAAAATTTTAGTTTCAAAGAAAATTTTGTCATAGCCTCGTTTCCTAAGAATAGTCCAAGACAAATTTGCCAGAATTTTATTTTCAAAAAAATTTTTTTTTAATTTAGTTTTCAAAGAAAATATTGTTAAAATGTAGTTTTCCAAATATTGTTAAAATTTTATTTTCAAAAGAAATTTTGTTAAAATTGTTTTTGCAATAAAACGTTATTTTTTTATTTTCTATTAATTTTTTTTTCCTTGAATTTTATTTCTAACCAATATTGGCTTAACATTTTATTTTTAATAAAATTTTATTTTTAACATTTTGAGAAAATTTTCTATAGAAATAACATTTTAGAAACTTCATTTTCTTCCTTTTTTAATCGGGGCATATTAATATTACTTCCGCTCAATTAATCACAATATCTTTACTTTCCCAAGTCTTATTATGAAAATCCACAAGATATTGAAAACATGATTAGAATAGTTCAATTTAAGTGTGATGCTATGCAAATATTCAATACCAAACCTCTAATACTTAAACAATTTTCACATCCTCATATTGTTCATGACCCTTTCCAATAAATTGACTAAATTGTGGAAAAACACGCACATCCAAATTAATATGTTCTTTATACGTCTATGTATTCATCTGTTCGTCGCATGATGTTTATCTCCCTTGACGTGGCAAAACCAATAAAATAGACAAACATTATTCCAAAATGGAATCCCATTAAAATTTAATCTCTGAAATCTTCTTAACACAGGGAAGTGCACAACAAAACATGCAGACTCCCCTTGAGCCATAAGTTGAGTGTTAGAGAATTTTATGTGAACAAAGTACTGGGCAAACATATGCTGCACTGCACTGCCCATAGGACGTTGATCGGGGGGGCATTATGCCCATGGGAGACAAAAGGTAAATATTTGCTTCTACCATTTCAAGTCTGTATTGCTTTTTGTAAATTATGAGTTTAATCTACGCTAAAAGTAACGATTTACACGCATTGTAAATATTTAATAAAGTCTGAATGGTGTTTGACCTCAGTACACCAACCAAGAGCATCTCTTGTAGTAAATTCCGATTTGCTGCCCTCATATCCAAATGCACAAAAAAAATTTTTTGCAATTTTAATTTGGAAAATTTTATTTCTATAAACAATTTTTGCAAACTTTTATTTCTATAGAAAATTTCGTCAAAATTTTATTTCCGTAGAAAATTTTGTCAAAATTTTATTTCTATAGAAAATTTTGTCAAAATTTTATTGCTATAGAAAATTTTGTCAATATTTTATTTCTACAGAAAATTTTGTCAATATTTTATTTTTATAAAAAATTTTGTCAAAATTTTATTTCTATAGAAAATTTTGTCAAAATTTTATTTCTATAGAAAATTTTGTCAAAATTTTATTTCTATAGAAAATTTTGTCAAAATTGTATTTCTATAGAAAATTTTGTTCAAACTTTATTTTTATAGAAAATTTTGTCAAAATTTTATTTCTATAGAAAATTTTGTCAAAATTTTATTTCTATAGAAAATTTTGTTCAAATTTTATTTTTATAGAAAATTTTGTCAAAATTTTATTTCTATAGAAAATTTTGTCAAAATTTTATTTCTCTAGAACATTTTGTCAAAATTTTATTTCTACACAATTTTGTCATAAATTTATTCTATAAAAAATTTTGTCAAGATTTTATTTCTATAGAAAATTTTGTCAATATTTTATTTTTATAGAAAATTTTGTCAAAATTTTTTTTCTATAGAAAATTTTGTCAAAACTTTATTTTTATAGAAAATTTTGTTCAAATTTTATTTTTATAGAAAATTTTGTCAAAATTTTATTTCTATAGAAAATTTTGTTCAAATTTTATTTTTATAGAAAATTTTGTCAAAATTTTATTTCTATACAAAAATTTTGTCAAAATTTTGTTTCTCTACAACATTTTGTCAAAATTTTATTTCTACACAATTTTGTCATAAATTTATTCTATAAAAAATTTTGTCAAAATTTTATTTCTATAGAAAATTTTGTCAATATTTTATTTTTATAGAAAATTTTGTCAAAATTTTTTTTCTGTAGAAAATTTTGTCAATATTTTATTTCTATAGAATATTTTGACAAAATTTTATTTCTATAGAAATTTTTGTCAAAAATTTATTTCTATAGAAATTTTTGTCAAAAATTTATTTCTATAGAAATTTTTGTCAAAATTTTATTTCTATAGAAAATTTTGTCAAAATTTTATTTCTATAGAAAATTTTGTCAAAATGTTATTTCTATAGAAAATTTTTTCAAATTTTTATTTCTATAGAAAATTTTGTCAAAATTTTATTTCTATAGAAAATTTTGTCAAAATTCTATTTCTATAGAAAATTTTGTCAAAATTTTATTTTTATAGAAAATTTTGTGAAAAATGTATTTCTATAGAAAATTGTTGCAAAATTTTATTTCTATAGGAAATTTTTATTTTTATAAAATTTATTATTATAAATTTATGCAAAATTTTATTACTATACAAAACGTTTGCAGAATTTTATTTCTATAAAAAATTTTGTCAAATTTTGAATTTAATTTTTTTATATTTTTTTACTTTGTGAAATTTTTATTTTTATGAAATTTATTATTATAAATTTATGCAAAATTTTATTATTATACAAAACGTTTGCAGAATTTTATTTCTATAAAAAATTTTGTCAAATTTTGAATTTAATTTTTTTTTTATATTTTTTTACTGTGTACTGACCAAGTCCTCTTTTGCTACTAAATTAATCCATTTGTTTCGGTTTTACCAAACTCAATGTGTGAACGCAAAAACTTGGACACAATTCAACACTTTTCTGATTAAATTTCGGTTTCGCCCTAATGCAGCCGGCTAAGGATATATGGAGAGCAAACACACCACTCTCTGGCATACACAGCAACAACCCTTATGCAACAATTTTTTCCGCCATATAATGTACTTTTGTGGTTGGTTTGGGATAAAAGTGGATTGCATTCTGAGTTATATTGGTGTTGGTGGTTAAATCCAATCATTAGTACTCAGTTTTCCCAAAAGTATTATAATACCATGGAATACGGGGGAAAAGGATTCATTGACATGAGCCATTTTAATAGAATGTAAACAAAAATTCTCCCTTTCGTTATATGCACGTGTCATAGTCCAATTTGGGTAAATTTGTTTTAGAAATTAATTTTTGCCAAGTTAAAGAGATCCTTACGCAAACTTCAAAGACGAGTGTACCAAATTTAAAGAAAAAGTTAAATTTTTATCAAAGCTATACATTTTCTTTAATCAACATTTCTTTATTATAAAAAAATTTATCTTTATTGTTCTCTAGACTTAGTGTCCCAATATTTCGCATTAGGACAATATTTTTTCAGTGCACCTGTTTAAAAAGTAACAACGGAGTGTCAATATTGTTTTCTGCTTTTTCGAATGACTAATATAGTCTTGCGCATGTGCAACATCTTTAAATTTCGATTATAAAATTTGTGATTAGTCAATCATACAATTTTTTGTTTAATTTTAATGATTAATTTCCCAAAAGAAATAAATATGAATATGACTAATGAACATTATTAATCTTACATCGTTTCAAGCTAAATGTGACACAGTTACCTTGAAATTTTGTGTAATGAAATTTCCAAAAGCTTACCTGAAAAATACAAACAAAAAAAAAACATGGAAAACGGAACATTTTCTAAGAAAAAAATGTTATAAAAAATAGTAGAAAAAATATTTCTATAGAAAATGTTTGCAAAATTTTATTTCTATGGAAAATTTTTGAAAAATTTTATTTCTATAGAAAATTTCTCAAAATTTTATTACAATAGAAAATTTTGCCAAAATTTTATTTCTATAGAAAATTTTGTCACAATTTTATATCTATAGAAAATTTTGACAAAATTTTATACCTATAAAAAATGTTGACAAAATTTTATTTCTATAGAAAATTTTGACAAAATTTTATTTCTATAGAAAATTTTGCCAAAATTTTATTTCTATTGAAAATTTTGCCAAAATTTTATTTCTATAGAAAATTTTGCAAAAAAAACTTTTTGCTATAGAATATTTGCAAAATATTAAATTTTTGCAAACTTTGATTTCTATAGAAAATTTTGTCAAAGTTTTATTTTATAGAAAATTTTGTAAAAATTGTATTTCTATAGGAAATTTTGCCAAAATTTTATTTCTATAGGAAATTTTGCCTAAATTTTATTTCTATAAAAAATTTTACCAACATTTTATTTCTATAGACAATTTTGCCAAAATTTTATTTCTATAGAAAAGTTTGCAAAAAACTTTTTTCTATAGAAAATTTTTGCAAAATATGAAAATTTTGCAAAATTTGATTTCTATAGAAAAGTTTGTCAAAATTTTATTTTATAGAAAATTTTGTCAAAATTTTATTTCTATAGGAAATTTTGCCAAAATTTTATTTCTATAGAAAATTTTACCAACATTTTATTTCTATAGAAAATATTGCCAAAATTGTATTTCTTAGGAAATGTTGTCAAAATGTTATTTCTATAGAAAATTTTTGAAAAAAATTATTTCTATAGGAAATTTTTGCAAAATTTGATTTCTATAGAACATTTTGTCAAAATTTTATTTTATAGAAAATTTTGACAAAATTTTATTTCTATAGAAAATTTTGCAAAAAAACGTTTTTCTATAGAAAATTTTTGCAAAATATGAAATTTTTGCAAAATTTGATTTCTATAGAAAATTTTGTCAAAATTTTATTTTATAGAAAATTTTGTCAAAATTTTATTTTATAGAAAATTTTGTCAAAATTTTATTTTATAGAAAATTTTGTAAAAATTTTATTTCTATAGGAAATTTTGCCAAAATTTTATTTCTATAAAAAATTTTACCAACATTTTATTTCTATAGAAAATTTTGCCAAAATTTTATTTCTATAGAAAAGTTTGCAAAAACTTTTTTCTATAGAAAATTTTTGCAAAATATGAAAATTTTGCAAAATTTGATTTCTATAGAAAATTTTGCCAAAATTTTATTTCTATACAAAATTTTGCCAAAATTTTATTTCTATAGGAAATGTTGTCAAAATTTTATTTCTATAGAAAATTTTGTCAGAATTTTATTTCTATAGAAAATTTTGTCAAAATTTTATTTCATGTTGTCAAAATTTTATTTCTATAGAAAATTTTTGAAAAAAAAATTATTTCTATAGGAAATTTTTGCAAAATTTGATTTCTATAGAACATTTTGTCAAAATTTTATTTTATAGAAAATTTTGTCAAAATTTTATTTCTATAGAAAAATTTGTCAAAATTTTATTTCTATAGGAAATTTTGCCAAAATTTTATTTCTATAAAAAAATTTTACCAAAATTTTATTTCTATAGAAAATTTTGCCAAAATTTTATTCCTATAGAAAAATTTGCTAAAATTTTAATTCTATAGAAAATTTTGTTAAAATTTTATTTGTATAGAAAATTTTGCCAAAATTTATTTCTATAGAAAATTTTATTTTTATAAAAAATTTTGGCAAAATTTTATTTCTATAGAAATTTTTTGCAAAATTTTAATTTTATAGAAAATTTTGTCAAAATTTTATTTCTGTGGAACATTTTTTTTAAATTTTAATTCTATAGAAAATTTTACCAAAATTTTATTTCTATAGAAAATATTTGTAAAATTTTATTTCTATACAAAATTATTACAAAATTGTATTTCTATAGAATATTTTTGCGAAATTTTATTTCTATAGAAAATTTTTTGCAAAATTTTAATTTTATAGAAAATTTTGTCAAAATTTTATTTCTATAGAAAATTATGTCAACATTTTAATTCTATAGAACATTTTGTCAAAATTTTATTTAAAAATCGTTAAAATTTTATTTTTTATAGAAAAAAATTCCAAAAATTTATTTTGAAATTCTATAGATCCATAGAAAATGTCAAAATATTTAAGAATTATAATATTGATGTGATGTAATCCTTTTTCTATTTTAGGTATTTGAAAAATAAAACAAATATTAATGCACTTTAATTTGTTACAATGTATTTTGTAACAAAATAAACTATGGCTACTGCAAATATTTATTTTCCCATTTAAAAGAGTTTTGTTCCAAGCAAACAAAATTAAATCGAAAAAAGCTAAATTTGTTAGTAAAGGGTGATTCTTTTGAGGTTAGGATTTTCATGCATTAGTATTTGACAGATCACGTGGGATTTCAGACATGGTGTCAAAGAGAAAGATGCTCAGTATGCTTTGACATTTCATCATGAATAGACTTACTAACGAGCAACGCTTGCAAATCATTGAATTTTATTACCAAAATCAGTGTTCGGTTCGAAATGTGTTTATCGACAAATTTTGTTCAGCGATGAGGCTCATTTCTGGTTGAATGGCTACGTAAATAAGCAAAATTGCCGCATTTGGAGTGAAGAGCAACCAGAAGCCGTTCAAGAACTGCCCATGCATCCCGAAAAATGCACTGTTTGGTGTGGTTTGTACGCTGGTGGAATCATTGGACCGTATTTTTTCAAAGATGCTGTTGGACGCAACGTTACGGTGAATGGCGATCGCTATCGTTCGATGCTAACAAACTTTTTGTTGCCAAAAATGGAAGAACTGAACTTGGTTGACATGTGGTTTCAACAAGATGGCGCTACATGCCACACAGCTCGCGATTCTATGGCCATTTTGAGGGAAAACTTCGGAGAACAATTCATCTCAAGAAATGGACCGGTAAGTTGGCCACCAAGATCATGCGATTTGACGCCTTTAGACTATTTTTTGTGGGGCTACGTCAAGTCTAAAGTCTACAGAAATAAGCCAGCAACTATTCCAGCTTTGGAAGACAACATTTCCGAAGAAATTCGGGCTATTCCGGCCGAAATGCTCGAAAAAGTTGCCCAAAATTGGACTTTCCGAATGGACCACCTAAGACGCAGCCGCGGTCAACATTTAAATGAAATTATCTTCAAAAAGTAAATGTCATGGACCAATCTAACGTTTCAAATAAAGAACCGATGAGATTTTGCAAATTTTATGCGTTTTTTTTTTTTAAAAAGTTATCAAGCTCTTAACAAATCACCCTTTATTTACAAGTAAATTATTTTTTTAAACTGCTTTGTAGGAGCAATAGTTTATTTATTTAGTTGTTTTTTTTTTTTTAATTGAAAAATTTTTGTTGGATAATTTATGATCTTATGCAATCATTTAAATCTTTTTTCCTCCAAAAAAAAATTCATTGGTCAGGCTATTTAATTAATGGGCCTGCAGTAGTGGTAATGGTCGTTTGAATTGGCGTTTTACTCAACGATGATGATCATAATGATGAAGGCGCATACAAAAACAAATATGCTGGTACTGAAAACGGTGGTTGCCGGCTTTTGAAGTTTCGGGAGTAATCAGCGGTCAGCGGCCAAGCCAAATAGTTTTGTTTATTTTGGCGTTGGTGGCTCGCTGTTAATGTAACAGAAAAATCAAATATTTTTAAGTGTTTGAAAAAACACCATATTTATAACCATAGTAGCAGAGCCAAACCAAATAAAACAGAAACCCAAAATTTTTTGGCATAAACAAATGGCCAACTAACACCAAACGATTGGTGGATAGTTTGCCGGTACGAAAAAATTCGAAAAATGAAAATAACATTTAAAATGACTTAAAACAAATAAAATACACATGGCGAAAAAATTGTTGGAAAAAAATAAAAACGATTGTAACTAAAGTACATTTGAAAGTATATACAGGGTGGCTGATATGTATTGCAATCAACTTCAGGTTGCCAGCATGGTTAAACCGCTCGTCTGACCGATTAATTCCATTTACAGTTTATTTTATTGTTCATAAGCTTACAAAAGCATTTTGATCAATTGCATTCAGAAATAAAGTCTTCAGTGATGGAATCTGTTCAAATTGGCTACCATCGGAACGATGATATGTTTGAGGTGTTCCTATTGCTTCTCTGGGTGTGTCCTAAAAACAGTACTGAAGCTCTGGGCCGACAAACATTTTTGCTTCAGACAAACAGATGTCAGCATCTTCGCACTCAGCATCCGTCGTCCAACAATGACTTAAAAAGCAGTCTCCTCGCTTCATTTCTACCGCGCAATGGCCACCAAATTCTATTCAATTTTGGAGATCAGAGTTGGCACTAAAAATTGCCGAAATGTCGGTTATCTCGAGGCAGCGCCTAGCCGGGAATGGGCAAAACACGCTACACAACACTTTCTGCAGCTTACCATGGCTTTGTCTGAAGGCCAATATAACTTTTTTATTGGCTTAGAATAAGTTAAAATTTTTTGTAAAATTTTATTTCTATTAAAAATTTATGCAAAATTTTATTTCTATAGAAAATTTCTTGCAAAATTTTATTTCTATAGAAAATTTTTCGCAAAATTGTATTTCTTTAAAAAATTTCTTCCAAAATTTTATTTCTAAAGAAAATTTTTGCAAAATTTTATTTCTAAAGAAAATTTTTGCAAAATTTTATGTCTATAAAAAATTTTTGCAAAATTTTATTTCTGTAGAGAATTTGTGCAAAACTTTATTTCTAAAGAAAAATTTTTTTCAAAATTTTTGCAAAATTTTATTTTTGTAGAAAATTTTTGCAAAACTTTATTTCTATAAAAAATTATTTGCAAAATTGTATTTCTAAAATTTTTATTCCTAAAGAAAAATTTTGCAAAACTTATTTGTATAAAAAATTTGAATAAAATTTTATTTCTAAAGAGAATTTTGTAAACTTTTTATTTCTATAGAAAATTTTTACAAACATTTTATTTCTGAAGAAAATTTTTGCAAAATTTCATTCCTATAGAAAAATTTTGCAAAATTTTATTTCTGTAGAAAATTTTTGCAAAACTTTATTTCTATAGAAAATTGTTGCAAAATTTTATTTCTATAGAAAATTTTTGCAAAATTTTATTTCCAAAGTAAGTTTCTACAAAATTTTATTTCTATATACAAATTTTTGCAAAATGTTATTTCTATAAAAAATTATTGCAAAGGTTTATTTCTATAGAAAATTGTGCCAAAATTGTATTTCTGTAGAACCAACATTTTAGTTCTAAATAAATTTTATTTCTATAGAACATTTTTCGCAAAATTTTATTTCTGTAGAAAATTTTTGCAAAACTTTATTTCTACAGAAAATTTCTTTCAAAATTTTAGGTCTATAGAAAATTTTTGCAAAATTTTATTTCTGCAGAAAATTTTAGCAAAACTTTATTTCTATAGAAAATTATTTGCAAAATTTTATTTCTAAAATTTTTATTCCTAAAGAAAAATTATGCAAACCTTATTTGTATAAAAAATTTGTACAAAATTTTATTTCTAAAGAAAATGTTTGCAAAATTTTATTTCTATAGAGAATTTTGTCAACTTTTTATTTCTATAGAAAATTTTTATTTACAAAGAATTTTTTTTTTTGCAAAATTTCATTCCTATAGAATAATTTTGCAAAATTTTATTTCTACAGATAATTATTGCAAAATTTTATTTCTATAGAAAAGTTTGCCAAAATGTTATTTCTATAGATAATTTTGCCAAAATTGTATTTCTGTAGAACCAAATTTTTTTGCAAAATTTTATTCCTATAGAAAATTTTTCCAAACCTTTATTTCTATAAAAAAAAATTTACAAAATTTTATTTCTATAGTTTTTTTTTTGCAAAATTTTATACTGTAGACAATTTTCACATTTTATTTCTATAAAAAATGTTTGCAAATTTTGTAATTTTCTTATGATTGATATTTAAATTATATGATTTTATGTTTTGTTTATAGGATAAATATTTTTTATCTATGATTTCATAATTTTGCCGGTTTTTTGCAAATCATAATAAATGTGAACAGAAAAAAATACAATTTAATATGCGTTGGTGTAAATTTGCTTGTAATGTTTGGCCCAAGTGTAATGAAAAAAAACGACATGAACAAACACATAATCAACAAAAGAAATGTCTATTGAAAATAAATAAATAATGTTGCCGGTTTTGGCAACCAAATTGGGTTTTAATTGATACGCTTGTACACAAGTTTTTAATGGGGTTACAATTTTGTTTTTTATTTTATTTTTTTTTTTTTTAACAATACCTTAATAGTTTTCAACGCACATATCATCCTAAAACCCTTGTAACCCACATTTGAAGTTTCAATGGCCAGCCATTCAATTATGCCATGACCAAATTGTATGTAAAGTTGGTCGACTTTAATCATCTCTCATATGGCAAATATTAACTCTTTTGAGGTCATTACGAAGAAAAAACAAGCTTTATAAAATATTGTCCAAATTGTTATGGATTAATTTGAGAAAGTTAGTGGAGGTTTTGTTTAGGTTTTTTTACAAACATTTTATTGTTGTTTTGATGATATCATAATTACTTCATTCATATGTCGTACATTTTAGTTAGCTACCAATTTTTTTATTAAAAATGTAATAAGATGACCACCAGATAAAACAATTTGTGATTAGACATTAAATTGTATCACTCAATGTGGCTCGTATATAAGAATGATATGATATCGATATGATATCGTTGGGCGCCAAATTTCAATATTAAGAAATTTACATGTTTAGTACTTCCAAATTTACAAACGTAGAAAACTCAATTCTGAAATTGGCGTCTATTAAATGAAGTTGCTCATAAAGTATTGTAATTTATTTTTTTATACTTTATATATTATATATACTTAATTCATTAGAAATACATTAAGTTTGGTGTCAATTTTTAATTTTTTTACTTTGTACATCACCCATCTTAGTGATATACTTCGTATATCACCCATCACCATGGGATGTGTGATATACTAACTTTACTATTCCGTTTGTACCAGATCGAAATATTGCTCTTAGACCCCATATTCTCGGTCGTAGAAAAAAAAAGACTCCTCACTCCATTCCCATCGCTCAATGGCCACAAAATGCTGAGGCATTTTGGATAGTAGGAAATCGGCACAAATAGCGTAGATCCACTTTCCTGCAGAGTGCGATGGCTTTGTCTATAGTTTGAAGGCCAGAATTCGTCTCAAAGGCAGCCCATTCGAACAAATCTCAACTGATTCCGAAATTTGATGTTATTCCTAACATTTTTTTTATTTGAACAATAAAATTAAACAAAAAATCCAAAAAGACGTATGAGTGGCATACTACTTAACTGAAGCAAAATTATGAACCAAATTTCCATTTTATTTCTATTAAAAATTTATGCAAAATTTTACTTCTATAGAAAATTTCTTCCAAAATTTTATTGCTATAGACAATTTTTGGAAAATTTTATTTCTATAGAAATTTTTTGGAAAATTTTATTTCTATAGAAATTTTTTGGAAAATTTTATTTCTATATAAATAAATAAAGAAACGATTCTCAAAATTTTATTTCTATAGAAAATTTTCTCTAAATTTTATTTCTATGGAAAATTTTCTTTTATTTTATTTCTATAGAAAATTTTCTCTAAATTTTATTCCTGTAGAAAATTTTCTCTAAATTTTATTTCTATAGAAAATTTTCCAAAAATTTTATTTCTATAGAAAATTTTCCAAAAATTTTATTTCTATAGAAAATTTTCCAAAAATTTTATTTCTATAGAAAATTTTCCAAAAATTTTATTTCTATAGAATTTTTTTTCAAATTTTTTTTCTAGAAAATTTTCTCAAAATTTTATTTTTATAGAAAATTTTCTCAAAATTTTATTTTTATAGAAAAATTTTGCAAACATTTTCTATAGAAATAAAATTTATAGAAAATTGTGTCAACATTTTATTTTTATAGAAAAATTTGTCATTTTTTTTATAAAAAAAAATGTTGCCAAAATGTTATTTCTATAGAAAATTTTGTCAAAATGTTATTTCTATAGAAAATTTTGTCAAAATTTTATTCTATAGAAAATTTTGTCAAAATTTTATTTCTATAGAAAATTTTGTCAAAATTTTATTTCTATAGAAAATTCTGTTAAAATTTTATTTCTATTGAAAATTCTGCCAAAATTTTATTTCTATAGACAATTTTGTTAAAATTTTATTTTTATAGAAAATTTTGTAAAATTTTTATTTCTATAGAAAATTTTGTCAAAATTTTATTTCTATAAAAAATGTTGTCAAAATTTTATTTCTATAGAAAATTTTGTCAAAATTTTATTTCTATAGAAAATTTTGTCAAAATTTTATTTCTATAGAAAATTTTGCCAAAATTTTATTTCTATAGAAAATTTTGTCAAAATTTTATTTCTATTGAAAATTTTGTCAAAATTTTATTTCTATTGAAAATTTTGTCGAAATTTTATTTCTATTTCTATAATTAAATCAGCTGGCAAGATTTAATATTCAATGTTAGCGATACAAAAACAAGAAAACAAGAAATTTTATTTCTTTAGAAAATTTTGTCAAAATTTTATTTCTATAGAAAGATTTGTCAAAATTTTATTTCTCTAGAAAATTTTGTCAAAATTTTATTTCTATAGAAAATTTTGTCAAAATTTTATTTGTATAGAAATTTTTTGGAAAATTTTATATCTATATAAATAAATAAAGAAACGATTCTCAAAATTTTATTTCTATAGAAAATTTTCTCTAAATTTTATTTCTATGGAAAATTTTCTTTTATTTTATTTCTATAGAAAATTTTCTCAAAATTGTATTTCTATAGAAAATTTTCTCTAAATTTTATTCCTATAGAAAATTTTCTCTAAATTTTATTTTTATAGAAAATTTTCTCAAAATTTTATTTTTATAGAAAAATTTTGCAAAAATTTTCTATAGAAATAAAATTTATAGAAAATTTTGTTAAAATTTTATTTCTATAAAAAATTTTGTCAAAATTTTATTTCTATAGATAATTTTGTCAAAATTTTATTTCTATAGAAAATTTTGTCAATATTTTATTTCTATAGAAAATTTTGTCAAAATTTTATTTCTATAGAAAATTTTGTCAAAATTTTATTTCTATAGAAAATTTTGTCAAAATTTTATTTCTATAGAAAATTTTGTCAAAATTTTATTTCTATAGAAAATTTTGTCCAAATTTTATTTTTGTATTGACAATTTTTCGCAAAATTTTATTTCTTTAGAAAATTTCTTGCGAAATTCTATTTCTATAGAAAATTTTTGGAAAATTTTATTTCTGCATAAAATTTTTGCAAAACTTTATTCTATAGATTTTTTTTCAAAATTTTATTTCTATAGAAAATTCTTGCAAACATTTTCTATAGAAATAAAATTTATTTCTATAGAAAAATGTTGCAATATTTTATTTCTAAAGAAAAAATTTGCAAACTTTATTTGTTTAAAAAAATTGTACAAAATTTTATTTCTAAAGAAAATGTTTGCAAAATGTGATTATTAAATAATTTGCTAAAAGAATAGTTTTTCCAAATACATAATTTCATTTTCGTAAAATATAAGTTTAACTTATTGAAAAAAAATTATTTCTACATAATACTATAAAATATAATTGTTATTACTATATTCAAAAGTATATTGTACAATTTTTGTGTAAGCATTGTACAACTCTTTCACTTATTTCAATTTCATCTCTACCTCTCACTTAAAACAAAACATTGTTTGGTAATATTTTTTTTAATTACTGACTAGTACGTAACAATAGAACACCCCCATGGCTCAAAAATTGCAATAAGAAACTCCAAAACAAACAAAAAAATTGGCAATATTATGGACACCTTCTGTTTTATGATGAAGATATTTGTTTGTTTGTTTATGTTAATTTAAAATTAACATAAAATTGTAATAACAATTAATTAAACAATAAATTAATTAATTAAAAGGGCCACCATCAAAAACTATACATTGTTGATTTTAGAAAGTTTTCAAAAGTCATTTTCTATAATAATGGTGTGAATTAGTAACATATATATTTGAATATCTTTTTATTCTCTCAAGAAAGTAAAACCAAAATGAAATAGCGTTTGCAATATAAATTATGGAAATTTTGCTTAATTATAATGTTAATAAAAGTGTCAGAATTTATTTCAATAGAAGTTGGTGAAATGTTCAGACGCTTTGAAAGTATTCAAATGATATGGGTCAAGTTTAATGAATCTAGAGCATATATAATTTTGGGCAAAAAAACTACAACAAATAATGGCTTTAGTAATTAATTACAAACCAAATGCCGCGAAATTTATGGGCGTAGAAGAAGTTCATTATGTAAATAATTTAAGTTGAAGTTTCCATGTAACTTACATAAAATGTTTGTTATATTGTGAATTTGATTATATTTACCTGCAATGAAAAATTAAAAATTTATTAGTAAGAGATATAAATAGGTTGTTATTTAAATATTAAAATAAAATAAATAAAATAACATTATTTTTTAGGAATTAAAATAAATACAAATTAGAGTACATCACTTCATCAGTCATATTAAAATAATACGAAAAAGATATATTGGCGCCCAACATTACAAAATTTCCATTATTAGCAACAACATATAAAAAATATTTAATTCGTATAAAAGTATCTTAGATTTCCATGTAAATTCGAATCAAATAAACCAAATTAAGATCCTACATTGATTTAAAGAAAACGTTTATATATATATTGGCGCCCAACGTAGTGCATTAACCCTCTAATGCCCAAATTTTTTTTGCCAGCTGATTAAATATTCAATGTTAGCGATACAAAAAGCAAGAAAACTAAACAAGAAAAATGTATATGGTAAAATTCAGTATATGCTGCAAAGCCTCATGAACAGTTTTATATAAGATTTCTTTTTATTTTACCCATTTTTGTTGTCTTAAGGTGTGTTTTACTAAAAGCTTTCTGATTTAATGAAGCCCGCCTAAAGGCGGAATTGGGCATTAGAGGGTTAATGATATAATTATTTATTAGACAAAATTCAAGAAATTTGAAATTAATATTATTTTTTTATTAGTTTCGTAATACACATTAAAATTGATATACTCAATGAAGGAAATACTCAGCATTGCTAACCTGGTACTATACAGTTACTATGTTATAAATGTTGGTATGTCCGCCTTTCTGCGAAAAAGTCACGGATTCTGTACCACTTTGTAATTTACATCAAACAATGAAACCAAATTAAAATCCTACTAGGATTCCAAAAAAAATGTCTTTTATATTGGCGACCAACGTATTACATTAGTAATCGAAAATTAAAAAAATACCGCTATGACTATGAGCTCCATGAAAATTAGCCCCAAAATGAAGTAGGACCCCAAAAATTATATGGAAAACCACAAACACAAAATTGTCATATTTTTTAGAAAGTATTTTTTTTTTCTTGGGGCTCGTTTGCATTATGATATGTCCATTTTCCTTTTTGGGATTGTGCTGACGGTTGCCACTTGAGACAAAAATAATCTACCAAAATTTGAAGAACATTTTGCCAAAAAACTACCAAACAAAAAAGGTTTGATTTGAAAAATGTATATAGATAATTTTGTTAAAATTTTACTTTTATAGAAAATTTTATCTCTATAGAAGATTTTTTCAATTTTTTATATAGCAAATGTTGCCAAAACTTTATTTCTATAGAAAATTTTGTCAAAATTTTATTTCTATAGAAAATTTTGTCCAAATTTTATTTCTATAGAAAATTTTGTTAAAATTTTATTTCTATAGAAAATTTTGTCAAATCTTTATTTCTATAGAAAATTTTGTCAAAATTTTATTTCTATAGAAAATTTTGTCAAAATCTTATTCCTATAGAAAATTTTGTCAAAATTTTATTTCTATAAAAATTTTTGCCAAATTTTATTTCTATAGAAAATTTTGTCAAAATTTTATTTCTATAGAAAATTTTGTCAAAATTTTATTTTTATAAAAAATTTTGTCAAAATTTTATTTCTATAGAAAATGTTGTCAAAATTTTATTTCTATAGAAAATTTTGTCAAAATTTTATTTCTATAGAAAATTTTGTCAAAATTTTATTTCTATAGAAAATTTTGTCAAAATCTTATTCCTATAGAAAATTTTGTCAAAATTTTATTTCTATAAAAATTTTTGTCAAAATTTTATTTCTATAGAAAATTTTGTCAAAATTTTATTTCTATAAAAAATTTTGTCAAAATTTTGTTTATAGAAAATGTTGTCAAAATGTTATTCCTATAAAAAATGTTGTCCAAATTTTATTTCTACAGAAAATTTTGTCAAAATTTAATTTCTATAGAAAATTTTGTCCAAATTTTATTTCTATAGAAAATTTTGTCAAAATTTTATTTCTATAGAAAATTTTGTCAAAATTCTAATTCTATAGAAAATTTTGTCAGGGGTTAAAAACTTAATCATATGGACAGAGTCCAAAGTGGGCTATCGCCATTCCCATTAAATTCGTTCTGAGTATTACATATTTAATCATATTTTCCATTAGTTAGGTAATTTTAAAATCAAAAGAGAAAATGAGCTAATTTATTTTGGGCTTTATTTTTATGCTTCAATTACATTCTGTTGGAGCTCATTTTAACAATGAAGCCCCATATTTCGGACAATGTTTCATTTGGGATTTGGGGCTTATTTTCTGAGGGGTCCATTTTCATAGCGCCACAAGAAATTTGTATTTTAAATCAAATCGAATTATTGTTTATTATACATACTTATCACAATTATTTTGATCCCATTCTATTCCGAAATTCACAATGGCATATTGGCGCCCAACGTTAAGACTTTTTCCGATACTAAAAAATAAATCTTGGCATATTAATTTTTCTTATTAAGTGTCATGGATTCTATACCAATTTGGGCAAACACCCAAAAGGTTTTGTTTTCTTGTGGGATAATTGAATGTATAGAAATGTATAACTTTTCTGAAGCAAATCAAAATCAAAAAGGAGCCTTTTCGATTTTTTTTAATTGAAAAAGTAGTCTTATCGACTTTTTAAAATTTTCGAGCTGCTATTAAACCGGAAAATTTAAAAATAAACTTGTACATTTATATCCATTTTAAAATAGTTGTTAACACACAAAATATCGTTCCGCTGTATACGTACCACAAGCTATGGAGTAAAATATTCGATGGTCTTCATAGATTTTGTGCCATTATTCCCAACATAATGTATAACTGGCTACCAACGTAAAAATTTTACAGTGTAATTCTCTTCGACTAACTAAAACAAATAGGATTCTTATTTGAATGTCTTTATTGAAATATAAACATTAAAAATGCTTCGCCCTAAGCCATACTGGCGCCCAACGAAATTTTGCCCCATAAAATTTTTTATCAATACTATTTCTGACACTCTTAGTACGTTAGGATTAAAATATTATTTTTAGATCACTTAAAATTTAACCATAAATAATGGATTGAAAGCTTCAACAATTGTTTTCATTTCACTTTCTAATGAAATGAAATATTTATTATCACATTTGTCAAACATATAACATAGATCATTAAAATTTGTTTTGGTGACAAGGCCTTAGGTCAAGGCCTACGAGGGTAGTATGAAAAATCACAAAACTTCACAAGCTTAAAAAAATTGAATAAAGTGATCTACTCTTACATTTCAAAAAGGAAATGCTACAATTCAAACAAAAATATTTTTTCCTCGAACTTTTTACATTCTCAACCAACTTAATGAATTTTTCATTGTCATCTACTGCCAAACAATTCCTCAGAAAAAAGTAACAAAAGACAGATCATAAAACTAATTAATTTTAATTTAAAATAAAATGATTTGTTAAATGTTTGTGTTCTTCTCCTCACATTGATTATACGCAGAAGAGTTTTATGTTTAGTTTTGCTTTTTTTTTTTTGCAAAAATTATGGTCATCTCCCATACCAAGTATAGGGGTCGAACCATAATGAAGGGGATATAATATTCAGAGGAATGAACTTCTGTTTTGTTTATGGGAAGTTTTTGCTCATTTTTGTGGATGAGCTAAGATTTAAAGTGACGGCGAAAGTTTTACGTATTTGTTTCTTTCACAAATGCCAGTAGCAGAAAAAGAAATAGAAAATTAATTTAGAAAGTCTATGGGTGGCAGTAGCTAAAATCTATATCGAGAATATTTAAAAAAAAAAGAAAAACAAAACGCAAACGTATTTATAAAAAGGAAACAGATTTAAATACTATTTCTCTCCATTAAACTATGGCTCGTTTTGAACATTTCACTTTTTGTTTTTAAATTGACCATAACAAATTGGAATTGCGATCTTTATGGTAATCGTCGAGGTAAAGAAATAATTCAAGAAACGAGTTTTAAATAAGGAAATAACATTGTGAATTTGTTATTCTGTGCATATTATGTCTGGTAGCTACTCATCTATTAAACAAAAAGGTCACACCGCACAACAATAATTGAGAAGAAAAAAATATTTCAAGTATTACTTCAGATTATATGATTAATGGTGTTCATACAAAACAAAAATGTAAAATGGAAAAAGTACATAGTGTTTTTCATATAGGAATTTAATTTAAAATTAAAGTATAAAACTTTTAGTCAGAGCCCAATAAGTTAATTTTATTTTTAATCTTCTTACTTCTTCACAGTTTTGAAAAGGCGATTTTATGTTCCTAGAGTTTCCCATAAAAGCACTGAAATATTCATGTGATTATCCTGGCAGCCTGTTGTATTGTCATTCTGGCGCCCAACGAAAAGACAACGCTGTGTCATTTCTCTCGATTTGAAATTAACACAAGTAGAATTTGGTCCAAACGAAAACCCATTCCATTATGATCACTGTACAGGCTTGATTTTTTAATTGTGACCAACTGCCCTTTCATAGAGCTTAACATAGAATCGGGCAGCACTCAGGAAGAAGTTCACCACTTTTGTATCACAATGGATAGTGATAGGCTAAGTGAGCCTGAAATGTCGGGTTGCCATATTGAAAGTATAACTCGTTTGACTCCACCTTAACTTGTTTGGCAATATTCAAGCTATTCTGTCTAGTCTAGTCGTTCCTGCCTGTGTACTACGTGTTTATTATAATGTATCGCTCTATTTGACTTATTAATTTGATTTTTAAGTGAAACTTCAATTAAATCGATGAATATTCCACAATGTAGAAAATGAATTAAAATTTTCATTGTGAAAATGTTAATGAATATTTGTTTTACTATCCTATAGCAGTTATCTATAATTATATTATAAAGCTTCAATTTCAATCGCAATTTAGCTTTAAATTTCAAAAATCATTACAATAATATTTTGTTTTTTTTTTTTTTTTTTATCAAGATGTGATATTCTTCCATTTCTTTTCCCATCAATATTAGGTTGTATAATTTTAGCTTTAGGCGTAAATGTTGTCAAAGATAAATGATTATTGTTTGGGGTTTTAGTTCGTTGGTATTTTTTAAAATTTCATTTTCAAAAAGAAAAAATTACACCCCCCTTTCCCCTTCTGAGAGCAGCAAATTATGTTAAAAAAAAAAAAAACAATATTCGTTGGAATAAAAAAAAAACAGACTCCATTTCAAAAGAGGCGAAAGTATCTGCTAGCTTTATGGATGGTGGATTTTTAAAGAGTTTGAGAGTTTGCTATGGATTTTCTTCTATGGATGGTTTTGGGCCACAATGTGTAACTAAATACAATACTTGAAAATGACACTATTCAGTCAGTCAAGAGGATTCAATGTGCGGCAAGCTGCTGTCACCTCAAGACTGAAAAATGAATGGTTCATAAAAATAAAATTAAATTACAAACGTTTGATATTAATACTTGGTCGTACTTGAACACAGACAGGTAGGTTGGTTGGTGATATGCAAAAGCGTTTGCGATGAAGTGTCTTTTGGATGATGGTTAATAATTTCAGTTGGACACTCTTTTTTTTTATTTTCCATAATGTTGTCTCTTGTTTGGTATTATTTCATCCAAAAAAGCGTTTTTCTTATCAACTTGATATTTTTGCCTTCAAGTATTTGCTTTGCTTTCCACCAATATTCGTAATTTAATACCTAAATGATCCAATGAGCAAAGGGCGTGAAAGAAAGGAGGTGTGAAAGTACTTATAATTTTAATTGTGGGAGTACACGAACACTTCAATACTCTCTAATAATGGATAATAAAAATTATAAAAAAAAAAATAATTTCTTATAACATCAAAAATCATAGCTCAGAAAAGAAAACCACACAAATTAAATAAAATTGAAATTAAACTGAATTAAATTAATTTACATTCAATTAATGTGAACGAATTAAAACGAATAACATAATACAAAAAAATACAAATATTTCGATATATAATGAAGATTTGTCAATCGAACAAACTTATTTTCGCCGCGAAGAATCCCCCTGTCATCATTAGACTTCCACAAAATCTCATCTGCCTGTTAGAGTTACACTGATAAGAGCCGCAGAAAAGAATAAAATCCAATACTTAGAATACTATCCTAATCCACTTGTTTTCCATTTTTGTGTTTTTATTTTCAATCGTTTTTGAATCAGATCGCCACTGTTTCTTACGGGGAACTAAACCAATTTACATTGGGAATTATTGACTTAGTGGTTTGCTCACGAACCGTCCTTCTCCTGCCGCAGATTGATTACATCACATCCTCACTCCCCTCCAGCGGATTGCAATCCTCCTCACTTAATTTTTGTTTCAATTAAAAAATTTGTTCAATGAAATAAATTTGTAATTGGAAAAATTTTCGTGTTTTTCTGTGAATGTAAGACAAATTTATTGAAAATTCATGATATGTATATTTTAAATACATATTCTACTCTCATAGATTACTTCTCACCTTCCCACTTCATTACAAGCTCTCCAATTTTGTTCTCACACTGTTAAAGCCTTCTCACCAAATTTTTTAATGTTTAACTTCCTAGTATGTGCGACCACTGCACATACAGATGGGCGGATGAGCAACGGATGCATTTGTTATTGTTTTTGTTGCTTAAATTGAATATGATTAAAATGTAACGTCTTTTCACCACTTAAAAACCATCGTAGCCCACCACACCAACCAACATACTCAGTCAATAATGCAACAACAACAACAACAATACTCGTAACGGGGGGAAATTGAAGGAGAGAGAAAAAGTAATACATTCGCCATTCATGACAATCTAGAAAGAAGGTATTCACATCTCACAACAATAATATACAAAGTTAACAGCACAAACAGTAATACAACAATAAAAAGAAAGAATAAGGAAGAGAAAAATAACTTAAGAAGAATATGATGAAAATGTTAACATACGTGTATGGTAGTGCAATTCCCTTCATCATCTCAAAAGACATCACGCGAGCAGAACCCCAGTCAAAGAGAAACTATCCAAAAGAATTTTTTTGTGGTGGCTTTTAAAGCGAACGACCTTCACAGTCATTGGACCCAACAAGCTTTACTACTCGATGACAATAACAACAAGAAAAATGTTGGTGAAAAAAAATGCAAAAATGAAAAATAAAACCCAAGCATAATAACGAAGAAAGAGATACACCACTTTAGAACACAATTTAAACTACATCCCTATACATCGACAAAAGCGAGGAGTGGTAAAAATATCAAGATCTTTTTGGAAACAAAAAAATTGCAATAACAACGTCAGAAAAAAAGTATCTAAGAACTAGCATAGAAAACGATATCAAAACTAAAATTAAATTGAAACGAGACTGCCATGAGAAGCAAGACCCTATTGTAATAACTGCTTGGGAACAAGTACCAAGAAAATAGATTGCATCTAGAAAAGGGTGCATCTAGAGAAATGCATTCCAACGTCCCTTATCGTTGCCCTCTAATAAAAAATATACAAAAATAAATAAAAATTAACAACAGAATTGGCAATATTAAATATTGTTAGCAACAAAAAATGCAACAAGTAGAAGAAGTTATCGCAATTAAGGTATGGAAATATGCACACACTACAAAACACATGGGAGTGTATTTCTCACAATAAAAACAATAACTGAGTAAATAACATTATATCCACAAGGGACTGAGTTCGCATATTCTGAAAAAATATGCCACAAAATTGTTTAATACTTAGAAGGGTAAATATTAAATAAAATAAAATCCAACAAGTGGATGACGTTTAAATCTACAGGGACTGAGTACACATATTCCGTAAAGAAATATGCCATAAAATTGTTTAATACAAAATATTCAAATGGGATCATTTATTATTCATAAGTAATTATGAAGGTGAAATATTAAATATTATTATCAACTCACAAAAAGCAATAAGTAGATGGTTATCCCACTTAAGGTATGGATATGCTCGCACTCACACTACAAAACACATGCAAGTGCATTTTTATCCTCCTCTCTCATTTGACTAGAATAACTAGAGTACTTAGCATTATATCAAACAGAAAGAGTTGGCATATTCCTAAAAAGATATGCAACACAATTGTTTAATGCAAAATATTCGAATAGAATATTAATATGAATAATATATTACATTGTACATAAGTATGAAGAAATTATATTAAATACATATTGCTATCAATAAACCAAATGCAACGAATAGATAAAGTAATCACAATTAAGCTATGGATGTTCTCCTTACACCCATACTACAAAGCACATGGGAGTGCATATCTCACCACCTTTCTCATTTTAAAAACAAAACTACAGGGACAGAGTAGACATATTCCGTAAAGAAATATGCAATAAATTTGTTTAATACAAAATTTGTTTAATACAAAGTAGGATCATTTAATATTCATAAATAATTATGAAGAGACAATATTAAATATTGCTATCAACAAGCAAAATGCAGCAATGATGAAGTTATCATAATTAAGATATGCATATACTCTCGCACTCACTCTCCGAAACACATGCGAGTGCATTTCTCACCAGCTCCCTCATTTGAGAATGTTAGCGTTATATCCAGTGGTGCCAACTGTTTTAGCCTGAAAATCGTCAATGTGTAAAATATTTTTCGTCAAAATTGTCAAGTCGTCACATAAAAATCGTAAAAAAATCGTCACCCATAAAATAGAGGAAAACAAAGATTTAGGAGGAAAATAATTTTATTCAAACAAAAACACTACAAAAGGCTATTTAATTCACTTTAATTACATGAAATATACAGTTTAAACATCTTATTCAGTGCTCTAGTTTCCAATTTATATTTATGCCTAGAACCAATATTTCTGATTGAGACTAAATTTTTAAGCACTAGATGTTCCGATTCAATTTGTTTAATATCTTTCTTTAAAGAAAATGTTCATATTCTATAAACGAATTTAAATCACTTTCACATGCTCATGTATAATTTTTATAATTATTATTACAATTTATTTGGAATAATTCACTTTATTAATAACCGATAAGCCAGATTATTAATAAAGTGAATTTCACTAAATATTTATAACATTCAGTATTATTTTGCTTTAAACAGTTTTTGGACACAAAAATAGCTGGTAAAATTGAAGTTTCAAATGAATTCCTTTGAAAATTATTTCTACATTGGAAACGATGTGGTAAATTATCAAGGTATGGAGATTAAAAAATGCTTGTTTATATTACAACTTGTGAAAAATCGTCAACTTATAACTAAGTTACTTTGAAACATCGACATATCGTCATAAAAACTTTAAAAGGAAACACTTGAGTTGAACATTTTCAAAAATCGTCAACTTATAACTACGTTGCTTTAAATCGTCATCAAATCGTCAAAATGACGAAAAATCGTCAGGGTTGGCAAAGCTGATTATATCTAACAGAGTGCAAAAAATTTGTGTTTTTTTAAATATGTCATCTAAAGGAAAATTAATGGATTTCTTTTAACTACATCTGATTTAATATCCAGTTTCCATATATTTCTGTTTATATGAATTAAACCGCCCCTCATAGCGAACGAACTCTTATATTCTCTTTTCCAATAAATTTGTTTAACTGTGGAGTTATCTTCATCATCTTTCCTCACAAAACCTAAATGGAGTTCACGTTGACTGATTTTATGTGAAAATTTGTGCTGTTTTCCCGATACCTACCATTCTTTGAGTTTGCCACATTCGTATTGAAGAGTTTGTGACTTTAGTTTTTTGCAAAGTCAGAAATTTTTTCTTTTACTACTAAAGAAAAATACAAAGTTATGTTTTTTACTTTAAGCTAAAAAGAAAAAAATAGCCGAAAAATATGGGAAGAAAGAAATTACAAAACACAAATATAATTTCATAAAAGAAAAGTAGAAATGTAGACAATCTCATACGTATGTTGCTTGTGAAATTGTTGGCCAATATTTTTGTTTTTTTTGTTCGTACCAACATTTATTTCTTAAAATCACTGTCGACTTCTTCGTCAATGTTTTGTGATTTACTAAAGTTTATTTCGTAAAATTTAAAGCATTAAATGACCTACATTAAAAATTGGGGCTTCGTTCAGTTTGACAAAAAACTTCTTACAATGGAGCAACTACCTTAGCTTTAGTCTTTTTGTCATTGTGACAATTGCAAGTACTGCTCCAGTTCTTTATAAAGAGAAAGGCGGTTCAACAGATGTTTAACATGAAAACTATGAACTTCAATGAGCTTTGTACATAAACCTCATGACATTAATTTAAACAAGTTCCATTTTTCAGTGTTACAGAAAGAAGAGCATGTTTACAAGTAAAGACCTACTGCTCTTGTAGTTAATGTTTTATTGTAGTTTTATAAGTTCAAAAGTTATTTTATGAAAATTTTGTGAAAAATAAAATATGAAAAGTATACCGCTATTTTCATATATTGTAATGATACAATGGTAGAAAAAAAACACTTTGTTATATTTACGAAATGTGTCACTAAAATATAAATCTGTATGCCCATCTCTATGCACTTTGCTACAGTGCACACATTTCTCCATGTTTCGTATATGCTGGATTAACAACATTCAGAAGATTTTATACCAATGGTTTTTGGTTGTTATATCAATCGGCAGCTATCATCGTTTCAGTGCCTCCTTTGTTAAAATTTGTCCTTTTCATTTCGTTCCTTGGTTAAATTTTGGTTGCAACTAATCGCGATGTCAATTTTTTTGAGCATACATATCCGGATATTTCTTAATTTTATTAATTTTTATTTTGTTGAATTGCATATTGCAGCTATCTTTTCTATCCTTATTGTTTTTGTTCTCAATTCCAATAACCATTGTATATTAGTATATCTCGCTTGTGTCGAAAAATCTAGGCACATATTTTTTATAGACATCGTGCCATTTTGTCCCCCTTTTTTTATTATCAACTTTATTGACATTTCTTATCAGTTTCCAATAAAGCTATTTGATAAGGTGTCTTATCTCTAACCGTAACTCGGGAATTAAAATGGGAGCCAGGTTTTTATTTTCCCAAAAGCTTTCGATTGCAAATTTACCCATTGTTGTTGCTAATGTATGGATATCAACAGGTTTGTTGTTGTGCAAATATGAAATAAAAACAACAGATAGATAAAAAGTAAATTATTTTGTAGAACCCCAGCATTTAGTTGACCAACCAACCATAGTGTAGTGGTTGTCGCCATTTGTGCCGGTACCACTTTTCATAGACAAACCGGGACTATTAAAATTTTGAGAACACTATCACTTTTTTAATGCATGAGAGAGAGAGAGAGAGAGAGAGAGTGTGTGTGTGAGTGCTTAATTCCATTCGTATAGTCTTTATTTGTCCGCTATGTTATTATTGTTGGTGGTTTGGTTTCTCGTTCTAAGACTATATAACACATAACTCTCTTTCTAATACTATGTTATTGGTTCTCTAAGCAAGTTTATTTGAAGCTTTTGTTTCTTCTTTCGGTCAAAGGGTAGTAGATGAAAGGTACGAGATTCTTAAATAAGTTTTCTGCCCGCGCCAAGTCTATGAAAATACTAAAGGCTATGAAAATGAACTATCGCCAGTGTTGAGGCATGAATATCAAGGCTTGTATAGATTTGTGTATGACATTTTCTTCTCAATAATTTCATCAATAAAATTCCGTTATACTCTTTATCGAAGAAAGCATATATTTGTTATAAATTGTTATTGTCAATTTGATTCGATGCATTTGAGATTAAATTGTTAAATATTTAACATAAAATAATGAAATTAATAAAACTTCATTTAATTACTTTCAATTATTTTGCTTTCATTTAATTTCTAGTATTTACATTAATTTTGTTTTTATTTAACTCTTTATATTTATTGTTTAGCTTAATTAATAAATTCATTGATTTTAATATCGTTTTTATTCAATTTAAATTTGTTTAAATTAATTTCGGTGTCAATAAATTTTATTTTTATTTAACTTTTTATATTTGTAGTTTAGCTTAATGAATGAATTCATTGAATTTAATAATTTTTTATATTCAATTTAATTACTTTTTAAATTAATTTGGTTGTTTGTCCGAGATATAAATTCTTAGACCTTCTGCAAAACAAGTCATATGCCACCTCTAGATTCTATTGTTACAAAAAAAAAAACAAAAACATTGAAGTATATTGCCTTGTACCGTGTAGTTATATACACAGACGTATATACATATGTATATACGCTGTTGTGTAAAGGCTTATCACTGTCACAAAAATTAACTGTTAAAACTCCAACAAGCGAGTTGTTGTTTTATTTTTCGTTAGGGTTTTGCTCTGCCAAAGTATCTTTGATATTCAAAACATGTCTTTAAAGAGAGCCAAAAGTATAAGTGAGATAGGTACAATTTCTTTGTTTGTGTAATAAACTTCTATCTTATATTCTCCATAAAATTTATGCTTACTCACCTTATGAGTGAATACATACAAACACACATATGAATGAATGAATTAATGTTTGTAGGTATATTTATTCTATTATAGAGTCATAGCTCCACTATGCACATGGATATCAACAAATATTTTAAAGAATGCTCTTAGTTCCTTGCTTCACAACACCTCTGGCCCATCCATTCAATTTAACTGCTTTTGAGGTCGATTCTTATCTAATTTCAATTAAAATAATTTCTTTATACTCCCTCTCTTCCCTATAGACACACATAGACACAATTCTGAGTTTCCCCACTTATTAACACTCGCTCACTTGATTTCCATGATTTCTTTCATAAAACCACTGTTGCCTCTCATTTGAGAATGAGATAGAAAAAACACTTAAGGTAAAGAAAGAAATAAAGACAAACGTTTTTTGAATATAAAATTAGATAAAAATGCAAGAACAAATCGTAGTCTTTCGATTATGACGCATTAACAAATGCTTTGCTTTTTTATGATAATTTAATCATTATTTTATTGGTTCTTTCACTTTTTTCCATCAATTTTCTTTAATATGGTGTTATATTGTTTTTTGTGTTTTTAAAATTCTAGAAATTTTTATTTTATAGAATTATTGCGTGTGTGTGTTGTATTTTTCTGTTTAATTTTTACAGAGATATTTGGCTATGTGCTAATTATGAAAAGGCAATAGCAACCAAACATTAAACATTTAGCAGCTAAATATTCATTCAATTTATAAGAATACAGGAGTACGATTTTTACAAGAAGACAGGAACATGATTTATATAGTCCATGCTACTAGAAGAACGTCATGGGTTTAGTGGAATCTAACTTCCGCTAGTAATCTACACGGACGAAAAAGACTGTTTTTCGTATGTTTGGGTGTAAAAATTATATGTTTGGAACTCAAATTTTTTAACACAATATTTTTAAGTGCAAGCATATAATGTTCATAAACTAGCATTACATGTTTGGGACAGATATGTTAATATGTTAGAACATATTATGTTTGGGACATAAAATGTTTGTAAATATATATGCTTGGATGCAAACATATATTAATTTAGAAATAGCCTATAAACATATATGTGTTTAGAAACAGAGACCTAGAGAGTATGCTGCAAGTAAAAAAATGGCGCCTTAAAATATATATACACGAAGAGAATTTCATTAAAATTTTTTCTACCTGTATAGTCCTAAGGTGAAACATAATATGTTTGACCAATACAAACAATATTTTGTTTGGACAAATCCTGAAAATATATATGCTTGAAGCAAAATGTGTTTGGGGTATATGTTACAAAAACGATTTTTTTTGAGGGTGTACCTACCGTGCCTCTCGTAGAGATAAAAATATAATAAAGCAGAGCTCTAAAATATGGGGTTTGGAACCAGACTACACTGATAGAAAAAAGTATGCACGGCGTGCTCATTTCAAAACGATTCGTTCATGAAAGTGAATCAAAACACATGTGGTGTCAAACGGAGAATAGGCAGTGTCAATCTGACAACAATAAAATGACACCATGTGTTGTCAAAACACCAAACAGCGTTCATGATCTGAAAACGTTATGGTTACGATTTTATAAACAAAATTAAAAAAAATATTTCCGCTACCGTGACTTGAACCTGTGTTTTCTGCACCATACGCATTAACAGTCGCCTTAGCACATTACACCACGGAGGGAGTTTCCATAATAACGTCTAACGATTATTTTAAGACTTTTCATGGCCAAAGGAAAACGAATGCCGTTCATGAAATCGTGAACGCCCGTGGACGAAGTTGTGAACATTCCGTTTTGATTTTTTGTGAACGTTTCATTTTGTCACCGTTCGTTCACGACTATGGAACGTAATTTTTTCTATTAGTGTAGTCTTTGCTAAATATAAAAATATTAAAAATAGATGAAACCTCTACAGCACATCAACGGCTGAGTTCAGAAGACCCTATTCCAAATTTTAAACAAATGGTTATCATTCTTCTAAATCGCAAGATAGCCTAGGGGAACCATTGTTAGCATGCCTACCTTGCTTACAAAAGTTGGTTCTGGTTTCAATCCCAGTTTCGACCGAAAAATAAAAAGTTGTTCAGGACTCGGCTATAAAAAGGAGATCCCTTGTCATTGAGCTAAACAGAGAAATGGACACTATAGCCTATGATATCATAGGCTGCCACTATAGGTAACCTCTCTTAACCTCTTAGCCTGGCATTTTCAATTTCATCTAGTAGACCATTTAATTTAGCGATAGAAGAATTATCGTTTCACTTTCACTAAAGGATATGCGACTTGAATCGTAGAGGAAGCTTGTTTTTGCTATATCATTTCTTTTCAATATATTATCGATTACAAACGAACTTTTTTTAATAAAAGTAGAACATTGTAATATTCTTCAAGTTTTATTTATTCTTTACCATTATCTCAATGATGGATTAAAAAAAAGCACAGAAAATGAAAATGGAACAAAATTGTTAAAATCGTAATCATAAAATACCACCACGATTATCATTTTGTTAACTTTGCTATGTTCCTCTAGAGATGAAAAGACAATCAAAAAAAATAAAAACAAGCACAAAAAACGTGAGAGATAACTAAGAAAAGCAAGCTGGAATTCTGATTACACAAAATGCTAGGAATCTGAAAAATTTATAACATTTCAGAGAAGCTAGTGTCATTAATACACACAATCTCTAAGTGATGAAGATGACGATAAGAAGTCAGTAAACCAAGTAATCATGATAATTTCCTACGACATCAAGAAAATACTACTCCATGCAAATGTTTTTTTCTTTTTTTTTTGTTTTAAATATAAAAATAAAAATGACAAAATTTCCAAAGTGGGTTGTTGTTAATTTAGCCAAGTCTAAGGAGACAGTTAGTTAGTCAGTCAGTCAGCGTGCCTAGTATACCACCCAGTGTACACAATCAAACCTTCAACCACCACTCAAATTGATTAATTGATGAATGTTCTATTGGCAACAATGTAAATAAATAACTTTTGCAAATTGTAAAAAAATAAATCAAAAATAATTATGATCTAACATTTTTTCTCTCTCTGAAATGAAACTATATAATTCATAAAACATGTCAGCCAATTCGTTCGTGTACTGTGTATGTGCAAAGTAAGCATTCAACCTAATATCTAATTCTTTAAGCATTCCATAAAAGAGATTTCTTATCTCTAAACGTTTTGTCTATTTGCCTCAGGGAAATTGTTGTTGCATTTTGCTTTAGTTTTTTTTATAAATATTCAAATACCCTATTCTATATCTTTACACCAAAAAAATTTTTGCTTTCAAACAATTTTAGTGCAGAATAGATATTTCTTTTTTAACTCTAAATAATTTTCTTTAAAGAGAAGAAATTTCTTTTTTACCTCTAAAGAAGTCTCTTTATAGAGTTAAAACAATATCTAAAATTTAAAAAAATATTTAATATATATTAAGTTTTTGCCAGAAAATTCAAATAAATACACTATCCTGATGAAACTCAAACCCCACTCCAACGAAACGTCGAGAAAAATAAAATCAAAACAATTGTTTTATTTACTATAAAAATATAAAAACTAACCAAAAGAAAAAAACACGAACTTGAAAGAAAATACCTTTAACTGTTCACATGGTGGTAACATTTACCACCTCGCACACTCGTTTACATATATTATAAATAAGACGTGTGAAATAAAGTGCATGTTAGTTATTGAAAGTACATATAATATTTCGAATTATTGTTTTATTTTCGTTAAATACAATGTGTTCTAATCAACAAATGTAATAATGATACATAAAAACTATTTTGTGATAGAAAAAATATTCATGTAAAAGAGAGGGTACTCTCCACATGGTGGTAACATTTACCACCTCGCACACTCGTTTACATATATTAGAAATAAGATGTGTGAAATAAAGTGCATGTTAGTTATTGAAAGTATATATAATATTTCGAAATATTGTTTTATTTCGTTAAATACAATGTGTTCTAATCAACAAATGTAATAATGATACATAAAAACTATCTTTTGATAGAAAAAATATTAATGTAAAAGAGAGGGTAAAATTTACCCCACGTCCCAACCTCACCAGTAAAGGTTAATGTGAGAGAGATCTTTCAAATTTCATATAACATTAAGTCTCTAAAAATACCACTGAAAAATAAGCAGCATTTACACAGCCCTGTTAAGTATTGATGGATCTTTAGAGAGAAAATTACTACTAATGTTAACAGTAGTGGTAAAAATGAGATAGATACCCACGCACACACCCTCACGAAGAGATGTTATGATCATAACCGTTAGAACTTACTCTCAAAATACATCTTCGCAAATTTCATTCCATTACAAATGATTCTCAAACTCTAAATGCAATATTGTTTGTCATAGGATGATGGTAATGGGTTCTAACCTGTTTCGCCAGCACATCTCCGTAATTCTGGTAGAATTTCAGAGTGTTATAAAGCCTGGTAGGAGAAAATTAATAGCCGATATTATCATAAATGAGATGAAAGCAAACATTTTGCTAATAAGGCCATTTTTTTAATATAATCTGCTTAAAGACAATAGGCTTAGATCAACTAGTTATGGTCCATATTTTCTAACCGTCTAAAACTGCCTTTTCTCGATGCCTGAAAAATAGTTCTCCATGGCGACGATATGCTCCTCATTCGACTGGCCGCAACGGGTGAATTTTATAACGGCCTAACTCAGCGAAAGAAAAAATTTGCTCCACTTCAGCGTTGAATCGGGCTAACAATTTGGCTGAGTACAGCCATGTGATCTTTTTTTTCAGCTAGAGGATGCGGATAACCAGAAAGAGTCATCAGCATTCCAACCTATGACACTGTATTTGAATTCTTTGGTGCACGGTCAGCGGGTCTACTATTTGGAATGCATCTTTGTCGCGGTTGCGCTTGTTATGGGTGGAGATTACGTAGCTTCTCATTATCACGCGATTTCGATTCTCGTAGTAGGACGACTTTATTATTAAATTGTTTTTATGTTATAGAATTATATATATTTTTTATTATTTTTTTATATTTATTTTCATAATTTATTATGATTGTTGTTGTTTTTTGATTTCAGCTTAAAACCATGCATTGACTAAACTACAAGTGTAGCTTAACCAACAGAGGAAAAGAATGATTTTCAAATTTATTTGGGCAAAGCCCTATATACTGCAAGATGGTGGGATGGACACACGTTTCTGAATTACCACATTCCTCATCAGCATCCTCTACTCTACTTTATTATAATTTCACTTCAGCGTTGAATCGGGCTAACAATTCGGCTGAGTACAGCAATGTGATCTTTTTTTTCAGCTAGTGGATGCGGATAACCAGAAGGAGTCATCACCATTCCAACCTATGACACTGTATTTGAATTCTTTGGTGCACGGTCAGCGGGTCTACTATTTGGAATGCATCTTTGTTGCGGTTGCGCTTGTTATTGGTGGAGATTACGCGGCTTCTCATTATCACGCGATTTCGATTCTCGTAGTAGGTCGACTTTATTATTAAATTGTTTTTATGTTATACAATTATATATATTTTTTATTATTTTTTTGTATTTATTTTCATAATTTATTATGATTGTTGTTGTTTTTTGATTTCAGCTTAAAACCATGCATTCACTAAACTACAAGTGTAGCTTAACCAACAGAGGAAAATAATGATTTTCAAATGTATGGACACACGTTTCTGAATTACCACATTCCTCATCAGCATCCTCTACTCTACTTTATTATGATTTTAAATTAACTAATTAAAATAATTTTTTATTAGTTTTTTTTATTATTTATATATTTTTAATTTCTTATATAGCTTTATTATTTATATATATTTTTTTAAAGTGCATTTAAATTTTATGTTGGATGTAGTGTGACCAAATGAAAATCACAAAAAACTTTTTACCGTGGGCCTTCAATCAGAGATCATAGTGCGGACACCTCCGCCAACTCATGTAATTTCAGCCATAATTATCTTTTGTTACGCTGCTTATGGGAATTCATAATTCGTAAGCGTTGCCAACATTCTTTCCTCAATAAATTGTACTTTTATTCTAATATTATTATTACAATATATTTAATTATTAGGTCGTCATCGGTATAATCGATCGTTGGTTCGTACAAGTCACCTATGTAGCTCTGTCGACTGTAGCTTGTATGAAAATATATTTAATTTAAGTTTTTTTTTTCAGATAAAAAAAATGTTTGTTAGTTAGAGAAAAAAAACATATCTACGTAGGCCATGTGACTCATTCTAACGGACCCAAAGAGTTTCGTGTGCTGGCTATTTTTCATATGAAATGAAATTTCCTATAAAATGTCTTACAATGACAGGCTACATGGCTTTGGAAAAGTTTTGAATTCAATTGACATTTGTGGAATGTGATGTTTTAGATTCAAATCCATCCAGGAAGTGGAGGGGTTGAGCAAAGAAGTGTGAGAGTTATTTTTAACTCTTTTTTTTATAAGAAAAACTAATCAAGAGTTCAATCACCTTTGAAATGATTATTTGAAAAATTAAAAAAAAAAATATTTAGGATAAGTTTACACCCACCAAACTCAATGTAGCAACTCAATTATAATGAAATCTTGTTGATATTTCTTTAGTTTTCACAAAAGCTCACAAAGAGTGACATCTTCCTTTTGTGTCAAACGTGGTGACACGATGTTCGCACACGGTTATAAAATAAGGACTCGTTTTAATGACACAAAAACATATTAGAAAAGAATTTCCTCCAGGCTTCTCATGGCTCCAAGGAATACCTCATAAAATTCGCCATATATGGCCGGTTAATATCCCATGGCTTTTCTTTATTTTATGTTATTACACAAAATTCAATGCAAATGGCTCCACATTAAACAACCAAGAGGATAAAAGGCCAATCTTCCTAAAATTAAACATTGCAAATTATAGTGAACTCTAAATAGAATTAGAAATAATCCCTCAACTTATTACACTTCACCCCCAGTAGTAGTAAAGAAAAACATCCCTCCTAGATAGGCGAGCACGTACACAATACCCGCAATGGCAATGAGACAAGATTATCCTGTTTTCGGTAAAAAGCGACAATGCAAGAAAAGAAAAAGTTCCAGAGTGCTGCAAAAAAAACCTAATTCAAGGAAATTCCTTAGCTCAACAATTCACAAGAGACTTGATGGCTTGATGGTTGAATATTTTCATGACCAAAAGAAAGTAAAAAAACAAAACAAATTCCTCTACAGATGACAAGGACAGCCAAGACAAGGAAAGGCAACAACAATAAGAAGCTTAGACTTCTACTAGACCATGGCTAACAAATGAAATTTATATTTGCTATAAGAAAGAAGTATGGCTTTCTGACAAACCATAGTTATATGGAGTTTTTGCCACAAAAATAAAACCAGAAATTGACAGCAAAAAATAAATTCATGTTGCCTCACATTCTACGATAAGAAGACAATCAAGTCAAAAACATTTCATTTTCTAAGACCATTGAACGACGCCATCACCACGTCAAATTATAGTCACTAAAACAATAAAGAAAGAAAAGTCAAAATGTAACCAGAGAAAAAAAATTACCAAAATGTGAGACAAAACTTGTAACTTTTTTTTTTTGTTTTTGAACATGAGGTTTTTTCTTCTTCTTCTGATGCTACATTTGTCTGAACGGTCGGTCGGTCTGCATGGCATTTGATGATTTGAGGCAATATCACAGAACCGGCTGTCTATGTTTCTTAATTTTTAGTTTCGATTCGAGTCGGCTTTTACTTGATAGAAACTGGCAGACTGTGAATTTTGCTGTCTGCCACTCTCCATGGCAGAAGACGTCGAAGACAACGCATTGTGTCCATTAGTCCATACAAATGTCTAAGCAAAAACAAAACAAAAACGCAACAAGTAATCTTCCCAGCAAAAACTCGTTTGGACTTCTTTTCTTGAGAAAATGATAGAACTATAAAACAAAAACAGCAACTTGAGTCATATTCTCGTTTATTTGGTATCATTTCAAAATTTGAGGCTTTTTTTATGTGAGATTTCCAAAATGCCACATTCCTCATATTTTGTCATTTAAGGATTTTTGAACAGACAGACTGTGAACATACACCATAGCTAGAAATAGACTTTGAAAAAAATTATATTGTGTCTTGCAATTCCAAACTCTAACAAAAACACGGAAATATTTTTCAAAAATTAATGAACGCTTTAGTAATGCAAACGTGATTTCTAAATGTGAGTAACCCTAAGATCAGTGTTAATTTAACCAAGATACAAGCCACTTTTAAAGCCCTCCATTAATGGAGCTAGGGTAAAAAATCGACTTTTTACCAAATAAAACTCGAAGTCGATTTTTTGTAATCTTCAAAATCAACTAAAAACTTTTTGGTTTGATATTAAAATCAACAAATTTGAATTTAAAGGGAAAACATATCTTTCAGCTCATTTTATGCGGAAAATGTACAAAATACTCGAAATTCGCGATGTCAAACGTCGAAAATGTACAAAATACTCGAAATTCGCGATGTCAAAAGTCGAAATCGACTTTTTCAAATATATAAAAAGTCATACAAATCGACTTTTCTAAAGTGATAAATATTTTTCAATAATGATTGAACCCTTCAGTAATGCTAGATACATTTGTAAATGTGAGTCACTATAAATTCAGAGTTAATGTATCCCAATTAAGTCCACCCCATACATGGAACTAGAGTATTAAATCTACATTTTGCAAATAAATCTGGAAGTCTACTTTTTGTTATCTCCAAAATCGAATCAACAACTTTTGATACAACCCAATTCGGCCCAACAAATGGGGCAAGACATACAAAAGTCAAAAATAGACTATTCCAACTTTTTTTAAGAAAAAATCGAAGTTGAATTTTTATATTCTTCAAAATCAAATTTTTAATTCTGTGAAAATTTATTGTGACTAAAATCAACTAAACCAATTTAAATTTGGAAGGGGGACATCTTTCACCTTTCAGCACATTTTATGCTGAAAATTTACAATATGCTCAAAATTCGTGATGTCCAAAGTCGAAATCGTTCTTATTTTTTCAAACATAAAAAAGGCCGAAAATTTGGCTTTTCTAAAGTGGGAAAACATCTGAAATTCGTGAAAATCTAAAATGCTAAAAAAAATGACTCAAAGTAGACTGAAAATTTACATTAAAATTTGCCTATGGGAAATAGTGATCTAGAAACCTCTGAATATAAGACGATCAATTCGAAAATCAACCCTTGACTCGATCCAGTATTGTCCGTCCGTCTGTCCCTCTATTAGGTTTTCTCCTACAATACACAATCTATTGTTAAATTAGTTTAGTTGTCCACGATATAAGTGTCACAAAAATCTTTTTCGAACAATGGGTTTTATTGTACTGCTTTCAAAGAAATTATATTGCACCACCTCAAACTTCTAAACTAAACAATCAAGTAGTCTTCACAAAATAGAACACAGGTAAATTTCAAAGATAATGCAGCACCTAATTTTTTTTTAACCGAACAGGTAGCTTTGACTATCCTATTTAGGTGGCCGGCCTATTATCAAGAGCAAAGAAAATAAACCACAGACAACTGTTCTTAAAAGATATACACACAAATAAAAATCAAATCAATTAATATAGAAAGAAAGTGTGCCTCTTTTATGTCAATTGTTGAGAATACGTAAAGGAGTTTTCTGTGTGAAACTATTTAGTATGTTATTCATCCCCTTACCGCTCTCGTTTTTTCTCTCTCACTCGTTGCCATTACTCCTCTCTTTTCTTTTGAAAAATAAAGGACTTATTTGAAAGCAACAAACACCCGCAATGACAGCAAACCACGCATAGAGAAGAAAATGCTATATATGTCAACTGACAATAACAACAACATCAAAATTGTGAAAATGGAATACACAAATGAAAATTTATTGTGGCCCTCCAAGAGTCCCAAAAAAAAAAAGAGAAATTAGGACAATTTTCTGTATCTCTCAAAATGGCAATAGAAAGGGAAATGAACTCATATCAAACGAGGACTACATAAGAAACAAAATTGAGGAAGAGCAAGGAAGTCACAAATACCATTAAATAAGAGAATAAGAAGTTGAGTGGAGGGAGCACACAATTGAATTTTTACATATTCGTAAGGGAAATTGCATTGAAATCAAATGACAATTGTATAGGGTTGAGGAGATTTGAAATGCATTTTAATCTTTTACCATCCATTACATACATTTCCATTTTTATAATACATACAAACATTATAGGAAGTTTTATAATCTACAATAGCAAAAGGATTTTAAATCGAACAAGAGTTGTTGATTCGTTATATTATTTAAAGATGGGTATTAAAATAGCCATGTTTTCCCGATTTCTTTAAGAATCGATTTTAAAGAATATAAACTTTATGAAAAGTTGCTTTGGACTATTCCCCCATCAAGTTATAATAAAATTTGCACCAATGAGTTTAAAATTATACCTACTTTCGTACTTTCTTTACTGATTTATGTTTAATTTTAGCGACTAAACTCGAACTTAGTACTCACCTTAAATGAAAACATGTGCAAACTATTTTCTGTGGAGTTAGTGGTAATAGCTAATGTGGCTATATGAAAATTTTTAGGTATATGTAGGTTCAAGTTTAGTCATTAAAATCTACAATAAATCTGTAAAAGCGGAATTAAATTGTAGCTTTTTTGACATGTTTCCTTATAACTTGGTGGGGAATGATCCAAAGCAATCATTTAAAAGGTTTTATTTTCTTTAAAATGAATTATTAAAGAAAATTAACCGTTACATGGGCTATTTTAGCGCGATAATGGGAATCCAATACCGACCTATAGTCAAATTTTCATCGGGTTTCCTTAATAATAATCATGAACATTTGAGTGGAACAAAATATCTTTTTACCATTGAAAACCTGATAATGATCTTTATATATTTTCTCTTTTTATTTTTTAGAAATTTTTGTTAGAATTCACTTTGCCTAATATATTATTTGAGTGTTGTAAACGACAATTCAATAAGGCAAAAAGGGGCAAGACTCACTTATAAAAATAAGATTGGCCAATGTTCACGCCAATGGTAAAAGAACCAATTTTTTGCAGACGAATTTGTGGCTCATGAGACCCACACAGTATTATAGCACTACTTGTGGCTACGGTTACCACAGTTGGTAGAATTCTACCAAAAATTATAGATTTTTTACTGTTTGGTAGATTGGTAGAATTCTTGATTTTTTGGAAGATTTTGTAAAACATTCCTCTCCAACTAAGCGGTACTTCAATTTTCTATAGTAATAAAATGTTGTTAAAAGTTTCTATAGAAATACAATTTTGAAAAGATTTCAAAAGAAATAAAGTTTTGACAAAATTTTCTATAGAAATACAATTTTGACAAAATTTTCTATAGAAATAAAATTTTGACAAAATTCAATTTCTTTGAAAATTTTAATTTTCTTTTTAATTCTTAGATCAATTACGAGTAAGTTCTCCTTTGTTGTAGATGTAGTCCCGTGTGAGCTAAGGCGTTAAAACATAATAAAATGTTGTTAAAAGTTTCTATAGAAATACAATTTTGAATTCTACCAAAAATTGTAGATTTTTTACGACAATTCAATAAGGCAAAAAGGGGCAAGACTCACTTATAAAAATAAGATTGGCCAATGTTCACGCCAATGGTAAAAGAACCAATTTTTTGCAGACGAATTTGTGGCTCATGGGACCCACACAGTATTATATCACTACTTGTGGCTACAGTTACCACAGTTGGTAGAATTCTACCAAAAATTACAGATTTTTTACTGTTTGGTAGATTGGTAGAATTCTTGATTTTTTGGAAGATTTTGTAAAAAAATTCTCTCCAACTAAGTGATACTTTAATTTTCTATAGTAATAAAATGTTGTTAAAAAATTTTTTCTATAGAAATACAATTTTGACAAAATTTTCTATAGAAATGAAATTTTGACAACATTAAATTTCTTTGAAAATTTTAATTTTCTTTTTAATTCTTAGATTAATTGCGAGTAATTTCTCCCTTGTTGTAGATGTAGTCCCGTGAGAGCTAAAGCGTTAAAACATTAAAAAAACTTGTAGACAATAAGAGGAATCATTCATTCATTCGAATTTTTTGTTTTAATTAACCACAAAATTTTGATCAAATATTAAAAAATAAATTGTTTTTCATGTTTAGTAGATTTGTGGTAAAATTTTCTTCAAACTTTGGTAGACTATTTTTGGCACGAGTGGCAGCTGTACTTGTGGCACATATTTTTAAGACAGAAATAACAACATAAACCTTTATATAATCGAAGATTAAAGTTTTTGAGGGCAGAAGTATTTGTGTTTTTTTTTTTTGATCAATTGAATTTAAAAAAGTCTTTAGGTTATAGAAAAGGCAATAATATACATTAGGGATGTAGCCTAGATTTTATTTGAAAGGGGGACCATATATAAACAGATATCCATGTTTGGCTCACACGAATATGCAAAAAAAAAATTATTGAAATTGTTAGTTAGAGTTGGAAAATTTAGCATTTTTAAATTTGGCGTTGGAAAATGTTGTTCTTTCAAAATTTTCAAAATATTTTGGTAGAATTGAATTGCCAATTTCACATGTCCCGAAAATCGCCCTTATATCAAGGATAGTATTCCCATTGAGTTTTCATTCCAGTCATATTACGTTTTTGTTAAGCAATGTGACCAAATTCCTTGCCAGCATATTCCAGACGAAACAAGGAAAGCAACACAAGAATTTCAGGTGTATCAATATACCACTTAAAAAGGATTAAGGATTAATCCTGGAACATTCACTCTACATCAAATTCAAGTATTGGAGAGAATATTTTTGACATAGGACACAATTTGATCTTGTTATTTTTTGTTTTTTCTCACTCACCTGGCAAATGGAGTTTGTTCCACATCATAGATTTCGTTGATGTCTTCGGGAACCAGTAAACCTTTTAGACGCTCTTCATCGATGTCCAAAAGGCCATCGCCTATGGGAAATATGCCTTCAGCAAACATGGTTTTGTTTTTCGATGATGTTCTTAGTTAATGTTTTTGTTGGTTCTTTGTTAAATGCTTTCGTATTGTTTTAAAGTTAAATGGAAGGGATGGATATGGATGGGTGGTGATGATTTCGCTTATTTTGGAGGGGAATTTAGTTTCTTTTTTTTTCAAAAACACACACTTTTTATAATGATGTATAGGGATGTATTTTTTGGTGGGGGAACAAAAATGTAACCACTTTTCAAATATTTTTCACACACTTGCAGGAAGGGCACTGTAATTTAGAGAGAACAAATAAAACAAAATTAGAATTTTTGATGGAAAACTCAAAGACACATATTCTTTTTATTTTATAAAGTTATGGAGTAGATTTAGAAAACATCACTTTTCTTAGTTTTGTTTTACTTTTTAACGTTTCGAGTCACGATTGAAAGTTAAGTCACTGTTTTGGTATTTTGACATTTTTCTCTCTCAGAGAGAGAGGATAATTTTATTTTATTAGCATCCATAATAAGCACAATAACAACAGCTGTCATCCTAAAGACCAGGGATAACGAGGAAATGAAATCAGGATATTTTTACCACTTTTTTCGCATTTGTTCACTTATTTCTGTTTCTACTACTACGGTTGCTTGTTACTCTGTTGATTCTTTTTTTTTCGTCTTCTTTGAACTTCTCACTATATATTCTTTTCTTTTGTGATGTGTATGTGCATGTGTAGTCGTAATCAACTGTCTTGCTATTCAAAAATGATTATGATTGTGTTGTTGCTTTTGTTTTACTATAACACTTCATATACTACGTGTTGTTCGGTTGAGTGTGCTAGGTTATATTGAAAGTATACACCCGTACTTCATGAAATTAGAAAGAGATGGAAAATGCACCAAAAGCAAAGAACATTGTTACCGTCTTTTAGATAATTGTTGCAGCCAAGAAATTTGCAAAACAATCCGGAAGAGAATGGAATAAGAAAATGTTCCTTCATCTCTTCAATCTCTCTTTAAAGGTGTGTACTATGTTCCTTTTTCGAGTTGAAAACCACTTTATTTTCGCGATTACTTTTCCTTAAATAATCAAAATTATAAATGAAAACAAACTTATTCCTGTAAAGTCTTGCCGAAATCTAGGGGAACAAGAAACTGTGCATAAATTGAGTTAATTTATCTGATTTATATTGAACTGTTTTAATAAAGTAACCGCGAAAATTTCAACGCGAAAAGCGAACATAGTACTTACCTTAAGGTGGGTATTAAATTCGAGTTTAGCCGCTAAAATCACCATTTTTTTGCACGATTAACCCATTTCAAGGAATATTAACTTTATGAAAAGTTGTTATGGGCTATTCCCCAACAAGCTATAATAAAATTTGCATCAATGAGGTATAATCTGATTCTGTTTTTACAGATTTGTTTTTGATTTTAGCGGCTAAACTCGAACTTCGTACACACCTTTAGTGATCAATAGTTTTCGTTGAGTTTATTTCAAACATAATTGTTGACAACTGTAACCTTATTCTTTCCAAATACATACCCTTATTGGAGTATGGCAGAGGGAATTATAGATCTTATTGGAAGCTTTTATATGTTATATATTGTCTAAAAAGAGTCTATTGCCATTGTTTTTTCTCATTTCCACATCAGCTTAAATTTTTTCAAGACTATCCCTTATTGGAGTGTTTGATTAGATATGGGATATGAAGCATCTAAAATATCATTTTTTAAGCATTGGCTAAATGGTCAATATTCATATATGAAGATTCAACGGAAAATCAATTTGATGATGTTATTATTTTTTAATACGGTGTTTACACCTTTGAAAAATTGTGTATAAATTTTTGAATTTGTTTAATATTAATATTTTTTTTATTTTTGAATTAGATCATTCCTTTCCAAAGTAAATTTACAAAATTGTACAACATGTATTTTCATAATTTTTGCAATTCTAAAGCATTAAATTTTTGTTTAGCAACTGTAAATTATACACTTTCATAGTTTTGCGTTTTTTTTTTTTGTTAAAGGCCGGTATGCACCTCTAGCGAAAAATTTCATTCCCATAAGAAATGCATTGCTATTTATGCTAACGAAATTGCTAATGAAATATGCTAATGAATATAACAGGGTTGTCAAAAGCATATTTTGGCAGCAAACATTTAATTTATTACAATCATTGTGTGCGTAAAAGTTTTAAAAGGTCTGTAAATAATAAACAATTTATTTGAGGAATATTTGGAACATATATTAAAAATTTTTAAAAGCGATTAGCTGGTTTAAAATTTGTGTACACAGCCCTGTTTTTTTGTTGTAGACTTAAATAAATTTTTGCTACCGAAAATTTCGCTAGAGGTGCATACCGGCCTTAAAATGCGTAAATCACAAAACACGAATAATAAATTTGTTTGAGTTCATAGAACATTAACACATGTTGGCAATGTGAAAAAAGAAATCTTATCAAAAAAATGTTATTAATAATATTCTGTAAAAGTTTTAAAAGGTCTGTAAATAATAAACAATTTATTTGAGGAATATTTGGAACATATAAAAAATTTTTAAAAGCGATTAGCTGATTTAAAATTTGTGTACACAGCCCTGTTTTTTTGTTGTAGACTTAAATAAATTTTTGCTACCGAAAATTTCGCTAGAGGTGCATTCCGGCCTTAAAATGCGTAAATCACAAAACACGAATAATAAATTTGTTTGAGTTCATAGAACATTAACACATGTTGGCAATGTGAAAAAAAGAAATCTTATCAAAAAAATGTTATTAATAATAATCTGTCTAAATGCATATTTTGTTTTTTTTTTCACATTATTAATACATTTATTTTAGTTGTTATTTTTATTAAAGTTTTATTGTGGAACGCCAAAAAGGGAATATTATGCAGAGCAACGGTAACACTGGTTCGGAATTTGAAGAGAGATGGTCGAGGTGAGTCGTAGTAATAAAACAGAAGAAGTGAACAAACATCGAAAAAAAGAAACACAACAAAACACACAACACTGGTCTCTCTTGTCAAAGTTAAACATTTCACGTAGAATTTTAGAGACAGCACCCAACTACACAAATTGGAATGAAAAAGTAGTTTGTTTAACTTCTATTATTATACTTAGATGTGATAAATATTTAAATATATTTTTTTTTATCCAGCAAAAGTAGTTGATAATTTATTTTTTGGAGTTTGGATTACAAAGATATTTTCACTTTCAACGTTTCTTTCTCTAACGAAGAAAACAAGTTTTTTTTCTACGGGGGGAAAGACAAATAAACACACAAAGAAACTAAAAAGAGATAAATTACAGGAGTAGATAGAAGCAGCAGCTGCAGTAGTGCAATACCACACGAATAATTTTATTGGTCTTTTATTTTTTTGGTTTTACTTTTCATTTGAAGTATTGGCATTTTGTTCACAATATGTTTTCTTTTGTTAATTTAAGAAATTTGATTTCAATTATTTTTCAACTCACATTCATTCACTTCTTCCACCACAAATGAAGTTATGTTAAAGATTCTTGCCGTGTTTTTGTTTCACATTTGTTGCTCAACACTATATCTTCTTAATACGGCATCACATTAAAAATATTTTATAAATTTCTTTCGTTTCAATAATGCTTTCAATAGCTCCTCTTCTAACGATGAGGAAAATTGAAATTTCAAAAGCATACAAACATACAGACGCGCTCACAAGAACAAAAATCGCAAGTCGAACGAAGACGATGACAATTCTTCAACGGAAAATAAAAACTTTTTGTTCTAACACCACCACCACCACTACATACGTTGTGTAGGGTATTTGTTTAAAGTAATAGAATTAATTAAATCGTTGTATATTCCTTTCGGCCTTTTCGCGTTATTTTGTTTTCTTCACACGTTTCTTCGTTTCCGGCGGCAACACGACGACACAACGTAACAACAACCAACGCGTTCAGCGGTTATTTTCAAAATGAGTGTGAGAGAGTCACAATAACAAATCGTATTGTAGAATGGCAAGCAAATTCAACATACATCTCCTCATAATTCACCATGCAAGCAGTTATACACCACGCATGCAAAGAGAGCAAGTGGCGATTGAGAGTAAAAGTAATCGAATCGATAAAAATCGATTACATGGCTTTGCGAAATTGTAACAGTCAGAGTCAGTTCAAAATATGCATAACCAAAAATAACTGTAGACAAATATGGAACGTACTAAGGAAGTAATTATCCATTAAGTAGAGTCATAAATTAAGCCGGTAGGTACAATGTGAGCTTTAAACACTGAAAAAAAAGCATACTCGGTTCCAAAGATTTTGTCTTTACTTTAAAAATGTTGGTATTGATTCCGAACCAAAGAAGTGGAGAATAAAAGTAAGGATACTTTTAAGACACAATTCTCTTTTAAATTTAGGTTTTGTGTACTTGCTTCTAGGAAGCAAATTTTAATTTTTCGCTTTCTCAGCTTTTTTTCTTCATATGCTATCAAAGTCCTTTAAAAACGAGTTAACGGTAACTTTATTTTCCAAATTAGGACTCGACTTCCACTAGAAATTATGCTATGTTTGAAGTAAAAACTTCTTTAAAATAACGTGTTGAAAAACATGTCCTATATTTGAACGATTTTTTGCTTTGTAGTCAAAATGCCAAAAGACAACAAATTTAAAGATAGTTTCATTAAATTTAAAGAATTTTTCTGAATTATTAAAGTCAAGTTGACCTTTTTCTTTCATGTTAAGATACCCATTTTTAAGTCAAATCACTTAATTATAAGGACAATACGACTTCATTGAAAAGTTTATCGACTTTTGGACAAGGAAAATAAATTTATTTTAGAGAAATGCGCCTTCTGTGCTAAGCAAAATTTGTATTCGTATTTTAAAGACATGAAATCTTTGACCTCACGACAATATTTTTTTCAGTGAAGGTAAGTACTATGTTCAGTTTTCAAGCTGAATACTAACAATTACTTTTTTTAATCAAATAATTTAGAAATATTAAACGTTTTACAACCAATTTATTGGATCTTTTCCATCTACAATTTTTCAACACTTGATAAAAATGTAATCGTCTTCATATATATTTTTGCACTTTTAATTTAGTGTTTTGGTGAAAAAACCGAACATAGTACTCACCTTAAGGGCGGTACTATGTTCGCTTTTGGCGTTATTAAAAATTTTCCAAAGTTTTATTTCTATAGAAAAATTTTCCTAAATGTTATTTCTATTAAAAATTGTTAAAAAATTTAAAGCTTGCCATTTTTTTGTTTGCTAAGCAAAATTTTGTTAAAATTTTGTTTCTATAGATTTTTTTTTTCGAACTTTTATTTCTATAGGAAATTTTGTCAAAATTTCATTTCTATAGAAAATTTTGTTAAAATTTTACTTATATAGAAAATTTTGCCAAAATTTCATTTCTATAGAAAATTTTCTCAAAATTTTATTACTATAGAAAATTTTGTCAAAATTTTATTTCTATCGAAAATTTTGTCAAAATTTTATTTCTATAGAAAATTTTGTCACAATTTTATTTCTATAGAAAATTTTGTCCACATTTTATTTCTATAGAAAATTTTGTCAAAATTTTATTTCTATAGAAAATTTTGTCAACATTTTATTTCTACAGAAAATATTGTCAAAATTTAATTTCTATAGAAAATGTTGTCAAAATTTTATTTCTATGGAATGTGTTGTCAAAATTTTATTTCATAGAAAATTTTGTCAAAATTTTACATCTATAGAAAAATTTTTCAAAATTTTACTTCTATAGAAATGTTTGCCACAATTTCGTTTCTATAGAAAATTTTGTGAAAATGTCATTTCTATAGAAAATTTTGTCCACCTTTTATTTCTATAGAAAATTGTGTCAAAATTTAATTTTTATAGAAAATTTTGTCAAAATTTTATTTCTATAGAAAATTTTGTCAACATTTTATTTCTATAGAAAATTTTGTCAAAATTTTATTTCAATAGAAAATTTTGTCAAAATTTTACATCTATAGAAAATTTTGTCATATATTTAGTTCTATAGAAAATTGTGTCATAAATTTTATTTCGATAGAAAAATTTTGTCATATATTTAGTTCTATAGAAAATTGTGTCATAAATTTTATTTCGATAGAAAAATTTTCAAAAATTATATTTCTATAGAAAATTTTTCAAATTTTTATTTCTATAGAAAATTTTTGGAAAATTTTAGTTCCTGGAAAATTTTTGAAAAATTTTATTTCTATAGAAAGTTTTTGAAAAATTTTATTTCTATAGAAAGTTTTTGAAAAATTTTATTTCTATTGCAAATTTTGTCAAAATTTTATTTCTATAAAAAATTTTATAATTTTTTTTTTGTAGACAATTTTCCGAATTTTATTTCTATAAAAATTGTTTACAAAATTTTATTTTTATAGAAAATTTTTCAAAATGTGTATTTCTATAGAAATTTTTAATCTCTATAGAAAAAATTTTCCAACATTTTATTTCTATAGAAAAATTTTTCAAAAATTTTATTTTTATAGAAAATCTTTCCAAAATTTTATTTCTGCAGAAATTTTTTCCAAAATTTTATTCCTATAGAAAATTTTTTCAAAATTTTATTTCTAAAGAAAATTTTCCAAAAATTTTGTTTCTATAGAGAATTGAAGTACCTCGTAATTTTGTCGAAATTTTATTTCTATAGAAAACTTTTCACAAATTATATTTCTATAGAAAAATTTTTAAAGTTTTTATTACTATAGAAAATTTTATTTCTTAGAAAATTTTTTAAAAATTTTATTTCTATAGAAAATTTTGTCAAAATGTCACTTCTATAGTAAAATTTTGTCCACCTTTTATTTCTATAGAAAATTGTGTCAAAATTTAATTTCTATAGAAAATTTTGTCAAAATTTTATTTCTATAGAAAATTTTGTCAAATATTTATTTCTATAGAAAATTGTGTCATAAATTTTATTTCTATAGAAAATTTTTCAAAAATTATATTTCTATAGAACATTTTTCAAATTTTTATTTCTATACAAAATTTTTGGAAAATTTTATTTCTATACAAAATTTTTGGAAAATTTTATTTCTTAGAAAATTTTTGGAAAATTTTATTTCTTAGAAAATTTTTGAAAAATTTTATTTCTATAGAAAGTTTTTGAAAATTTTTATTTCTATTGCAAATTTTGTCAAAATTTTATTTCTATAAATACAAATTTTTATAATTTTTTTTTCTGTAGAGAATTTTCCGAAGTTTTATTTCTATAAAAATTGTTTACAAAATTTTATTTTTATAGAAAATTTTTCAAAATTTGTATTTCTATAGAAAATTTTAATATCTATAGAAAAAATTTTCCAACATTTTATTTCTATAGAAAAATTTTTCAAAAATTTTATTTTTATAGAAAATCTTTCCAAAATTTTATTTCTGCAGAAATTTTTTCCAAAATTGTATTCCTATAGAAAATTTTTCCAAAATGTTTCTTCTAAAGAAAATTTTTCAAAAATTTTGTTTCTATAGAGAATTGAAATACCTCGTAGTTGGTGAGGAATGTTTCGCAAAATCTACAAAAACATTATGAATTTTACCTATCTAGTAAAAAATATACAAATTTTTGTAGAATTCTACCAACTGTGGCAACCGTGATATTTAATTCTAATGAAATTTTCTAAGTGTGTAACCCGTTTCATTTTAGTTTATTTTGACTATACCCTAAAATGTTTGACCTATTTTTGTTTTCGTAGATCTGAAAAATTTCTTTGAGTGTATATAAATTAAATAAAATTTTTTCAAAAAATATACAAAAATTTGGGCAATTTTCTTTTCCCAGTTCAGGAGGGGTCATTAACAGACTATTGTAGCCGCATACAGGGAGACGAGCCAAAATTTGTTAAACTTGAAAATATCCACTAAAGTTTTTCCCTTCATCCTCCTATTCGATGAATTGTTTGCCACTTTTACAGAACACTATAGCAATGTCTGCTGGTTTTTCGTTTTTTTTTTGTCCTTTAAAGGGGTTCAGGGTCATAAATTTCACTGATTTAAATGCATGCGTTTGGTGAAAAGAAATTCAAATTTGGACGAAAGCAATTCACTTGACATTTGAAAAAAAAATATTGCCGCAAGAATAGAAATTGGGAGCATTAACCTCAAATAGATACTAAAACTGAAAATGAAAGTGCACTTTTTTTTGTTTTCGAAAAAATTGCCAAAGAAAATAGAAAATAGCAAACGCTGCAGGAGTAGCATCTCTTGTCGGGCATCAACATATGAAAAATGTTTCGAAATGCCAAGAAGTTCTGCTTCAATGCTAATTAAAGGAAACATCTGTACCTTGCCTATATCTTTAGTACACTTGCAGTGTGGAGTTTCATTGTTTTTACAATCGTAAAAGTTCCTTTTTATAGGAAATTCTGCAAAAGCATTTCAAGAATTTATTGTAAAAATATACAAGATTTTGTTCAAAGAAAATAAAGAACAATTTGCTTATGTTGTCCGCGGATTTTATAACTTCATATTAAAGTCTGGTGATGTTAATCCTTCATGCGTATTATAGACGGAAATGCAAATTTACACTGAGAATTAAACAAATGAAAACAAAAAAAATCAGTAAAGGGTGATATGGTCAAAATTTGATGACAAATTTATTGAGGTGTCTTCATTATGCGTGCCATCATATTGCATTAAAGCCATTTGGTGATGGAATGCCAATAGTTGGAATTCATTTATGGCAAAGATGACTATTTTGTGGCAATTATACATCGCATGTACTTTTGCATAAAGTTGTCACAAAATACAAATTTGGTTTAATCAAACTTTTCCAAATTGGGAAAATTTTAGAAAGTGAACTTTTCGATTTTGATTATCTATCCTCATTAGAGCTCGACCGAAGAATCGGCTTCGGCATTTGGCCAAAAATCGATAAAGGGTGATACGGTCAAAATTTGGTCAATATAAACTTGACGTATTTCTTTCAATTTTGCATTTAAAAAACCTGAACACCCCTCATTTTGAAGGTGTGTGTGTGTAGAATGTTGCTCCTATTTTGATTTTGGAATGCACTCTTCAGTTGTCAAAATGCCGTCCAAGTAAGAAGCAGCGTATCAAAAGCAAAAGCAGCATTTTCATAGCTTCCGGGACTGTCAACCAAGAAATTTACGTGAAAGAGTGTTTGAATAAACGTCGGATGTCTTTCCTGAAGAAACACGGTTGTTCCGTACTGTTTTGTCCGGATTTGGCATCTTGCCATTACGGTAAAAAGGCCATGGAGTGGTACGCCGCCAACAACGTGCAGGTGGTTCCCAAGGACAGGAACCCCCCCACTACGCCAGAGCTCCGCCCAATTGAGAAATACTGGGCTATTGTCAAGCGGAACCTAAAGAAGACCAAAAAAAACTGCTAAGGACGAGCAGCAGTTCAAGGCAAACTGGCTTTCTGCGGCGAAGAAGGTGGACAAGGTGGCTGTACAAAATCTGATGGCAGGTGTCAAGCGTGAGGCCCGGCAATTCGGATTTGGAAAAGCGAAAGCCTAACTGAATATTTTTCCTGAATTTTATACTAATTGAACTTGAAAAAGAAATTTAATTTGATTTTTTAAATAAACGATTTCACCGATTTACACGCGTTTTCCCTTGACCAAATTTTGACCGTATCACCCTTTAATACCGAGCCATACCTCAATTGAAAAGTCTCGACTTAACCTTTTTAGTGATGTAAGTTGAAAGTAATCGGTTCGCTAGAAGCGTTTATATTATTGCTCATTTACTTACAATTTAGGCTAGAACAACCGCCGGTTATACAGATAACAGGTTAGCTGATAAGCCCCCGGTCTAACAAAGAAAAACACATTTTTTTGTCAAAATTCGTTTTTATTATTCAAAATAGTTCCCTTCAAGAGCGATACAACGATTATAACGAGCTTCCAATTTTTTGATACCATTTTGGTAGAACTCCTTCGGTTTTGCCTCAAAATAGGCCTCAGTTTCGGCGATCACCTCTTCATTGCAGCCAAATTTTTTCCCTGCGAGCATCCTTTTGAGGTCTGAGAAAAAGAAAAAGTCGCTGGGGCCAGATCTGGAGAATACGGTGGGTGGGGAAGCAATTCGAAGCCCAATTCATGAATTTTTGCCATCGTTCTCAATGACTTGTGGCACGGTGCGTTGTGCTGGTGGAACAACACTTTTTTCTTCTTCATATGGGTTAACAGCTGTAAACACCGCTCAGAATCATCAATACGTTGTTGTTTTTGGTCAAATGTGAGCTCGCGCGGCACCCATTTTGCACAGAGCTTCAGCATATCCAAATATTGATGAATGATATGACCAACACGTTCTTTTGATATCTTTAAGGCCTCTGCTATCTCGATCAACTTCATTTTACGGTCATTCAAAATCATTTTGTGGATTTTTTTGATGTTTTCGTCGGTAACCACCTCTTTCGGGCGTCCACTGCGTTCACCGTCCTCCGTGCTCATTTCACCACGCTTGAATTTTGCATACCAATCAATTATTGTTGATTTCCCTGGGGCAGAGTCCGGAAACTCATTATTAAGCCAAGTTTTTGCTTCCACCGTATTTTTTCCCTTCAGAAAACAGTATTTTATCAAAACACGAAATTCCTTTTTTTCAATTTTTTTCACAATAACAAAAGTTGCTTCACAAAAGACGCTCTATCACACAAACTAATTGCCTTACAGACGTCAAATTTTGACACGAATCATTTGAAGGTTGGTACTATATAAAAATAATATGCATTTAATACTAGCGACGCCATCTATGTGTCAGACCGGGGACTTATCAGCCAACCTGTTAACACACTTCCAAAACACATGTCTGATGATATTTGTAGATGGTGTTTGGACCCGGATGCATCGGAAGACTCTTACCATTTAGAAGAAATATGATACTGGGCTCCTTTTTCTTTCAGGATATTACCGTGGTACGAGACTGTAATCTGACGGATACACTTGCCTTCATCAAGGCTTTGGGATGGAAGACCTAGAAAGCTTATTTTGGAACGCGAATATGATTGATGTAGGGGATAGAAAACAACCAAGAGGAATTACAATGGACCAACATGGTCTAAGTGGAAACCAACTCCTTTTCTACGGATTGGCTTCATCCTTTCTAACCTAACGAGATGAGTCGATTTTGAAAAAAAAAAAATGGAAAAAGTCGATTACTCGAAATTGAAGATAACGAAAATAGTTTTGTATACGTACGATAACACAAATTATTTGATGTTAGACAACTTTTCAAATAAATAAACTTTGCCTAAACATTCTACTTGAGTGGATATAAAAATATCGACAGAAATCGAATAGTCGATTTTGGGTAATATGAAAAGTAGATTATCTATTTTGGATATGTAAACTTCAATTTCGCTCTGTGTAAAATAGATGCAGTATGAAGTTATGTGCATACTATCAATAATACGTACTTCATACTTCATATGTAAATATTTTGTACTTCGCACAGTGTTAAGTAGCTTGTTCCGGTTGTTGAGCTGTAACAGACTGTAAAGTGGAAGACAAAATCAAGCGAATAGGCAGACATCCACCACGGAGGCGGATGAGGAGAAGGACGAATACGCGTATAAGTAATTACGGCGATATTTATTGTTGATGGTTCAGATTTTGTTTTCATGCGAAAAATAACGCTAGATATTCCGATATAATCCACAACATAGGCGTCGTTATGATAGACCACAAAAACAACTACAACTGCATTAAAAGTACAGCAAATGTGCAACATTGGGTTGTTTTTTTTTTGTTACAAATTGCAGACAATCTCAGCTAAAATTCATATGTGGGGGAGATTCTTTGCTGTTTTTCTTAATCCTATATTTTTTTGACATCGCAATGTCTGCAGCCGGACATGCTGTCAACGCTCTTTTGAAATGAAAAGGCGCCATTGCATCAACGCCTCACCATGCACCACTAAGTTTTCCTGTTGCGATTTTCATTTATTTATTTTTTTTATTTTATCATGAACAAATTATCTTCATTATTTGAGTGTTAAATTCCTTTTAAGTAGACAAGAATAGATGCAGAGCAAATTAAATATTATTTGAGAGGAAATAATATTTCATACGAGCAATTCGTGAATGATGTTTTTCAGAAATCGCAATTTTGAAAAAAAAATAAATTTTAGTGTAATTGCTTTATATATGGCTGGAAAATCATAAGTGGCTAACGTTAGAATCCTCCAGCATTTAAATCTTTCATTTCTCATGCCACAGATAATCTACTAAAAATAGAAAATTTTGCAAAAAATCTACCAAATTAAAAAAATCTTATTTTGACGTGGTTGATCAAATTTTTGTGGTTAGTATAAAAAATGTTGTTTTATTCGAAAGATATCTTTTTTTATATTGAATCTATAGACAATTTTATTGCTATAGAAAGTTTTTGAGAAAAATTTTATTGCTATAGAAAATTTTTGAGAAAAAATTATTTCCATAGAAAATTTTTGAAAAATTTTATTTCTATAGAAATTTTTTGAAAAATTTTATTTCTATAGAAATTTTTTGAAAAATGTTATTTCTATAGAAATTTTGTGAAAAATGTTATAATTTTGCCAAAATTTGTTTCTATTGAAAATTTTGTCAAAATTTTATGTCAATAGAAAATGTTTGCAAAAAATTTTTGCAAAATGTTATTTTTATAGAAAACTTATGCAAAATGTTATTTCTATAGACGTTATTTTTCAAAAATGTTCTTTCTATAGAAAATGTTTGCAAAATGTTATTTCAATAGAAAATTTTTGCAAAATTTAATTTCAATACAAAATTTTAGAAAAATTTTATTACTATAGAAAATATTTTGCAAAATTTTATTTCTATAGAAAATTTTTGCAAATTTTATGTATATAGAAAATTTTTGCAAAATTTTATTTCTATAGAAAATTTTTGCAAATTTTATTTCTATAAAAAAATTTTTGTCAAAATATTATTTCTATAGAAAATTTTGTTAAAATGTTATTTCTACAAAAAATTTTGTCAAAATTTTATTTCATTTGTTTTGTTTTGTTATTGTTGGTTTTGTTCTTTAAGCATTGTTGTTGTTTTTTTATTGCAGCTTAAAACCATACATTGACTAAACTACAATTGTAGCTTAACCAACAGAGGAAAAGAATGTTTGTCAAATTTATTTGGGCAAAGCCCTATAGACTGCAAGATGGTTGGATGGACGCACGTTTCGGAATTACCACATTCCTCATCAGCATCCTCTACTTGCAGCAAAACTATCAACCAATTATCAGAATAAATTCAGGCAGTTTATTAAACCCAACAAAAACCACACTTGAACCGTCCGAAAAAAGGTTTTACATTGATTGCCGGCTTATGCCGAAATAAATTCGAAACAAACATATCTCTTTTCCTATGCCACTGTCAAATCATCGATTTGAATTCACATGGCTGGGTTTATTTTGAGCGTGCCTCCTCTTCTTCTTTTTCCATTTGTTTTGTTTTGTTATTGTTGGTTTTGTTCTTTAAGCATTGTTGTTGTTTTTTTTTATTGCATTGTTGTTGTTTTTTTATTGTGTGGTTTTTGTTGGGTTTAATAAACTGCCTGAATTTATTCTGATAATTGGTTGATAGTTTTGCTGCAAGTAGAGGATGCTGATGAGGAATGTGGTAATTCCGAAACGTGCGTCCATCCAACCATCTTGCAGTCTATAGGGCTTTGTCCAAATAAATTTGACAAACATTCTTTTCCTCTGTTGGTTAAGCTACAATTGTAGTTTAGTCAATGTATGGTTTTAAGCTGCAATAAAAAAACAACAACAAAATTTTATTTCTATATTTTGTAAAAATTTTATTTCTATAGATAATTATGTCAAAATTTAATTTCTATAGAAAATTTTATTTTATTTCTATAGAAAATTTAATTTTATTTCTATAGAAAATTTTTGCAAAATTTTATTTCAATAGAATATTTTTGCAAAATTTTATTTTAAAAGAAAATTTTTGCAACATTTAATTTCAATAGAAAATTTTTGCAAAACGAGCGTCCATCCAACCATCTTGCAGTCTATAGGGCTTTGTCCAAAAAAAATTTGACAAACATTCTTTTCCTCTGTTGGTTAAGCTACAATTGTAGTTTAGTCAATGTATGGTTTTAAGCTGCAATAAAAAAACAACAACAAAATTTTATTTCTATATTTTGTAAAAATTTTATTTCTATAGATAATTATGTCAAAATTTAATTTCTATAGAAAATTTTATTTTATTTCTATAGAAAATTTAATTTTATTTCTATAGAAAATTTTTGCAAAATTTTATTTCAATAGAATATTTTTGCAAAATTTTATTTTAAAAGAAAATTTTTGCAAAATTTAATTTCAATAGAAAATTTTTGCAAAATTTTATTTCAATAGAAAATTTTTGCAAAATTTTATTTCTATTGAAAATTTTTGCAAATTTTATTTCAATAGAAAATTTTTTGTCAAAATATTATTTCTATAGAAATTTTTTTGTCAAAATATTATTTCTATAGAAAATTTTGTTAAAATGTTATTTCTACAAAAATTTTGTCAAAATTTTATTTCTATATTTTGTAAAAATTTTATTTCTATAGATAATTTTGTCAAAGTTTAATTTCTATAGAAAATTTTATTTTATTTCTACAGAAAATTTTATTTTATTTCTATAGAAACTTTTTGAAAAATTTTATTTCTATAGGAAAGTTTTGAAAAATTTTATTTCTATAGAAAATTTTTGCAAAATGTTATTTCTATAGAAAATTTTGTCAAAGTTTTATTTCTGTAGACAATTTTGTCAAAATATTATTCCTATAGAAAATGTTTGCAAAATTTTATTTCTATCGACAATTTTTGAAAAATTTTATTTCTATAGCAAAATTGTTGCTAAATTTTATTTCTATAGAAAATTTTTGCAAAATTTTATTTCTATAGAAAATTATGTCAAAATATTATTCCTATAGAAAATTTTGCAAAATTTTATTTCTATAGAAAATTTTTGCAAAATTGTATTTCAATAGAAAATTTTTGCAAAATTTTATTTCAAAAGAAAAATTTTGCAAAATTTTATTTCAATAGACAATTTTTGCAAAATTTTATGTCCATAGAAAATTTTTTCAAATTTTTTTTTCTCTAGGAATTTTTTGCAAAATTTTATTTCTATAGAAAATTTTTTCAAAAATTTTCTTTCTATATTTTTACAAAGTTTGATTTATATAGAAAAGTTTTGAAAAATTTTATTTCTATAGAAAATTTTTGAAAAATTTTATTTTTATAGAATTGTTTGGAAAAATGTTATTTCTATAGAAAATTTTTGAAAAATGTTATTTCTATCAAAAATTTTGCCAAAAATTTTTTCTATGGAAAATTTTTGCAAAATTTTATTTCAATAGAAAATTTTTGCAAAATTTTATTTCAAAAGAAAATTTTTGCAAAATTTTATTTCAAAAGAAAATTTTTGCAAAATTTTATTACAATAGCAAATTTTTGCAAATTTTTATTTCTCTAGAAAATTTTTGCACAATTTTATGTCTATCAAAAATCTTGCCAAAAATTTTTTCTATGGAAAATTTTGTCAAAATTTTATTTCTATAGAAAATTTTTGCAAAATTTGAACAAATCGATGATTTGACAAAGGTGGCAAAGGAAAAGAGTTATGTTTGTACGAATTTATTTCGGCATAAGCCGGCTATCATGTAAAACCTTTTTTCGGAAGGGTCAAGTGTGGTTCATTGTTGGGTTTAATGAATTGCCTGAATTTATTCTGATAATTGGTTGATAGTTTTGCTGCAAGTAGAGGATGCTGATGAGGAATGTGGTAATTCCGAAACGTGCGTCCATCCAACCATTTTGCAGTCTATAGGGCTTTGCCCAAATAAATTTGACAAACATTATTTTCCTCTGTTGGTTAAGCTACACTTGTAGTTTAGTCAATGCATGGTTTTAAGCTGAAATAAAAAAAAAACAACAACAATGATTAAAAAACAAAACCAACAATAACAAAACAAAACGAAAATTTTATTTCTATAGAAAATTTTGTCAAAATTTTATTACTAGAGAAAATTTTATATTATTTCTATAGAAAATTTTAAATTTATTTCTATAGAAAATTTTTGCAAAATTTTATTTCTATACAATTTTTTTTAATTTATTTTAAAATTGCAAAATGTTATTTTATAGGAAATTTTTGGAAAATTTTATTTCTATAGAAATAGAAAATTTTTGAAAAATTTTATTTCTATAGAACATTTTTGCAAAATTTTATTTCAATAGAAAATTTTTGCAAAATTTTATTTCAATAGAAAATGTTTGCAAAATTTTATTTCAAAAGAAAATTTTTGCAAAATTTTATTTCAAAAGAAAATTTTTGCAAAATTTTATTTCTCTATAAATTTTTTGCAAAATTTTATTTCTATAGAAAAATTTTGCAAAATTTTATTTTTATAGAATTTTTGGAAAAATGTTATTTCTATAGGAAATTTTTAAAAATTTTTATTTCTATCAAAAATTTTGTCTAAATTCTTTTCTATAGAAAATTTTTGCAAAATTTTATTTCTATAGAAAATTTTTGCAAAATTTTATTTCTATAGACAATTTTTGCAAAATTTTATTTCTATAGAAAATTTTTGCAAAATTTTTTCACATCTGTGCATAATATGAACAGGATAATGAGAACACTGCCTTTGTCACAGCAAGGTTGAGCAAATAATTTACCATATAGAAAATTTTTGCAAAATTTTATTTCTATAGACAATTTTTGCAAAACTTTATTTCTATACACGAGAAAAAAATAACTCTTTCCTCCCAAACGAAATTCGTTTCTCATTTGCTTTTCGCTGTAAGGAAGTGTATATGGAAGAAAAGTATATACTTTTTGTGATAAACGTTTATTCTTTTCAGGATGTTAAAACAATTTCATAAAGGCTAACTCAAAAAAAACATTGTTTTCTTGCTAATTGCATTTTCCCCTCATATCTTTCTCACATCCACGAGGTTTTTAGTTCTTAACGCCTTTTCCTGTAATACCAACAATGTAGAAGAAATTATACGATTTTATAAATTTTTAAAATTTGTTTACCTTTCGCCTGGACGGAGAATAGAACCGCGGACCATGCACTTTGTAAGCCAACACACTAACCACTGAGCTATGTACCTGTTATGGTCATCAATAGATAATTATCCATATAAGTTATATTTATATAGCATAGCTTGCGGCGCCCACGAACCGAATAAACAAAGTTTATTTAACAGAAACAAACATTTAGTTTGGCACCGTGGAGCAGTGGTCAGACTTGCATGCCAAGGGTCGTGGGTTCGATCCCTGCTTCGACCAAAGTTTTTTTTTTATTTTTTATTTATTGTTTTTTTTACATATATTCCAAATATGTTCGGAAGATTCCGAAAAAATGTTCAACATTACATTGTACTATATTAAATTTTGAACTGTAAAATGTGTCTTATTTAAGACCTAAATTCAGAAAAGAACAGTGTTTGATATAAACGAAATGTACTGTGTTGTTGTTTCAAAAATATCTTTTTTTATTGAAAAAATAAAAATTTTGTAACAAACGAATTTTTTTGGTAATAAAAGTTTAAAATTTTCGAAGCAATTCAAAAAAAACTCTAACAAAAGAAAAACGTTTTCGGTACACGTTTTTCAAACGTTTTTTTTTTCTTTGCGTGTAGAAAATTTTTGCAAAATTTTTGCACATCTGTGCATAAAATGAGCAGGATAATGAGAACACTGCCTTTGTCACAGCAAGGTTGAGCAAATAATTAACCATATCGATTGTACAATTAATTACTGAGGAGGGATAATCTACCGCTGAAAAACTTTTTGGTGTTCGGTCGAACCAGGAATGGAATCCACGACCTTTTGTATGCATGGCGGACATGCCAACCATAGCACCACGGAGGCTCCCTGAAAATTTTGTCAAAATTTTATTTCTATAGAAAATTTTGTTAAAATTTAAATAGGTGATTGGGGACCAAGTCCAGCTGGGCTTTGGTTAATCGGCCTCTTGACGCCGAAGGCCGATTCGTGGCCGATTAAAGGGCGATACGGTCAAATTTTGGTCAAGGGAAAAGGCGTGTAAATCGGTGAAATCGTTTATTTAAAAAATCAAATTAAATTTCTTTTTCAAGTTCAATTAGTATAAAATTCAGGAAAAATATTCAGTTAGGCTTTCGCTTTTCCAAATCCGAATTGCCGGGCCTCACGCTTGACACCTGCAATCAGATTTTGTACAGCCACCTTCTTCGCCGCAGAAAGCCAGTTTGCCTTGAACTGCTGCTCGTCCTTAGCAGTTTTTTGGTCTTCTTTAGGTTCCGCTTGACAATAGCCCATTATTTGTCAATTGGGCGGAGCTCTGGCGTGTTGGGAAGGTTCTTGTCCTTGGGAACCACCTGGACGTTGTTGGCGGCGTACCACTCCATGGCCTTTTTACCGTAATGGCATGATGTCAAATCCGGCCAAAACAGTACGGAACAACCGTGTTTCTTCAGGAAAGGCAGCAGACGTTTATTCAAACACTCTTTCACGTACATTTCTTGGTTGACAGTCCCGGAAGCTATGAAAATGTTGCTTTTCAAGCCACAGGTACAGATGGCTTGCCAAACCAGATATTTCTTTGCGAACTTTGACAGTTTTACGTGCTTGAAAATAACTGCTACCTTTCCCCTTCCTTTTGCCGTATAAAACTCCTGTCCCGGAAGCTGCTTGTAGTCGGCTTTGACGTAGGTTTCGTCGCCCATTACCACGCAGTCAAACTTCGTCAGCATCGTCGCGCTTTGGCCGTCGTATTTTGTTTATCATCGCGATTTGGAGTCACTACCTTCTTGTAAGTCGATAGTGCGGCTCGTTTTTTGGCTCGATGCACGGTTGTAGACGATGCACCCAGCTTATTTGCGGCATCTCGTAGAGAGAGGTTAGGGTTTCGCTTGAAACTACCGGCAACTCTCTTTGTCGTCTCAGGGGCTTCCGGTTTTCGATTTCCCCCTGATCCAGACTTCCTGGCTGTCGACAAACGTTCCCCAAACACTTTAATTACATTTGTAACGGTTGATTTGGCAACTTTTAGCGATTTTACCAGCTTTGCGTGCGAGTAGCTCGGATTTTCGCGATGCGCGAGCAAAATTTTTATACGCTGCTCTTCTTGCTTGGACGGCATTTTGACAACTGAAGAGTGAATTCGAAAATCAAAATAGGAGCAACATTCTACACACACACCTTCAAAATGAGGGGTGTTCAGGTTTTTTAAATGCAAAATTGAAAGAAATACGTCAAGTTTATATTGACCAAATTTTGACCGTATCACCCTTTATCGATTATTGGCCAAATGCCGAAGCCGATTCTTCGGTCGAGCTCTAATGAGGATAGATAATCAAAATCGAAAAGTTCACTTTCTAAAATTTTCCCAATTTGGAAAAGTTTGATTAAACCAAATTTGTATTTTGTGACAACTTTATGCAAAAATACATGCGATGTATAATTGCCACAAAATAGTCATCTTTGCCATAAATGAATTCCAACTATTGGCATTCCATCACCAAATGGCTTTAATGCAATATGATGGCACGCATAATGAAGACACCTCAATAAATTTGTCATCAATGTTTTAGCAAGATTTAGGAATTCTAAAAATTTAAAAATAGAACCCCATATACAATGTTCATTTGAAAATATTTTTCTATCCAAAAAATATGAAAACATAATCTGCTGCTGCAACAAAAACGCAAGGAAGCAAAACCAAATTGGGATCACAAAAAATCGCATAAATACGATCGGAAAAAAGTGCATAGCTCGAGTGAGAAAACTAAGAAAGTTGGCGACACAATGCTCAAGAGATACATAATAGGTACGCCATGGATTTGGACGGATTTTTTGTTTTGCTTCGTTTTTTTTTTTTTGCTTTGCCCAATGTATCGTCGAGGCAAAGTGAGTGACTTGTTCTGAATTCCTGAGTTCTTAGATGCCACAAGGCTCGTTCAGCATTGAAAATATAAATCTTTTTAAGTGAATTTGCAAAAATTAAAGAAAAAAACATTAAAAACTATTTTGTGTGCAATTCTATTTGGAACGGTAGAACATTTTTCGGGAAAAATATAGGAAAATTAGAACATTCCCCATTGCCAGAGGTGGACACGTGAGTGAAATGTAACTAAGTTTTACACGCATACTCTCAATTGAAAATTTCTACTCACGAACAACATTTATGGTAAAAGCTCACCCACACTCCCAATAGAAAATGACACATTCGGTGCAGAATAAAAAATCACGCTTTCAAAGCTATCACATTCACTAAATATTCGTACTTCTGAATGAAATAAATATCACTTAGCCAGAATCTGATTAGGCTCACACTTTGGTATTTTTTAGTGCTCCATGCGCTGAACGTCCAACGGATTGTGATCCGAAAGTTTTGGTGGCCATTATGCGGTAATGCAGACAAGCTAGAGCCATGTGCATTGACTCGAGACATCTATACATTTCTTGGTCCATGCAATTATTACAATTTTATACGAGGTTTTGGGACAAAACGGTGAAGGTAGTGATATTATGTTATTGAAAAGAATATGTCAAATACCAACATACACAAGTCTAGCTGCACATGTTTTATCCCCGGCTAGAACGAATTTCCATATCCTTCAGGATCTCATATGCTAACTTCTCGTACGATAATTTATTTTCCCACATTGAAACATTTCCTTCATAAAACTTTATTTATTTTTATTTAGTATCGCTAGTCTGAATAATATTTTTTCGAATTTTTAATAAATTTTGAATTTCAATAGAAAAATCTAATTTTTTTGAATGTTAATTGAAAATTTGAATTTCTTCGAAGTTTCATAGAAAATTTTAAATTATTTGAATTACCATAGAATGTAATTTCTGCAAATTTACATAGAAAATTTGAAATTCTTTTAATCCTCATAAAAAATTATTACAATTTTTACACAGTTGTTGTTTTTTTTTTTTTTAATTAGAGTATTTTCGTATTTCGAATTTTTTTCCAAGTTACATAGAAAATTTGAATTTCTTCGAATTTCCATAGAAATTTTGAATTTCTTAAAATTTTAATTTCTTCGAATATTCATAGAAAATTTTAACCTCTTCGAATTTTCATAGAAAATTTCTTCGAATTTGCATAGAAAATTTGAATATTTTCGAATTTGGAATTTTATTGAATTTGCATACAAAATTTGAATTTCTTCGAATTATGATAACATAGAATATTCGAGTTTCTCCAATTTGCGTAGAAAATTTGAATTTCTTTGAATTTTCAAAGAGAATTTGAAATTCTTTAGATTTTCATAGATTTTTTTTTTTATATTTTCCAATTTGAAAAAAGTTTCATTTGGTTTGAAAAAGGTTTCAGTTGATTTGGAAGAGGTTTCATTTGATTTGAAAAAGGTTTCATTTGATTTAAAAAGGTTTGATTTGAAAAAGGATTCATTTGATTTGAAAAATGATTCATTTGATATGTAAAAGGTGAAGTGAAAATGCTATATATTAACATCACGCATAACTCACTCCAGAAGCACATAGATAACCACAAGTTCATGTCACGTACTCACCATTATTTTGTACAGATGAAATCTTCGTGTTTCGTTCCCATTAGAGAAATCGGTCGAGACATTTTTTTGGTTTGGGCGAGATAGATTAAGCAGGCGGCACATCATCAAGGAATGTCGTTGAATTATGATTTTTAGAAGATATTGCCTGTCGGTATTTGTTCGTTTTGTGGTTTTGTGTTTCGGGATTTGTAGATTGTGTGATATTTGTTTGGCCGTTGGTGACGGTACATCAGCAATGCCTTGTTAGTATTTCTACACCGCATTTTATTCGCATTTCCTTTATAATGGCACTTTCAATTTTCTCTTTGTGGTGAAATGTATGGAGTACCAATATATAGAGGGGTATGAAATTTTGTAGGCAGAATCCTATAATTATCGAAGAATCCTATAATTAGTTTTGTATAATCAGAAATCCTGTTCACTAAGATTTCGTTTGACAGCCCAGCAAACAAATGTGGAAGTTCTTCCAAAGCCACAACTTTAAAAGCACTTCTAGAAGATGCACTTCCAATGATGTTATTTATTTTAACTACCCAGGAAGTTCTTTTAATTTAATTTTTTATAAATAACTTTGGTTTTTCATACTAATGGGTAATTTTAACTTTTTTTGTTTCAAACACAGAGTAAGAATTCATAAAATGTTACAAATAAGTTAATTAAAATTTTGTCGAAAAAATGCTAAATCCAATCTGAAAAAAAATTGAATTTGTGGAAATATTTGAGGTCAAAAGTTTCCGACAAGCGTTAGAATCCATTAAAAATTATAAAAATTATGTATTTGACAAAATATGACAGAATTTTTTAATTTACATCCAAACCATTGAATTCGGATCACATCTAAAGAAGTCATGCAAATTCAGTGCAACTGGCTGTTAAAATGGAGGATTTCCGTCCTATGACAAGCCCATGTTAAGTTCATCGCCTCTGCGCCAATTTTGCACCACTTCCGGATCCAAAAAGAACATTTTCATTACTTTTTTGGATGTCCGTGAAAATAAAGTTAACTTTATAATTTATGATAACATTGTCTTAACGTTAACAGAGCGTTAACAGAGCTCTGCTAAGTGCTTAACAGAGAAAAATAAAGTTAACTTTAAAAAGAACAAATAGTTAAAATAAAAAAACGATCATTGTGCCAAAACTATAGAGGGGGCAGTATACACCCATATACCAAATTGTAGGGCACGATGAGTAGAATCTAAATCCGAAATAATTTCATAAAGTTCATTGCCAGAATTCGAGATATTTTCACTTTAAGTTGCGATTGAGTTAAAGTTAAAAACAAATGTGACCACTGTGCCAAAACTATAGAGGGGGCAGTATACACCCATATACCAAATTGTAGGGCACGATGAGTAGAATCTAAATCCGAAATAATTTCATAAAGTTCATTGCCAGAATTCGAGATATTTTCACTTTAAGTTGCGATTGAGTTAAAGTTAAAAACAAATGTGACCACTGTGCCAAAACTATAGAGGGGGCAGTATACACCCATATACCAAATTGTAGGGCACGATGAGTAGAATCTAAATCCGAAATAATTTCATAAAGTTCATTGCCAGAATTCGAGATATTTTCACTTTAAGTTGCGATTGAGTTAAAGTTAAAAACAAATGTGACCACTGTGCCAAAACTATAGAGGGGGCAGTATACACCCATATACCAAATTGTAGGGCACGATGAGTAGAATCTAAATCCGAAATAATTTCATAAAGTTCATTGCCAGAATTCGAGATATTTTCACTTTAAGTTGCGATTGAGTTAAAGTTAAAAACAAATGTGACCACTGTGCCAAAACTATAGAGGGGGCAGTATACACCCATATACCAAATTGTAGGGCACGATGAGTAGAATCTAAATCCGAAATAATTTCATAAAGTTCATTGCCAGAATTCGAGATATTTTCAATTTTAGTGTCAATTGAGTTAAAGTTAAAAACAAATGGGTGTATACTGCCCCCTCTATAGTTTTGGCACAGTGGTCACATTTGTTTTTAACTTTAACTCAATCGCAACTTAAAGTGAAAATATCTCGAATTCTGGCAATGAACTTTATGAAATTATTTCGGATTTAGATTCTACTCATCGTGCCCTACAATTTGGTATATGGGTGTATACTGCCCCCTCTATAGTTTTGGCACAGTGGTCACATTTGTTTTTAACTTTAACTCAATCGCAACTTAAAGTGAAAATATCTCGAATTCTGGCAATGAACTTTATGAAATTATTTCGGATTTAGATTCTACTCATCGTGCCCTACAATTTGGTATATGGGTGTATACTGCCCCCTCTATAGTTTTGGCACAGTGGTCACATTTGTTTTTAACTTTAACTCAATCGCAACTTAAAGTGAAAATATCTCGAATTCTGGCAATGAACTTTATGAAATTATTTCGGATTTAGATTCTACTCATCGTGCCCTACAATTTGGTATATGGGTGTATACTGCCCCCTCTATAGTTTTGGCACAGTGGTCACATTTGTTTTTAACTTTAACTCAATCGCAACTTAAAGTGAAAATATCTCGAATTCTGGCAATGAACTTTATGAAATTATTTCGGATTTAGATTCTACTCATCGTGCCCTACAATTTGGTATATGGGTGTATACTGCCCCCTCTATAGTTTTGGCACAGTGGTCACATTTGTTTTTAACTTTAACTCAATCGCAACTTAAAGTGAAAATATCTCGAATTCTGGCAATGAACTTTATGAAATTATTTCGGATTTAGATTCTACTCATCGTGCCCTACAATTTGGTATATGGGTGTATACTGCCCCCTCTATAGTTTTGGCACAGTGGTCACATTTGTTTTTAACTTTAACTCAATCGCAACTTAAAGTGAAAATATCTCGAATTCTGGCAATGAACTTTATGAAATTATTTCGGATTTAGATTCTACTCATCGTGCCCTACAATTTGGTATATGGGTGTATACTGCCCCCTCTATAGTTTTGGCACAGTGGTCACATTTGTTTTTAACTTTAACTCAATCGCAACTTAAAGTGAAAATATCTCGAATTCTGGCAATGAACTTTATGAAATTATTTCGGATTTAGATTCTACTCATCGTGCCCTACAATTTGGTATATGGGTGTATACTGCCCCCTCTATAGTTTTGGCACAGTGGTCACATTTGTTTTTAACTTTAACTCAATCGCAACTTAAAGTGAAAATATCTCGAATTCTGGCAATGAACTTTATGAAATTATTTCGGATTTAGATTCTACTCATCGTGCCCTACAATTTGGTATATGGGTGTATACTGCCCCCTCTATAGTTTTGGCACAGTGGTCACATTTGTTTTTAACTTTAACTCAATCGCAACTTAAAGTGAAAATATCTCGAATTCTGGCAATGAACTTTATGAAATTATTTCGGATTTAGATTCTACTCATCGTGCCCTACAATTTGGTATATGGGTGTATACTGCCCCCTCTATAGTTTTGGCACAGTGGTCACATTTGTTTTTAACTTTAACTCAATCGCAACTTAAAGTGAAAATATCTCGAATTCTGGCAATGAACTTTATGAAATTATTTCGGATTTAGATTCTACTCATCGTGCCCTACAATTTGGTATATGGGTGTATACTGCCCCCTCTATAGTTTTGGCACAATGATCGTTTTTTTATTTTAACTATTTGTTCTTTTTAAAGTTAACTTTATTTTTTCTCTGTTAAGCACTTAGCAGAGCACTGTTAACGCTCTGTTAACGTTAAGACAATGTTATCATAAATTTTAAAGTTAACTTTATTTTCACGGACATCTTTTTTGGCGACGCTGTTTTTGCTTGGAGGCAATATTTTTTTGGTGTGTCCAGGACACGGTTGCCATCTGTGCCAAAAATAATTTTTACCACAAATCTATCAAATTTAAAATCTTTCTTTGAAGTTGTCAATCCTATTTTTGTGTTTATTTTAACATTTTTTTAAATTTTGTCAAAATTCTATTACTATAGAAAATTTTCTCAAATTTTTATTTCTATAAAAATGTTTGTCAAAATTATATCTCTATAGATTTTTTTTTTCAAAATTTAATTTCTTTAGAAAATTTTGTCAAAATTTTAGTTCTATAGAAAATTTTGTCAAAATTCTATTTCATATTTGTTGTTTTGATCTCAGCTTTAAAACCATTGTGTTGACTAAACTACAAGAGTAGCTTAACCAACAGAGGAAAAGAATGTTTGTCCAATTTATTTGGGCAAAGCCCTATAGATTGCAAGATGGTTGGATGGACGCACGTTTCGAAATTACCACATTCTTCATCGGCATCCCCTACTTGCAGCAAAACTATCAACCAATTATCAGAATAAATTCAGGCAGTTCACTAAACCCAAAGTGAACCACACTTGAACCCTCGGAAAAAAGGTTTATGATAGAACAACAAACATGATTGAAGTACAAACCAACAATAAACAAAAAACACGAAAAAATTCTATTTCTATAGAAAATTTTGTCAAAATTTTAGTTCTAAAGAAAATTTTGTCAAAATTTTATTTCTATAGAAAATTTTATCAAAATTTTATTTCTATAGAAAATTTTGTCAAAATTTTATTTCTATAGAAAATTTTGTCTAAATTTTATTTCTATAGAAAATTTTGTCAAAATTTTATTTCTATAGAAAATGTTGTCAGAATTTTAGTTCTAAAGAAAATTTTGTAAAAATTTTATTTCGATAGAATATTTTGCAAAAATTTTTAATTCTATAGAAAATTTTGTCAAAATTTTATTTCTGTAGAAAATTTTGTCAAAATTTTTAATTCTATAGAAAATTTTGTCAAAATTCTATTTCTATAGAAAATTTTTTCAAAATTTTATTTCTATAGAAAATTTGGTAAAAATTTTATTTCTATAGAAAATTTTGTCAAAATTTTTAATTCTATAGAAAATTTTGTCAAAATTCTATTTCTATAGAAAATTTTGTCAAGATTTTATTTCTATAGAAAATTTTGTAAAAATTGTATTTATTTAGAAAATTTTGTCAAAATTTTATTTCTTTAGAAAATTTTGTCAAAATTTTAGTTCTAAAGAAAATTTGGTAAAAATGTTATTTCTATAGAAAATTTTGTAAAAATTTTATTTCTTTAGAAAATTTTGTCAAAATTTTAGTTCTATAGAAAACTTTGTCAAAATTTTATTTCTATAGAAAATTTTGTAAAAATTTTATTTCTTTAGAAAATTTTGTCAAAATTTTAGTTCTATAGAAAACTTTGTCAAAATTTTATTTCTATAGAAAATTTTGTCAAAATTTTATTTCTATAGAAAATTTGGTAAAAATTTTATTTCTATAGAAAATTTTTTTCAAAATTTTAGTTCTAAAGAAAATGTTGTCAAAATTTTAGTTCTATACAAAATTTTGTCAACATTTTATTTCTATAGAAAATTTTGTCCAAATTTTATTTCTATAGAAAATTTGATAAAAATTTTATTTCTATAAAAAATGTTGTAAAAATTTTATTTCTTTAGAAAATTTTGTTAAAATTTTATTTCTAAAGAAAATTTTGTCAAAATTTTAGTTCTTTAGAAAATTTTGTCAAAATTTTATTTCTATAGATAATTTTGTAAAAATTTTATTTCTTTAGAAAATTTTGTCAAAATTTTAGTTCTATAGAAAACTTTGTCAAAATTTTGTTTCTATAGAAAATTCTGTCAAAATTTTATTTCTATAGAAAATTTGGTAAAATTGGAAAATTTTAGTTCTAAAGAAAATTTTGTCAAAATTTTGTTTTATACAAAATTTTGTCAACATTTTATTTCTGTAGAAAATTTTGTCCAAATTTTATTTCTATAGAAAATTTGGTATTTGGCATTGCCAGAACATGAGCTAATATAAACCAAATTACACACAGGTCTTTACGGACATAAAATTTCTTTAAATTTCTAATTTCAGGCAAAATCGGATAAAAACTGCGATGTCTGGAAGAAGCCCAAGAAGTCATGTTGGGAGATTGGTCCATATGGTGCCTTTACCAAAATCGGATAAAAACTGCGATGTCTGGAAGAAGCCCAAGAAGTCATGTTGGGAGATTGGTCCATATGGTGCCTTTACCAAAACATGGACCGATATAAGCCAAATTCATCACATGTTTTGTAAATCTAAAATCGTATAAAAATTGCAATGTCTAGAAGTTTAAGTTAAATCAAATCTGGAGATCGGTCGATATTAAGAATTTTACCAAAATTCCATGTCATCCTCGTTTATTTCGGTAAATTTTGCTACACTTCTAACAAATACTACATAAAGTTTCTAATACAATTTGTTGTTGTCTTAGAGATCTGCTGCGGCGACGAAATATTCGTTGAGTTCTAATACAGAGAGGATGACGATGATGATGGGCTGTTTCAAAGTCATTCACATTTTACAAGCGGCGAGAATAACATCAGGAGTGCACCATAATCATTCATAGCAGCCATTGTCGCCTATTGGAAAATTCAGTAGATATATAGAGGGGCATCAAATATCACCAATCTATGCGATTTTTTTGTTATTTTCAGAACATGCACCTAGCAAATGCGAACACCAACAGATATTTGTATGTTGGATTTTTCGATTCGTTTCTATTTCAATATGGGATCTTAAGAGTGAGAATTTTGTGTTTACAAGAATTTCGATGTTTCAGAATTAATCATTTTAATGTGCCGCATTTGGACATGGGGTGCAAATATTTTAATAATCATTATGTTGTTAGTGTTTTTTCGTTTTCTTCTAATTTTCGAAAAATTCTTCAACGATGATTTTTATGTGAATATAGAGACATAAATCATAAAGGACCGTACACTAAGATACACTCAAATGACCACAAAATAAATTATAAATGTAACATAAATCTTTGTACCTACATTTCTAATTATTCCTTTGAATGATTTTCATAAGACCACAATATTTAAATCGATCAATGTCCAAGAGCAATTTGAATTTTTATTTTTTCAATTTTATAAATGATGACAGCCTCAATTTTCTGATATTGTAAATGTTAAAAAAAAAAACACCTGAGATCAATGGAAAATAGTTACCTCCCCCCTAGATTTATGTGCATAATAAGCTTGTCATTCCAATAAGTCCTTAGCGAAGAGATTCGACTGATATTTGTCCTTGCACTGAAAAAAATATTGACCTAATTTGGAAGATTATGCTACTTAAATTTTAGGACTCGAAATATACGCAATGCTAAGGACAAAATTCTTTCAAATAATGACATTTTAATTAAAAGAAAGTTTATAATCACAAATCTTGAAATTTTGCGTCCCTCTGTTGAAGTTGTAGATCTTTGAAGTAAGGCAAATGTTCCTTAAAAAGAAAAACATTTTTAATTTAAAGAAATCGTCTTTAACTCAACTGACATATTGAATTTTTAAATTTAAGATAAAAATGCTTCAAATATAGGCTAAGACTTATTTTAAGGATTTGAATCTTTGGTTGAACGTTTTTTTTTTTGTTAACATTAAGAAAACAGTTTTTACTTTGAAGTACTTGGCATAACTTGGATTTTGAAACTGGAATTTGTTTGTACATGAATACCTTTATTAATATATCGCAAACAGAGAATAAAAATTCGATGAATGAGATCTGTATCCAATTTTAATTTTATCGATCCTAGATTTAAAGCCAGAGAGGTCCCTATAAATGTCTTTATTTTAAGGTCCTTAAAGGAAGGTCAAAATCTGTGGATCCCAGTAAACTTTTTTTTTTTGAGTGTGGAGAGCAGAGATTAAAGCCGATCCATTTTTGTCGCCGACGGCTGACAATTAAGTTTTACCAACGGCGCTTGGAGATCAAGCCGTCGGAATCGTAAATCAACAAACAAGAATTTTTTTCTTATACGAGGGTTGCCTTTTATATTTCGAGATTATTCAATCCTCTATTTGTGATGGTCACAGTAATTTAAAAGATTCTTCTTTGAAATAAAATTTTAAAAAAGGGTTCTATAGAAATAAAATTTTGACAAAATTTTGTATAGAAATAACATTTTGACAAACTTTTTTTATAGAAATAAAATTTTGACAAAATTTTCTACAGAAATACAATTTTAACAAACTTTTCCATAGAAATAAAATTTTGACAAAATTTTCTATAGAAATAAAATTTTGACAAAATTTTATATATAAATAAAATTTTGACAAAATTTTCTATAGAAATAAAATTTTGAGAAAATATTCTATAGAAATAAAATTTTGAGAAAATATTTTATAGAAATAAAATTTTGACAAAATTTTCTATAGAAATAAAATTTTGAGAAAATTTTAAATAGATATAAAAGTTTGACAATATTTTATATAGAAATAAAATTTTGACAATATTTTCTATAGACATACAATTTTGACAACATTTTCTATAGAAATAAAATGTTGAGAAAATTTTCTATAGAAATAAAATTTTGACAATATTTTCTATAGACATAAAATTTTGACAAAATTTTCTATAGAAATAAAATGTTGACAAAATTTTCTATAGAAATAAAATGTTGACAATGTTTTCTATAGAACTAAATTTTTGACAAAATTTTCTATATAAATAAAAGTTTGACAAAATTTTCTATAGAAATAAAATTTTGACAAAATTTTCTATAGAAATAAAATTTTGACAAAATTTTCTATAGAAATAAAATTTTGACAAAATTTTCTATAGAAATAAAATTTTGACAAAATTTTCTATAGAAATAAAATTTTGACAAAATTTTCTATAGAAATAAAATTTTGACAAAATTTTCTATAGAAATAAAATTTTGACAAAATTTTCTATAGAAATACAATTTTGACAAAATTTTCTATAGAAATAAAATTTTGACAAAATTTTCTATAGAAATAAAATTTTGACAAAATTTTCTATAGAAATAAAATTTTGACAAAATTTTCTATAGAAATAAAATTTTGACAATGTTTTCTATAGAACTACAATTTTGACAAAATTTTCTATAGAAATAAAATTTTGAGAAAGTTTTCTATAGAAATAACATTTTTACGAAATTGTCTATAGGAATAAAATTTTGACAAAATTTTGTATAGAAATAAAATTTTGACAAAATTTTCTATAGAAATAAAAATTTGACAATGTTTTCTATAGAACTACAATTTTGACAAAATTTTCTTTAGAAATAAAATTTTGAGAAAGTTTTCTATAGAAATAACATTTTTACGAAATTGTCTATAGGAATAAAATGTTGACAACATTTTCTATAGAAATAAAATTTTGACAATTTGTTCTATAAACTACAATTTTGACAACATTTTCTATAGAAATAAATTTTTTACAAAATTTTCTATAGAAATAAAATTTTGACAAAATTTTCTATAGAACTACAATTTTGACCAAATTTTCTATAGAAATAGAATTTTGACAAAATTGTCTATAGAAATAAAATGTTGACAAAATTTTCTATAGAAATAAAATTTTGACAATGTTTTCTATAGAACTACAATTTTGACAAAATTTTCTATAGAAATAAATTTTTTACAAAATTGTCTATAGAAATAAAATGTTGACAACATTTTCTATAGAAAAAAAATGTTGACAACATTTTCTATAGAAATAAAATTTTGACAAAATTTTCTATAGAAATAAAATTTTGATAAAATTGTCTATAGCAATAAAATGTTGACAACATTTTCTATAGAAATAACATTTTGAGACAATTTTCTATAGAAATAAAATTTTGACAAAATGTCTATAGAAATAAAATGTTTACAACGTTTTCTATAGAAATAAAATTTTGACAAAGTTTTCTATAGAAATTTAATTTTGGCAAAATTTTCTATAGAAATAAAATTTTGATAAAATTGTCTATAGCAATAAAATGTTGACAACATTTTCTATAGAAATAACATTTTGAGACAATTTTCTATAGAAATAAAATTTTGACAAAATGTCTATAGAAATAAAATGTTTACAACGTTTTCTATAGAAATAAAATTTTGACAAAGTTTTCTATAGAAATTTAATTTTGGCAAAATTTTCTATAGAAATAAAATGTACACTAAATTTTCTATAAAACTAAAATTTTTACAAATTTTTCTTTATAAATAAAACTTTGTCAAAATTTTCTATAGAAATAAAATTTTCACAAACTTTTCTATAGAAATAAAATTTTGACAAAATTTTCTACAGAAATAAAATTTTGACAAAATTTTCTATAGAAATAAAATTTTGAGAAAATTTTCTATAGAAATAAAATTTTGACAAAATTTTCTATAGAAATAAAATTTTGAGAAAATATTCTATAGAAATAAAATTTTGACAAAATATTCTATAGAAATAAATTTTTGACAAAATTTTTTATAGAAAAATTTTGAGAAAATTTTCTATATAAATAAAATTTTGACAAAATTTTCTATATAAATAAAAGTTTGACAAAATTTTCTATATAAATAAATTTTTGACAAAATTTTCTATATAAATAAAATTTTGACAAAATTTTCTATAGAAATAAATTTTTGACAAAATTTTCTATAGAAATAAAATTTTGACAAAATTTTCTATAGAAATAAAATTTTGACAAAATTTTCTATAGAAATAAAATTTTGACAAAATTTTCTATAGAAATGAAATTTTGACAAAATTTTCTATAGAAATAAAATTTTGAGAAATAAAATGTTGACAAAATATTCTATAGAAATAAAATGTTGACAAAATTTTCCATAGAAATAAAATTTTGACAAAATTTTCTATAGAAATAAAATTTTGAAAAAATTTTCTATAGATATAAATTTTGAAAAAATATTCTATAGAAATAAAATTTTGACAAAATTTCCTTAGAAATAAAATTTTGACAAAATTCCTATAGAAATAAAATTTTGACAAAATTTCCTTAGAAATAAAATTTTGACAAAATTCCTATAGAAATAAAATTTTGACAAAATTTTCGATAGAAATAAAATTTTGAGAAAATTTTCTATAGAAATAAAAGTTTGAAAATATTTTATATAGAAATAAAATTTTGACAAAATTTTCTATAGAAATAAAATTTTGACAAAATTTTCTACAGAAATAAAATTTTGACAAAATTTTCTATAGAAATAAAATTTTGACAAAATTTTCTATAGAAATAAAATTTTGACAACTTTTTCTATAGAAATAAAATTTTGACAAAATTTTTTATAGAAATAAAATTTTGACAAAATTGTCTATAGAAATAAAATGTTGACAACATTTTCTATAGAAATACAATTTTGACAAAATTTTCTATAGAAATAAAATTTTGACAAAATTTTCTATAGAAATAAAATTTTGACAAAATTTTCTATAGAAATAAAATTTTGACAAAATTTTCTATAGAATAAAATTTTGACAAAATTGTCTATAGAAATAAAATGTTGACAACATTTTCTATAGAAATAACATTTTGACAATGTTGTCTATAGAACTACAATTTGGACAAAATCTTCTATAGAAATATTTTTTTTTTGTCTTGTTATTGTTGGTTTTTTTAGAATGCGGCATGTAGAATGCCGCTGTACTTAACCCAATCTAACCTGGGGCTATAATGTCAGCTTTTGGTTTTAGACTCGGCTATATTCATTAAAAACAATAGATACTTAGCTAAGACACAACAGTAGAAGCATTCAATACTGTAGTAAATCATTTAGTTTTTCTGATGTTATCTTAGATGACATCTGCCGGTAGATAGCTTCATTACAGAAATATGGAAAATTTAATGAATGTTCGCTGTCGCCATCTTGCACACGAAGTTCTAACTATAAAAATTGCCACCGCTACTTTTTCGTAATAGATTAAAACTGGAAAAAACGTTACAATACATTCCGACTAACCACACATTGACAATAGTATCAGCTGTTCCATTGACAGCACGCTTTTCTCAGTTGATGATTACAACACAATAATCCAAAGGCCCATTTAACTTCATTTATCTTCGATAATTGTTAAATATATTTAAGTTTTATAAATAAAACTAAGTACAAATCTTCACAGACACCATGGTAGACAAGGAAGCAACCCCAACATCATTAGACAATTTGGATAAGGAGCAGATGAAAACAGTTCGTATACCTACAATAAAAAATTGCAACAAATAAAAAGTGGATCGCAAATGTTTCATATGAATTTATTTTAAATCTTTAGTTTACAGATTTCTTAATGTCCTATAATAAACTATCCGAAATGTGTTTCACAGATTGTGTAAGAGATTTCACTGCCAGAGAAGTCAAAGAAAGTGAGGTAAGCTCATAATGGAATCCTGCGATATGGGGAAATGTTAATATTTATCATTGTACATTTCTAGGAGAAATGCTCTTTGAACTGCATGGAGAAGTATTTGAAGATGAATCAAAGAATTTCGCAAAGATTCCAAGAGTTCCAAATGATAGCCAATGAAAATGCATTATCGATGGCCCAAAAAACAGGCAAATTGTAAAAGAAAAGCGAAAGTTCAATTACACCTACAACAAGTAGTTCATCTAAGAAAGAACCTTGAATACATTCTCAGTGTTAGCGCTAATGTTACTACTGTCATTGTCTCTATTTTTACAAAAAAAAACTGAAATTTTGTTTGCGTGAAAAGAAAGACACAAAGTTGTTTTGCATTTCAATAAAAATTTGTTTTTGAAAAATTCCAAAATTGAGAAACTATGATTATTGTAAATAATATAAAAATTTTGAGAATTCAGTTGCCAAAAATTACATTTGGGTATTAACAATGACAATAGTTTTTTTTTTTGTTTTTGATACAAACTAACCTATATTATTAAAAAACGATTTGTGGTGTATTCATAAACTAAATCTAAAGTATACATCGAAAAGAAACATAAGCAAAAAAGGAATACTTTCAGAAAAAATTATAATTTGGTTTAAAGGCATGGTAATTAATTCTACAAGAAGTGTTTTCTTTGTGTATATTAATTTTCTTAAAATCTAATCGTATATTAAATTTATTGTTAATCTTCTTTTCTACAAACTAACTCAAAGAAGATCATTGTTGTTATTTTTTTTATTCCAAATTTAAATTACTGTTAATTAACTTAAGTGTATATTAAGTATTAGTGAGGAATTGATTGATTAAAGGTGGTGGGGGAGATTATATTTAGAGCATCCATAGTTGCTGTTTAGTGTGTTGGCGTAGAACTTTCAGGAAATCCTTCTACTTCACTTATCAATGCATATTCCAGAATTACACGGCCCTCCTTGTATCTGTTGAACAAATGTTTATTAAGTTTAAAATTATGATAAAACATATTTTTCAATTTTTATCTGACCTAATCGGAAAATATTGGGCAATAACAAATTTCTTTATTTACAATCAAAGTCAAATATAGAAGTTTTTGAAGTATAATAAAAGGCGGAACAAATAGGTATAAGTCAAAATTTCAGGATGGCAAATCTAGGTGTGGATTTAAATATCATTAAAATATGGAATCTCTTGATCGCATTTAAACCTTATGAAAAGACGATTATTCAAATTTGAAGTTACGGTGAGAGAAAAATTGTTAAAAACGTTAAATAAAAGAAAAAACTCTCTTTAAAAAGCTTCGTGGAATTGAATTTTCATTCATTAAAAATATTTAATCCATATTTTAACTAATTTCTGTATAGTTCATATTTGGACCATGTGTGTCTTCCAATTCATCCTATGGATTTTAAAAAAGAATTAAACACAAAAGTATTTCATGTAAAAAAAAGTAAAACGGCGACAAAACGCCAGCAAATCTATGTGTGGGTACAAATTTCATAAAAATGTGGTCTACCTTGATCGATTTTGACCCCATATGGAGGGATCGTTATTCAAATTTTGAAGGTAAAGTGGGGAAAAAGCCGTTGAAAAGGTTAACTATTAGAAAAATATGTTTTTTGCTTGGAATTTACTGTTCGTTCGACAAAAATATTATCCCCCATATTCCGATATTCGGAATCGCAAATCGCAAGAATCTATTTTTCTTGAAACGAAAAAATTGAGATCCGAGAGAGTATTGAACTTCTCATTATAGAGAACTATATTATCAAGATTTAAGTTTAAAAGATCCATGGTTAAGAAATTATGGACAAACGAAAATTTTGGAACATGGGGAATCTATTCAATAGACGTAGTTGTGCATATACATATCTAAAGAAAATTTACAATTGGAATATTTAACATTGTTTGAAAAGTGCGCCAAAGCGAATGGCAACATTGTAAAATGACATTTAAATTTAAGTTACTTTGAAATGCCTCCAACATTATTGACTTTGAACCAGCCAAGAGGTAAAGAACAGCCTTTTTATTCGGTTATGGATCCATTATTGACTACATACTAGACATGATTGCTAAGCATTTCACACAGACGACTGTCTTGGGTTGATTGCGATTATTTAGAAAACTTTTTGGCAATAAGACATTCAAACGCCACATACAAAACCGTTAAGATTTTAAAATATTACGGGGTCCAATTCTATATGGATTTATGTTCATTAAAGCGACATCCTGTTATAACAGGCTCACTTAGACTATTAATTTCATTGCAATACCACATTTGCTGACCTTTCACATCCATGAGTGCTGCATAATTCTATGTTAATATAGTTATGTCCTTGACAAAAAATGGTATATGTGGAGAGAGTAGAGAATAGTCTTGTATCGTTCCGGAACGAACTAGTTCCAATGAACGCTTCACTAAAAGGAACGATTGTCATTTATTTTTATTTTCAATTTACGTTCCATCGTTCCCCGGATCGCAGTTTGATTTTTTGGCTGCAGCTATTTGTCAATTCATTAAATCACTGATCGATATGCTCCTATTTAATAGAATCATTAGTTCCATCTTAGGCTCTTCACAAAACACAAAAAAAAAATTCTTTTAATTTCTTGCAGTGAATAATTTTACACAGAGTATAATGTTATAAAATGCAAAGACCTATTCAAACAGTTTGGTTTTTTTAGTTTAGTTACTTCCTTATATTTTCCATTTCATTCATTATTTTTTTGTTACTATATTGCTATTTGAAGTAATTCCACTAAATTTTCCATATTTTTTGTATCTTTCAATTGACCACGAATTTCGTTTCACAAAATAAACAAACCATGTCATGTATGTCTTTAGTAGATGACAGTGATATAAAAAACCCGAACGAAAAGGAACGATTTGAAGTAACTAGTTCCTTTGTACAAAAGGAACGAAGAGTCCGAATCACTACGGTTAACGATTTTGCCCAAGACTAGTAGAGAAACATAATGTAAAAAAATTGTAAATTAGCTGATCACTAACAAAAATTGTTAAAAATAATTCCAAATATTCCGCAAATAAATTGCCCATTTTTTACAAACCCCATTAATTTTTTGCTCAAAAACGTTTAAAACTGTTACACGCACAACTTGTGGAAACAATAAAATGGTTGCTACCATGAGTTGTCAACATCTCTCCAATATATGCTTTTGACGACCCTATTATGGGACAAATGTTTCATTAGATGTGTGTACTAAAGTGCGGAATTTAACGCTACCAAAAATTGTGTTAGCCTAACATCAATGCATTTCTTATGGGAAAGAAAATTTTCGCAAGAGTTGCATACCGGCCTTTAAGCCTAAGTCATCTAAGTGTTTTCACACTTAATGTGAATCATGGACTATGCCAACAGTATAACTGAGAAGATACCGCTAATAGTCTTTAAACAACTTTCTTATCGTGAACAATGAATGCTTCATTAAATTTACTTACTTTTGTGCTTCATCTGTTGCATACTCATACATCCATCCTAATTTGGCATTGCAATTCTTACACATTACATCTCGAACCATATGACGACCAGTCAGCATTACTCTCTCCTGGACATTACTGTATGTCAGATTGACCACCCGTTTGAAGAGATAAGCGCGTCCTATATTTTGTTGACGTAATAATGGTGATGGCAAAAGAAAAAAAAACAATACATCAACCAGAATAGAGCAGAGAAAAAAATTGCAATTATTACAGTGCGCAATAACAAGATGTATGGATTATTTGATTATTTGTTCAATGAATTTTTATTACTAATCACTTTTCCATACATAGTAGATAAGGGACAGTTGGTTGAACTTACCGGTGGCTCCTGTGAAACGAGTGCTTATCAGCTGATTTCGATTGGTCAAATTCGTTTGACACTGGCCGCAATTGAATAAACGTATACCCCCTAAGTGCTCCAAGAATACACGACCCATTGTACGCACTGTTGTTGTTGTTGTGTACTATTGACAAATTTCTCCGTCGTCAATGTACAATAAAGAAATGCTCACGGGCAGTTAGTATGTGGAATTTCTATTTAATTTTACACACAAAAGATGACGATGAAATGATAAATGAGCTTCAGATTTAATCTCTGGTGTGTGTGTGTGTATGTCCGTTTGACGATTCCCCTTTCACTGCATTTATTTTCGTTCTTGGTTCTTTATTTACCTTTGTTGTTGTTGTTTTACGATGTCACTTTTTAATGTTGTTGTTGCTCTTTCTTTTTTCATTATGATCTGACATCAACTATGGTAAATGCATCTCCTTTGAAGATTTAAAGTGTTGGGAAGTGAGTTTTATTAATATCCAAATGATTTTCGTCATAAATTATGCAACGAAAATGACTAGAAAATCTCTAACAACTGTTAAAATACGATATCTTTTATTTATTTGCTATTTTAGTACAGCTTTGTTGTTTTTCAATTAATCATTATACTACTAAGTCAAAGCGAAATTGCCAACGCCGTGTACTAAGAACGATATTTTATCGGCGATGGTAGCATTTTATGGCACTGAACATCGTATGTCATCAAACACAATCATATCGAAAATTATTAAGCGTATGTACTTAAAGGGCTTTAACTAGGGCTGTCTTTCGTGAACGATTTTTATAAATCCCCGGATTTCAAAATATTGAATCCCGGGATTTTCTTCGGGATCCCGAAATTTTTGGGATTCTTTAAATATTCTGAGTAATAACAATCTAAAAAATCAAAAAATTGTAATACATTAATCAAATTTTATTTTATTTTATTATCAAAAAACATAAGAACAGAACATAGGAGTACATTTAAAAGCAATTTCAAAACTTAACAAAAAATATAGACAAAAAAACTAAAAAGCTTTCGCCCTGCCAACATTTTTTGAATTAGACGGCGCTTCTGAGAATCCCCACCACGTCGAAAACAGTCATATACGATATCCAAAAGTTCTCGCAAAAGCGCCGTCACTACCACGCTAAGTTACTCCAAAAAAGTATTGCATGAGTGCAATAATTTAAAGTGCAATAAATTTAGAATGACGCCAATAAGAGCCTCTTCAAACTATCCGAAAAAGTCAATGTTAAGATAGTTGTAAAAGAATCATTGTGGTCAAGTAAAACACGATTGCATAGATGTTTATTAATTTGATTAAACATTTATAAATTCTTATAAATATAATGTTTATACGACTATCACATCAAATTTAACATAGTCTTTTCATTAATAAAAAAATGATGTTGAGTTACAAGTAGAAAGTTACATGTTGCAGCGTCTATCAGACAGTGTTTTTATTCTCGATGGAGGCAGGGAAAAATATCTGAAATCACTTCAGATATTTACGACTACCTTAAAATTCACTTTTTCTGATAGTTTGAAGGGGCTCTTATTGGCGTCGTTATAAATTTATTAATAAAGGCACCTAATAATTGCACTCAAGCGATACTTTTTTGTAGTAACTTGGCGTGGTACAACTTCTCAATAGTGACGGCGCTTTCCAGATGAGTTTTGGATGTCGTATACGATTGTTTTCGACGTGATGGAGATTCGCTGAAGCGCCGTCAAATTCAAAAAATGTTGGCAGGGTCATTATCGTTTTCAGCTTGAATATTGAATATAGTACTTACCTTTAGTAATAAAAAATCCTAAATACCTGCAAATTTAAAATATTTTTTCGGGTTCCCCAAATATCTCGGAATACAAAATAAAAAATTCCAGGATTCGGGTTAAATCCCTTCATGAAAATCCCGGGATTTCGGGACGACACTAATCCCGAATGACAGTCCTAGTTTTAACTCCACCGTAGGATGAGGAATAATCCCTGCCAACATTTTTTGAATTTGGGGACTCTTTTGAGAATCCCCACTACGTCGAAAACAATCATATACGACATCAAAAACTCGTCGGAAAAGCGCCGTCACTATTGAGAAGTTGTACCACGCCAAGTTACTACAAAAATGTTTCGCATGAGTGCAATTATTAGGTGCCTTTATAGATCAATTTAGAACGACGCCAATAAGGGACCCTCCAAACAATCAGAAAAAGTGCATTTTAAGATAGTTGTAAAAGAATCATTGTGGTCGAGTAAAACACGTTTGTTTAGATATTTATTAATTTGATTAAACATTTACAAATTCTTAAAAATATAACATTTGTACCACTATCACATTACATTTAACATAATTTTTGGCATTAATGATTATGTTGAGTTACAAGTAGCGAGTTACATGTTGCTGCGTCTATCAACCAGTGTTTTTATTCCATGGAGGCAGCGTGTCTGTAAAATATCTGAAAAACAATCACTTTATTCCATTTGGAAAATCACCAAATTGTTCACCAATATACCTTTCACAATTTTAAGCGTATAATCTATGTTTTCAGAACTTTATATTCGTTTTTATTTAATTAAAATATAACAAGCTGGTTGCGCTTGGCGTTTCACAAAAAATGGCTTTTTTAACAGTAGGGATGGCAAATTACTTGCATGTACTTTTTGATGTACCTTTTCATGATGGTTGAAGTGACATTTACGAGTCTGTGGTAACGATGAGGTTGAAATGGAACTTTGAAATGCTGGCAGGGAAGTTTGTAAGACATCAAAATATTGGTCTCACACCGTATCAAGGCATATTAAAGAGGTAAAGTCATGCAATCAGGTGACTAATATCGACATTCATCTTGTCAAAGGCTTTGTTTACGTTTAGTAGGTTTGTTTACATTCTTTGTGTACATAAATATTACAATACAACAACACTACACATACACAAAATGTCAACTTAAGTGACCTGCCATTTTAGTTTGACTTTCTAAATATCATGGGGTGTACACACGTTTGCTCGTGACTTTACCTTTAATTAATATGCCTTGACACCGTATAAAGTATATATATTTTGGGTTGTGGTGAAATTCTGAATCGAATCTAGAGATGTCCGTCGAAATAATAGACTTGAAACTTTGCACATGTAGTTGTTATTAATGTAGGTTGTATGGTATTATAAATGGGTCATATCGGACCACTTATAGGCATAGACCCCCTATAAAACGACGCTTACATTTCATCCGATCAGGTTAAAATTTGGTGCGTGGTCTTAATCTATGGTCTTTAACAACCATGAAAAAATTGGCCCATATTGTTCCATGGTTATATATTGCTCCCATGTAAAGCTACTCCCAAGATTTAACTTCGGAAGCCTCATGAATCGGTTCGTCAATATTACAGACTCCTCTATATAAAACGATCAAAAGCTAATGAAGCTTATATAGGTATTTATTCTGCCTTTTTGTCTAAGCCACCGTGGTGCAATGGTTAGCATGCCCGCCTTGCATACACAAGGTCGTGGGTTCGATTCCTGCTTCGACCGAACACCAAAAGTTTTTCAGCGGTGGTTTATCCTACCTCAGTAATGCTGGTGACATTTCTGAGGCTTACAAAGCTTCTCTAAGTGGTTTCACTGCAATGTGGAACGCCGTTCGGACTCGGCTATAATAAGGAGGTCCCTTGTCATTGAGCTTAACATAGAATCGGGCAGCACTCAGTGATAAGAGAGAAGTTCACCAATGTGGTATCACAATGGACTGAATAGTCTAAGTGAGCCTGATACATCGGGCTGTCGCCTAAACTAACCTTGTCTAACATAGACTCCCTATTGGCTAGCATACGCTTTGGAAGACAAAGGAATGTTTAATATACCTTGCCATCGGTAACTTTTACCATGGTTAGGTTAGGTTATAGAGGATGACACCAAATCCATAGAAAGGTAAAAATGGTGTCAACTTAGACCATGTTGGTCCATTGTGATTCCTCATGGTTGTTGGTAGTCATTTATCTTCTTCTGTCAGGGTCGCATCTCCTTTGCGTTCTTGGAAAAGAAAACGGTTCTCAAGGTCTTCCATCCAGGAGCCTTGATAAAGGCGAGTATATCCTTTAAATTACAGTCCTGTACCTCAGTAATATCCTGAAAGAAAAAGGAACCCAGTATCTTGTTTCTTCTAAAAGATAATGCCAGACACTTGCACAGAAAGTGGTAAGTGTCTTCTGTAGCCTCCGGGTCAAGGTACCATCTACATATATCATCTGTCATTAAGCCAATCCTTATCATGTGCTTCCCAAGTGTGTTGTGTGCTGTTATGATGCCTATTAACGGCCTGAAATGGTCTCTATTCGTCCCCATTAGAAATCCTGAGTTTCTCCTACTCTTATCGTTTCATATCTGTTTGGTATGCTCGCAACCCACAGAGGAAGGCCATCGTTCCTTCCACAAATCATAGTGTTTGACGTTGACCCTGTAAATATATAAAAATAGCGGGGAAAAAACGTCCGTGACGATGTTATCCATGCCGCGTGCACCTTGCTTAGCCAATACATCTGCCTACTCATTGCCCCTTATTCCATAATGTTCAGGTATCAAGCACAGAGTTATATTATACTGTTCAGCGAGAACTCTCAGTTCTCTACGACAGCGACTGATTACTTTCGACGTTATGTTCGTATTATCTAAGGCCTTCATTGCTGCCTGACTGTCGATGAAAAAGCATTATATCGTTTCGTTTCGACAGGAGCTCCGCAGCTTTGGCAATAGCAAATATCTCCGCTTGAAAGATGCTGCATGCGTTGTCCATTCCATATGACTCCCTAATTCCTAGCTCTTCGCAGTGGATACCAGTGCACGTGCCTTCAGCCATTTTCGATCCGTCCGTATAAATGTTCAGATCTCCAAAAAGTATTCACTTTTCCTCCCAGTCGTCTATACTTGGGATAATCAATCTTAGCTTGCCCACATAACATATACATACCGAGTCGCCATATAGTCCGTCCTTAAGCGTTGCCCAATTGAAGCAACATGTTCCGTATGCCTCCAGGCCGTGTTTCCTAGTAAGTCCAAGCTCTTCAGTCTCATGAGTATCACCTCGGCTGTCTTCCTGATGTGAAGATCAGTGACTGTTGTCCTCATCGCACCAGTCATATAAATGAGAGCCGTTCTGTTTATCCTGCTGAATTTATGTATATGGTACCGATGTCTCGCAATGTTCCACTAGACGTGGCCATAGCCATAGGTAGCTACTGGTCTTATAACCGTTGTAAAAAGCCTGTGGATGGTTTCATCCCCCAGCGATCCCCGACCAGCTTTTGGCACGCATACAGTTCCGCATAGGCCTTCTTTTGACGGACTGCAGTATTTTCCAGCCAGTTTAGTCTAAAGTCCAAGATAACTCCCAAGTACTTGGCGATCTGGAGAGACTCAATCTCGTCCCTTGAAATTGTGGATCCTTATACCCGGTGATTTTTCTGGCTCTAGCGAAGAGCACTAGCTCCGTTTTCTTTGGTTTAACGCCCAAACTGTAGTTCCTTGCCCAGTCGGATAGAATCTGCAAAGGACTACTCACCTCATATCAGAGATAGTGTCGCAGAAATTTCCCTGACACTATTATAGCAATATCGTCCACATATGAAATTATCATTATCCCTTTGGCATGAAGAAAAGTAAGAATCTCATCTGCTATGAGTAACCACCTACCACTATGATATCACACCCCCTTGGGGTAGGCCTCTTGTCATAGGCGCACTTCTTGTAGAGTTTACCAGTACCGATTCCATATTTCTATGAAGTAGCATCCCCTCAATCCAGTCGATTATAAAATCACTTACGCTATTCCTCTCCAGTGCAAGTAAAACCTTATTGAAGGCGCCTTCAATAACAAGAAAAGCCGTCAGTTTATGTTTCTTGATAGATGATAGTTTCCTGTTCAGTAGATTTCTGATGTGGTTATCCAAAATCCTTTCTAATGTCTTTAGCAAGAAGGACGTCAAGCTAATAGGTTTGAAGTCCTTAGCCGTTCTGCCTGCCTTTGGGATGAATATCACCTTAACTCTTTGCCAAGCCTTGGGGATATACCCATACCTCAAAGAAGCCGAGAATAATTCAATATAACCCAGCAAAAACTCTCATTACCCGGTAATCTTGTAGGTAAGCCTATTTAAAAATTAATAACCACTTATTAATTGGCATCGCTTCGGATTACATTTACATACGCATGTCCTAGGAGGAAAGTACTTCTCCCCAGGCATACTTTCGGCCATAAAATAAGTAGTGCATTTAAAGCATATAATCACCTAATATGTAATGACTTATTCGTAGATACACCAAAGCTTGCAAAATAGCCACTTATTGTCTCAGGCAACCAAATCTCGAAAATATTGATTTCTATCGCCGATTACAATGGATCAAAATATGGCGAGTGGTGCTGTAATAGGAGAACTACTTGAATAGAAATAGAATATTGTATAAATAAACAAAAAATCTAATAAATAATCTAAATAAGATTACACTCAAATTAATTTCACACTTAAAATAGAAATAAATGTAGGTTGTTTAAGGGAGTTGGATTCGTGAATTACGTTATAATATATCCAATAACCAATTCACATAAGGTTCGAAATCTACTAAAAGTGGATTTTAAGTCTCTTTTTTATAAGGCAAATGGCATTTGAAATTTAGTTTAAGCGCATTTTGGAAGTGTAATGTCAATGAGGTATAAGAAAGCATTTATTTAAAACATTATGTGATAATGCCATTAAACACAATTATTATGAAATATTTGTGATAAAAAATTCTTAACGGAAAAATTTTCAGAATTGCCTTTACATTACATATTCTTTTTTATTTTTTATGTAAGTGCTCGATTATGTGAATAATTATATTAACTACAACTGCCTAAAAATTTGAGAATAACAATTCGAAAATTACCGAGAAGTATTTATTTTTGTCATTACAAGTTAGTCATTATAACTCGCCGCAATGTAATGCAACGTGTAATGACAGCTTTACTCCTGGTAATGTCAATTGTAATGAGATGTGGTTACCTAGTTTTTGCTGGGAAGAGTCACATAAGAGGTCGACATACAGGGGTAGATTCGGTCCATCCCTGGAGATTTGTAGGGTCCAAAACATTTCTGATGATATCCCTGGTGACAATTCTTTGAAAGCACATAGGGCCAATGTCTTATTAAACTCACATTTGGGAAAGTGTATTCCCAATAGCAGGTGTATCGTTCCTCCGGGAATTCCGTCCATCTGTCCTCTGCAAATTGCCTGTTACCATAACGCAAGTAATTCGATTGTGAATGACGATCGTAAGTAGAACTTTGTACGTAATCTATGGTGGAAGGTACATAAGATTCGGCCATATTTACTTGTTATTACTTCAGTAATGCTGGTGACATTTCTGAGGGTTTCAAAGCTTCTCTAAGTGGTTTCACTGCAAGGTGGAACGCCGTTCGGACTCGGCTATAAAAAAGAGGGCCCTTGTCATTGAGCTTAACATGGAATCGGGCAGCACTCAGTGATAAGAGAGAAGTTCACCAATGTGGTATCACAATTGACTGAATAGTCTAAGTGAGCCTGATACATCGGGCTGCCACCTAACCTAACCTACTCCAAAGAAAATTGTTTGGGCGTAACATTTACGTTTACCAATTAGCGTTTGCTGATTATACTTTTAATAATTAAATTTTATAGATGAGTTCTTAGACAAAGCGGCAGTTACATACCATTATGTTTTCAACCCTCTGCCTTCCTTCGCTCTATTGGGAGATACTAAACTGGTTAGGTCCTTTTGCACCTCAAAGTCGATTCTTGTATGTTGGGTGCAGACTACCGTAATACAGTTGACAAATGTTGTCTTGTCTGATTAACTTAACGAACTTTTATGATAGTTCGTATTCCCTATAAATCGTATCACTAACTATTAATTAAAATCAACTTTTATGATCTATGCTGTAAATTTTTTTTATATGATAAGCTAACAAGCCATTAATGACCAAGATAACTACTCGTATGAACCCTTCAAAACAACATCAATTGCAGAGGCCAAGATAATCGTCGTTGCAGAAACCAGTTCGAAAAATATTCAGTCCCAAACAAACGGTCGTGGTGAACAAACGCTAAGAAAATGGTGATTTTAAAAGTAAGAAAAATTAATAGCTAAAATTAATACAAGGAAAATAAAACAACTATGGCATAAATAAATTTTCTAAAAAAAAAAACATTTCATTATGGTTATTGTTTCGATACTGCTCCATATTTTTCACCCTATCATAAACGAATCAAATGCTGTAAATTTTAGTACTCATAATATAATTATTTTTATTCTCGACGAATAGTGCAGTTTTCACAAATTGGTGAATATGGAGTTACGGTACGGTCACACGAGACAAATGACAGAAATGAAAAAAAAAAAATAATTCTTCGCCACAGTCACACCAGTAAATATTTTTAGCTCATATTGGCTATATCATATGGCGATAGAAGTATTTTCCAAAAACGTTATACAGATATTTCGAAAATGGTCCTGGAAAAAATTTGAATATTTATTTTGGTCAAATATTTGCCATTCCATACCCTTAGAAACGAAAAATAAGAATATCAATTTTGTCTCCTTTAAAAATTGTGTATAAACGCAAATTAAGAAGATTTTTTTTTAACGTAAAATTAAAGTTTGTGTTTTGTGTGTTGATCTGCGCTATAAAAACTCTTATCGCAATCAGTAAATATGTGTTCAATAATAAAAGAAAACAAGATTCGGCCAAGCCGAATCTTATGTACCCTCCACCATGGATTGCGTAGAAACATCTACTAAAGACTGTCATCCACAATCGAATTACTTTGGTTGCGGTAACACTTGCCGATGGCAAGGTACCTTAAAACTTCTTACCACCGTCTACTAAATTGTAAGTTAGTCCATACGGGGTATATACTAAACAAAAGAAGGCCGATTAAATTCAATTAATCGGCCCTTTTTGTCAAACTGAATTATATCCAGTTTGGCAAAATTTTCTATAGAAATAAAATTTTTACAACATTTTTTATAGAAATAAAATTTTTACAACATTTTCTATAGAAGTAAAATTTTGACAAAATTTTCTATAGTAATAAAATTTTTACAAAATTTTCTATAGAAATAAAATTTTGGTAGATTATTTTTGGCGATATGGACCAATTTTTGTGTGATTGGCGATCGGCTATATATTACTATAGACCGATATGGACCAATTTTTGCATGGCTATTAGCGGCCATATACTAGCGCAATGTACCAAATTCCAACTGAATCGGTTGAATTTTGCACCTCCAAGAGATCAAATCTGGGGATCGATTTATATGGGGGCTATATAAAGGGTGATTTGTTAAGAGCTTGATAACTTTTTTAAAAAAAAAAACGCATAAAATTTGCAAAATCTCATCGGTTCTTTATTTGAAACGTTAGATTGGTCCATGACATTTACTTTTTGAAGATAATTTCATTTAAATGTTGACCGCGGCTGCGTCTTAGGTGGTCCATTCGGAAAGTCCAATTTTGGGCAACTTTTTCGAGCATTTCGGCCGGAATAGCCCGAATTTCTTCGGAAATGTTGTCTTCCAAAGCTGGAATAGTTGCTGGCTTATTTCTGTAGACTTTAGACTTGACGTAGCCCCACAAAAAATAGTCTAAAGGCGTCAAATCGCATGATCTTGGTGGCCAACTTACCGGTCCATTTCTTGAGATGAATTGTTCTCCGAAGTTTTCCCTCAAAATGGCCATAGAATCGCGAGCTGTGTGGCATGTAGCGCCATCTTGTTGAAACCACATGTCAACCAAGTTCAGTTCTTCCATTTTTGGCAACAAAAAGTTTGTTAGCATCGAACGATAGCGATCGCCATTCACCGTAACGTTGCGTCCAACAGCATCTTTGAAAAAATACGGTCCAATGATTCCACCAGCGTACAAACCACACCAAACAGTGCATTTTTCGGGATGCATGGACAGTTCTTGAACGGCTTCTGGTTGCTCTTCACTCCAAATGCGGCAATTTCGCTTATTTACGTAGCCATTCAACCAGAAATGAGCCTCATCGCTGAACAAAATTTGTCGATAAAAAAGCGGATTTTCTGCCAACTTTTCTAGGGCCCATTCACTGATAATTGGACGTTGTGGCAGATCGTAAGTCTATTCATGATGAAATGTCAAAGCATACTGAGCATCTTTCTCTTTGACACCATGTCTGAAATCCCACGTGATCTGTCAAATACTAATGCATGAAAATCCTAACCTCAAAAGAATCACCCTTTATAAAGGGTGATACGGTCAAAATTTTGTCAAGGGAAAACGCGTGTAAATCGGTGAAATCGTATAAAATTCAGGAAAAATATTCAGTTAGGCTTTCGCTTTTCCAAATCCGAATTGCCGGGCCTCACGCTTGACACTTGCCATCAGATTTTGTACAGCCACCTTGTCCACCTTCTTCGCCGCAGAAAGCCAGTTTGCCTTGAACTGCTGCTCGTCCTTAGCAGTTTTTTTTTGGTCTTCTTTAGGTTCCGCTTGACTATAGCCCAGTATTTCTCAATTGGGCGGAGCTCTGGCGTGTTGGGAGGGTTCTTGTCCTTGGGAACCACCTGCACGTTGTTGGCGGCGTACCACTCCATGGTCTTTTTACCGTAATGGCAAGATGCCAAATCCGGCCAAAACAGTACGGAACAACCGTGTTTCTTCAGGAAAGGAAGCAGACGTTTGTTCAAACACTCTTTCACGCAGTGTTGCCAACTCCCCAAGGCCAAAAAGCACCAAAAATATATTATAAATTCTAACATACCACCTTCCACCACAAAATCGATAATTAAATGCTCTACTAAAAAAAAAAAAAAAAAACTTCCGAAGATGTATTATGAATTGAATTTTAAGAAGTTACGGTTACTTTTCTTTAATAATTCATTTTAAGGAATACAAACTTTGTGAAAATTTGCTTTTGGCTATTCCACATTATAATAAAATTTGCAGCAAATATGCATAATTTTATACCGTTTTTACTGATATAGTTTTCACTTTTGCGGCAAAACTCGAACTTAGTACTCACCATTATGAACCGCTATTTAAGTATACACTTTGATCAGTTTTAATGCTTTCGTCCAATTCATTTTGATCAGTCATGTTTTTCAACTTTCAAAATATTAATATATGGAAGAAGTCTATTGCTTATTCCAATTCTGCGTGCTTTTGTGAATTTAATACGTTTTTAATGACATCTTTACCAAATTCAAAAATTCGGCACTCATCGTTCGACTTTCCTACAGAATACCCTAAATAACAATATTAATTAAAAAATAATCAATACCAACTTCATAACAATCAAATTCTATATTTGGCAATAAATTTGACTTTCTTCGGCTCTTGAAAGTCTAATCAAAATTTTTGTATCAATTAAACTTGAATATGAAAAGATGATGTACAGTGGGAGAAAAGATTATTCAATTTGTAAGAGGAAATTTCCCAAATGTTTTCTCCATAAGGAGTTAGCATAAAGGGCCCAAAATTGAGTTATCTCTCCCAGCCAGATCTATACTAAAGGCTGTGGAAAGGTTCATTCGCCCGAACCGAAACATGTACAGTCCAGGCGTGTATAGATTGGTATCTGGCGTTTTCTTTTCAATGGCTCTATTAACCATGTTCCTTAATCTATATCTGTCCATAAAGCTCGAAAAATAATTGTATAATTAGATATAATGCATTTGGACGTCAATTGCCTGTTTCATTATCAGGCTAACATGAAATATAATAAACTTAATATTGTTCAAAATAAAAAAAGCACCAAAAGCACTAAATGAAAATGCCAGAAAGCACCAAGTTGGTGCTTTTTTTGAAAAGGCACCAAAAAGGCAATTTGGTGCTTTTTAGAAATCAAAAAGCACTAAACTGCTTTCACGTAAATTTCTTGGTTGACAGTCCCGGAAGCTATGAAAATGCTGCTTTTCAAGCCACAGATACAGATGGCTTGCCAAACCAGATATTTCTTTGCGAACTTTGACAGTTTTATGTGCTTGAAAATATCTGCTACCTTTCCCCTTCCTTTTGCCGTATAAAACTCCTGTCCCGGCAGCTGCTTGTAGTCGGCTTTGACGTAGGTTTCGTCGTCCATTACCACGCAGTCAAACTTCGTCAGCATCGTCGTGTACAGCCTCCGGGTCGTGCTTTGGCCGTCGTATTTTGTTTATCATCGCGATTTGGAGTCACTACCTTCTTGTAAGTCGATAGTCCGGCTCGTTTTTTGGCTCGATGCACGGTTGTAGACGATACACCCAGCTTATTTGCGGCATCTCGGAGAGAGAGGTTAGGGTTTCGCTTGAAACTACCGGCAACTCTCTTTGTCGTCTCAGCGGCTTCCGGTTTTCGATTTCTCCCCGATCCAGACTTCCTGGCTGTCGACAAACGTTCCCCAAACACTTTAATTACATTTGTAACGGTTGATTTGGCAACTTTTAGCGATTTTGCCAGCTTTGCGTGCAAGTAGCTCGGATTTTCGCGATGCGCGAGCAAAATTTTGATACGCTGCTCTTCTTGCTTGGACGGCATTTTGACAACTGAAGAGTGAATTCCAAAATCAAAATCGGAGCAACATTCTACACACACACACCTTCAAAATGAGGGGTGTTCAGGTTTTTTAAATGCAAAATTGAAAGAAATACGTCAAGTTTATATTGACCAAATTTTGACCGTATCACCCTTTACTAGCGCAATGTACCAAATTTCAACTGAATCGGATGAATTTTGCTCCTCCAAGAGATCAAATCTGGGGATCGATCGATGGGGGTTATATATAATTATAGACCGATATGGACCAATTTTTGCATGGTTGTTAAAGACCATATACTAACACCATGAACCAAATTTCGACAGGATCGGATGAAATTTGCTCTTCCAAGAGGCTCCGGAGGTCAAATCTGGGAATCGGTTTATATCAGGGCTATATATAATTATGGACCGATATGGACCAAAATTTGCATGGTTGTTAGAGACCATATATTAACACCACGTACCAAATTTCAACCGGATCGGATGAATATTGGTCCTCCAAGAGGCTCCGGAGGTCAAATCTGGGGAACGGTTTATATGGGGTCTATATATAATTATGGAGCGATATGGACCAATTTTTGCATGGTTGTTAGAGACCATATATTAACACCACGTACCAAAATTCAAACGGATCGGGTGAATTTTGCTCCTCCAACGGATAGACGGACATGGCCAAAGACACCTCGTCACCTTCTGGGTGTTGCAAATTTTATTATGCACTAACATGTAATACCCTGTTCCACAGTGTGGCACAGGGTATAAAAAGTTTGAAGTGACATTTATTGGATAATACAATATAAGAAAGAGGACGGAGACCAATGCTACACTCACCAAAATTGTTATTCAAAATAGCAAAGTCTCCAAAAACTGTAATTTGATGACAAACTAAAAGTAAATGAAAATGAAAATTTACAAAATTTGGGTTTTATTATCTTTGCCGAAATATACATATTTTTCGAGAAAATGACATGGTGGCGACACACATGTTCAACGTCAAAAAATAACATTTGGCTCTTAAACATGTTTGGAATATGATCATATTCCTTCTCTGCGTGGACGAGCGCTATTTGTGGTGTTTACAGTACCTTAAAAAATTCATCTCTGCAAGCCCTTCCAGATGGTATATAGGTCATAATGGGACAACTTGAGGCATTCTCTCCAGAAATTTTTAAAGAAATTTATTTTTCTCCAAAACTGACCGAAAGATCTAAAAACTTATATCAAATATGGCTAGAGCTCTCCCTTTCATATGGTGTATGGGTCATAGTGGCACAATTGTCTATGTGGCCACAATGGCCACTGGAGTCACATCCTCCCAAAAAATTGTGTCGAAAAACTGAATTTTCCGTAAAATTTTGAGACATATGTGTGAATGTAACTGTGAGTGACAATGCCACAAGTGCACCCAGAGAAGGAATATGATCACCCCAACCATGTACCAAGAGCAAAATGTTACTTTTTCACGGAAAACATGTAGCATGTTTGTCGAAACCATGTTCTTTTCTCGGAGATTATGTATCTGATTTCGGAAAGCATCTTATGTTTGACGAGAAAAGAATATTTTTGCGACAAAAATGCTACATGGTCGCTGTGAAAAAGTAACATGGTACTCTTGAAACATGTTTGAGGTGACCATATTCCTTCTCTGGGTGTGGGTGGTTTAATTTTTGGTCAAGTAAATTGGTCAGGCAGACCCTTGTGACCAAAAAATAAATCTCTCATTGGTTAGGACAGAGCGTACCTCTGTTAACTCTTCACATTGCTCTGTTAGCGCCTTTATGAAGCTGTGTTAAAAAAAATTAAAAGAGCTCTGCTAAAATGTAGTTTGTGTCTGTGCTAACTAAATTCGGAATTTATCTTCAAGCATATCCGCCGAAGACGGATCACTCTTACCACGAAAATGCGAGCTCTCACACATTGGCTCAAACAACTGCATTTTTGAGCACTCAAAACATCGATTTGATGGGTAATACGCCGTATAGTCTTGACTTTGCACCGAATGATTTATTTTTATTCCAGAACGTAAAAACTAAAATGAGAGGACCAACGTTTTTCCACAACTGAAAGAGCGATTGATGCGTTCAGAATCCATTGGTTCAAACGCATGCAATCGATGAATACTTTTTTTTATCTATAATCCCGATATATCACGAACAAGTTTTATTGAACCACGCGTCTGTCACGAAAATTTAGCCGTCATGACCGAGCGTAACGTAGTAACGGACAATTGGTAGACAAATATAATTATTCCAATTATGATGTGCAACTTGATCAAAATGCAATCTATCAACACCGACACAATTTGCGAACACCAGTCCAAAGATGTTCTTGATAGCTCATTTAAATATTGCATCGAGTACTAAAAGAAAACAGACCTATTATCACATTAAAATCTCATGAGTGCGACACCTCCAAAATGTCGAGAAAAAGTTAGGTGACTGTGGGGTGTCCACTTGTACGAGGTTTCACTATATTTAGAAAAAATTTAAATGCATTTTTCTTTTAAATATTTTTAGATCTTGTGCTTGGCTATATTTCTTTCGGAATTTCCCCAAAATGCTATGGTAAGTATGGAATAGAGAATGTTGCGTATACTTGCGTATACTTTTGACAAAATTTTCTATAGAAATAAAATTTGGACAAAAATTTGAATAGAAATAAAATTTTGAAAAAATTTTTTATAGAAATAAAATTTTGACAAAATTTTTTATAGAAATAAAATGTTGACAAAATTTTCTAAAGAAATAAAATCTTCTATAGAAAATCTCTATAGCAATAAAATTTTGCAAAAATTTTCTATAGAAATCAAACGGTGACAAAATTTGATATAGAAATAAAATTTTACCAAAATTTTCTATAGAAATAAAACTTTGCAAAAATTTTCTATAGAAAGGAAATTTGGACAAAATTTTCTATAGAAATAAAATTTTGACAAAAATTTCTATAGCAATTATATTTTGCAAAAATTTTCTATAGAAATCAAATGGTGACAAAATTTGATATAGAAATAAAATTTTACAAAAATTTTCTATAGAAATAAAATTTTGCAAAAATTTTATATAGAAATAAAATTTTGCAAAATTTTTCTATAGATCTAAAATTTTGCAAAAATTTTCTATAGAAATAAAATTTTGACAAAAATTTCTATAGCAATAAAATTTTGCAAAAATTTTCTATAGAAATCAAATGGTGACAAAATTTGATATAGAAATAAAATTTTACAACAATTTTCTATAGAAATAAAATTTTGCAAATTTTTTCTATAGATCTAAAATTTTGCAAAAATGTTCTATAGAAATAAAATGTTGACAAAAATTTCTATAGCAATAAAATTTTGCAAAAATTTTCTATAGAAATAAAACGGTGACAAAATTTGATATAGAAATAAAATTTTACAAAAATTTTCTATAGAAATAAAAGTTTGCAAAAAGTTTCTATAGAAATGAAATTTTGACAAAATTTTCTATAGAAATAAAATTTTGACAAAAATTTCTATAGCAATAAAATTTTGCAAAAATTTTCTATAGAAATAAAATGGTGACAAAATATGATATAGAAATAAAATTTTACAACAATTTTCTATAGAAAAAAAATTTGAAAAATTTTATATAGAAATAAAATTTTGCAAAATTTTTCTATAGAAGTAAAATTTTGCAAAAATGTTCTATAGAAATAAAATGTTGACAAAATTTTCTATAGAAATAAAATTTTGCAAAAATTTTCTATAGAAATAAAACGGTGACAAAATTTGATATAGAAATAAAATTTTACAAAAATTTTCTATAGAAATAAAATTTTGCAAAAATTTTATATAGAAATAAAATTTTGCAAAATTTTTCTATAGATCTAAAATTTTGCAAAAATTTTCTATAGAAATAAAATGTTGACAAAAATTTCTATAGCAATAAAATTTTGCAAAAATTTTCTATAGAAATAAAACGGTGACAAAATTTGATATAGAAAAAAAAATTTTACAAAAATTTTCTATAGAAATAAAAGTTTGCAAAAATTTTCTATAGAAATGAAATTTGGACAAAATTTTCTATAGAAATAAAATTTTGACAAAAATTTCTATAGCAATAAAATTTTGCAAAAATTTTCTATAGAAATAAAATGGTGACAAAATTTGATATAGAAATAAAATTTTACAACAATTTTCTATAGGAATAAAATTTTGCAAATTTTTTCTATAGATCTAAAATTTTGCAAAAATTTTCTATAGAAATAAAATGTTGACAAAAATTTCTATAGCAATAAAATTTTGCAAAAATTTTCTATAGAAATAAAACGGTGACAAAATTTGATATAGAAATAAAATTTTACAAAAATTTTCTATAGAAATAAAAGTTTGCAAAAAGTTTCTATAGAAATGAAATTTTGACAAAATTTTCTATAGAAATAAAATTTTGACAAAAATTTCTATAGCAATAAAATTTTGCAAAAATTTTCTATAGAAATAAAATGGTGACAAAATTTGATATAGAAATAAAATTTTACAAAAATTTTCTATAGAAATAAAATTTTGACAAAAATTTCTATAGCAATAAAATTTTGCAAAAATTTTCTATAGAAATAAAACGGTGACAAAATTTGATATAGAAAAAAAATTTTACAAAAATTTTCTATAGAAATAAAAGTTTGCAAAAATTTTCTATAGAAATGAAATTTGGACAAAATTTTCTATAGAAATAAAATTTTGACAAAAATTTCTATAGCAATAAAATTTTGCAAAAATTTTCTATAGAAATAAAATGGTGACAAAATTTGATATAGAAATAAAATTTTACAACAATTTTCTATAGGAATAAAATTTTGCAAATTTTTTCTATAGATCTAAAATTTTGCAAAAATTTTCTATAGAAATAAAATGTTGACAAAAATTTCTATAGCAATAAAATTTTGCAAAAATTTTCTATAGAAATAAAACGGTGACAAAATTTGATATAGAAATAAAATTTTACAAAAATTTTCTATAGAAATAAAAGTTTGCAAAAAGTTTCTATAGAAATGAAATTTTGCAAAAATTTTCTATAGAAATAAAATGTTGACAAAAATTTCTATAGCAATAAAATTTTGCAAAAATTTTCTATAGAAATAAAACGGTGACAAAATTTGATATAGAAATAAAATTTTACAAAAATTTTCTATAGAAATAAAATTTTGACAAAAATTTCTATAGCAATAAAATTTTGCAAAAATTTTCTATAAAAATAAAATGGTGACAAAATTTGATATAGAAATAAAATTTTACAACAATTTTCTATAGAAAAAAAATTTTGCAAAAATTTTATATAGAAATAAAATTTTGCTAAATTTTTCTATAGAAGTAAAATTTTGCAAAAATTTTCTATAGAAATAAAATGTTGACAAAATTTTCTATAGAAATAAAATTGTGACGAAATTTTCAATAGAAATAAAACATTGACAAAATTTTCCATATAAATAAAATTTTGACAAAATTTTGCATAATAAGATTTTTAAATTAACAATTTAGGACATGACTTGGATTCATTTAAAAGACAAGTTCTGAAACAGTTTGCTTGGACCGCCCCATAGACTGGTCCTAGTGAACCAATCTTGGACAACCTCTGAAGAACCTGTACCATTTGGACCTGGTGGCTTCACATTGTTTTGAGTATAAATTCACTGAATTTGCATCCCTTCTTATTTTGCCAAATAAATAATTTTAATAAAATTTTATGATTTGTAATCACGGTTGCCGTAGGTTAGTTGGTAGAATTGTCGATGTTTTGATAGATTTTTGACTATATTTCTCACCACCTCAGGAATAAAACTTTGCTAACATTTTCTATAGGAATAAAATTTTGACAAAATTTTCTATAGGAATAAAATTTTTACAAAATTTTCTATAGGAATAAAATTTTGCAAAAATTTTCTATAGGTATAAAATTTTGACAAATTTTTCTATAGAAATAAAATTTTTACAAAATGTTCTACAGAAATAAAATTTTGACAAACTTTTCTATAGAAATAAATTTTTGACAAAATTTTCTATAGAAAAAAATTTGGCAAAATTTTCTATAGAAATAAAATTTTATTGTTGTTTCGGGAGGTTCAAGTGTAGTTCACGTTGGGTTGAGTGAATTACCCGAATTTATTCTGATAATTGGTTGATAGTTTTGCTGCAAGTAGAGGATGCTGATGAGGAATGTGGTAATTCCGAAACAGCTGTACATCCAACCATCTTGCAGTCTATAGGGCTTTGCCCAAATAAATTTGACAAGCATACTTTTCCTCTGTTGGTTAAGCTACACTTGTAGTTTAGTCAATGCATGGCTTTAAGCTGAGATCAAAAAAAGAAACAACAATAACGATTGAAGAGAAGCCAACAATAACAAACAAAACGAATGAAATAAAATTTTGACAAAATTTTCTATAGAAATAAAATTTTGACAAAATTTTCTATAGAAATAACATTTTGACAAAATTTTCTATAGAAATAAATTTTTCTATAGAAATGAAATTTTGACAAAATTTTCTATAGAAATAAAATTTTGACAAAAATTTCTATAGCAATAAAATTTTGACAAAGTTTTCTATAAAAATAAATTTTGACAAAAATTTCTATAGAAATAAAATTTTGACAAAAATTTTCTATAGAAATAAAATTTTGACAAAATTTTCTATAGAAATAAAATTGTGACGAAATTTTCTATAGAACTAAAACTTTGACAAAATTTTCCATAGAAATAAAATGTTGACAAAATTTTCTATAGAAACAAAATTTTGCATAATAAGATTTTTGTTTGGTTGTTTTTTGGTAATTTTTTTAATAATGTCTTTAACATTTTTCAGTCCCAAAATATAATTCCAACCCTTTTGGTACACGGTGGAGCTGGTGACGTCAGCGACGAGTCAATACCTCTTAAGAAGAGTGGAGTTAAATTGGCAGCTCGCATGGGTTATGAGACTTTGAAGAATACTGGAAGTGCTCTTGAAGCTGTCCAACAAGCAGTCCAAGCTTTAGAAGCTAATGAACAGTTCAATGCTGGCTATGGCAGCGTACTAACATGGGAGGGTAATGTTGAAATGGATGCTGCCATAATGGATGGTTCCAGTCTTAATGCTGGTTGTGTATCTTTGGCCAAAGATATTTTGCATCCCATTGCATTGGCAAGAAGTGTTATGGAAAAGACTCGTCATAGATATCTAGCAGGTGATGGTGCCATGGCATTTGCTGTGGAGGAAGGATTTGAACTATTGCCAGAGGGAGCTTTAGTAACGGAGAAATCCCAAAAAGCTTTAGAAGACTACAAGAACAGCTTAAATGTCAGTTATGTATCGATGAAGGATTATAGCATACGTGAAATTGGTGATAAAGTCTTTGGATCACCAGGTACAGTAGGTGCTGTAGCTATAGATGCTTATGGAAATGTAGCTGCTGCCACTTCTACTGGTGGTATAACTGGTAAATTACCTGGTCGTATTGGTGATTCACCTATTCTGGGTGGTGGTACCTATGCCGACAATGATACTGGTTCCGTTTCTGCCACAGGACATGGTGAAACTATAATGCGCTATAATGTTGCTTCGAGAATTTTGGCTTTCATTGAACATCATGGCTTGACGGCCCAGGAGGCCACAGTCCAGGTGTTGGAACAAATGACACAACGTTTCAATCAAACTGCTGGTGTCATAAGTATTGATGGCAAAGGCAATTTGGGTATTTATTTCACATCGCGCCGCATGTCATGGGCATATCAACGTGGTGATGAACTACACTATGGTGTTGACAAAGATGAGGACATTGTGGAAATTATTGGCGAACCAAGATTGGATTTTTTATAATATATTGAATTAATTGCACATACATATCTATATACATATTTATTTTTCGATGGAATTTATAAAACAATTAATTTGAACTGTTAAAAAAAAATAAAACGAACTTAAAGATTTATGCCTATATTCAAAATAACTTAACAACAGTTTATCGAAGAAATGTGTATGAAAACAAGGTTTAAAATTTATTTATTTTGTTTTTGCACCCCGATAATGCATCGTCCCATATCGATTAGATTCTACGTCAGTTGTTCGCCAAACTTTCATATCGTTCAACAACCACTATATTCGCAAGATTTAGAAAACTCAAATAACCACTACGGAGAAACTGTTTCGAGACATTAAAATGTGAAAAATTTAGTTCAGTTATACATCCCAGATTTTTTCAAAAACTTTGTAAATGGCAGACAGTATTTTCCATACGGAAATAACTACCCTGTTATTCGGTTCTAAAGTGTAAGTATATTCAGTTTCAAACTTTCCCATGGGAAATTGCCACTAAAGGACCTATCACAGTACTGGTACCTCTGTTTTAGTTTATCCAATTTTTAGTGGCAGCCCAAAAGCGTTTAAGAAGAAAAATGGGACTTTGAAATTTCCAATGTATGAATGAATTTAAAATCGCCCATTTTTTTTTTTTTGAAAAATATCTATTTACGAATAATCGGTTCATAGAACCAGGTTCCCATAACCGGTTATTTTTTTATATCCCGAAAAAAAATACAATTTCAAATAAAATTTAATATACTAATTTACTATGCAAAATTCCACTTTTCACGCTCTGGAGGAAATGGATCAAACCCAAGACCGGTACAGAACTAGTCTTTGGGGTGTATGTCCCAGTTGTGGCCAAAACGTATAAAAGGGACCGGCCAACTTAACATGGGTGTGTCATTGATGGGGTAAATTTACACTTTAGGACATGACTTCATTTAAACATTTAAAATGACAAGTCCTGAGACAGTTTGCTTCGACCACCCCATAGACTGGTCCTAGTGTACCAATCTTGGACAATCTCTGAAGAACCTGTTCGATTTGGACCACATTGTTTTGGGTAAAAATTCACTAAATTTGCATCACTTCTTATGTTGCCAAATAAATAATTTTAATAAAATTTTATGATTTGTAATCACGGTTGCCACAGGTTGATTGGTAGTATTGTCGAGAAAATTTTCTATATGTTAGAAATAAAAATTTTCTATAGAAATAAAATTTTGAGAACAATTTCTTTAGAAATAAAATTTTGACAAAATTTTCTATAGAAATAAAATTTTTACAAAATTTTCTATTGGGATAAAATTTTGACAAATTTTCTATAGGTATAAAATTTTACAAAAATTTTCTATAGGAATAAAATTTTGCAAAAATTTTCTATTGGAATACAATTTTGCAAAAATCTTTTATAGGCATAAAATTTTGACAAAATTGTCTATAGGAATAAAATTTTGACAAAATTTTCTATAGGAATACAATTTTGACACATTTTTCTATAGGAATAAAATTTTTACAACATATTCTATAGAAATAAAATTTTGACCAAATTATCTATAGAAATAAAATTTTGATAAAATTTTTTTCTATAGAAATAAAATTTTGACAAAATTTTCTATAGGGATAACATTTTACAAAAATTTTCTATAGGAATAAAATTTTGCAAAAATTTTCTATAGAAATACAATTTTGCACAATTTTTTTAAAGGAATAAAATTTTGCCAAAATTTTCTATAGGAATAAAATTTTGCCAAAATGTTCTATAGGAATAAAATTTTGACAAAATGTTCTACAAAAATAAAATTTTGGCAAAGTTTTCCATAGAAATAAATTTTTGACAAAATTTTCTATAGAAATAAAATTTTGATAAAATTTTTTTCTATAGAAATAAAATTTTGACAAAATTTTCTATAGGGATAAAATTAAAAAAACAAATCTATATCAATAAAATTTTGCAAAAATTTTTTATAGGAATACAATTTATTGTTGTTTTTGATCTCAGCTTAAAGCCATGCATTGACTAAACTACAAGTGTAGCTTAACCAACAGAGGAAAAGTATGCTTGTCAAATTTATTTGGGCAAAGCCCTATAGACTGCAAGATGGTTGGATGTACAGCTGTTTCGGAATTACCACATTCCTCATCAGCATCCTCTACTTGCAGCAAAACTATCAACCAATTATCAGAATAAATTCGGGTAATTCACTCAACCCAAAGTGAACTACACTTGAACCTCCCGAAAAAAAAAAATTTGCAAAAAATTTTTTATAGGAATAAAATTTTCTTTATGAATAAAAATGTTGACAAAATTTTCTATACAAATAAAATTTTGACAAAATTTTCTTTAGGAATAAAATTTTAACAAAAGTTTCTATAAAAATAAAATTTTAACAAAATTGTCTATAGCAATAAAATTTTGACAAAATTTTCTGTAGAAAAAAAATTTTGCAAAAATTTTCTATAGAAATAAAATTTTTACAAAATTTTGTATAAGGATAAAATTTTGACAAAATTTTCTATAGCGATAAAATTTTACAAAAATTTGCTATAGGAATAAAATTTTGTAAAACTTCTATATTATAGGAATGCAATTTTGCAAAAATTTTTTATAGGAATAAAATTATAGGAACAAATAAAACTTTGACAAAATTTTCTTTAGGAATAAAACTTTAACAAAAGTTTTTATAGAAATAAAATTTTGACAAAATTTTCTATAGAAATTAAAATTTTGACAAAATTTTCTATAGAAATAAAATCTTGACAAAATTTTCTATAGAAATAAAATTTTGACAAAATTTTCTATAGGGATAAAATTTTACAACAATTTTCTATAGGAATAAAATTTTGCCAAAATTTTCTTTAGGAATAAAATTTTGATAAAATTTTCTTTAGGAATACAATTTTAACAAAATTTTCTTTAGGAATATAATTTTGACAAAAGTTTCTATAGAAATAAAATTTTGACAAAATGTTCAATAGAAATAAAATTTTGATAAAATTTTTTATAGAAATAAAATTTTGACAACGTTTTCTATAGGGATTCAATTTTACAAAAATTTTCTATAGGAATGAAGTTTTGGAAAAATCTTCGATAGGAAGGAAAGTTTATATAGAAATAAAATTTTGACAAAATGTTCAATAGAAATAAAATTTTGATAAAATTTTTTATAGAAATAAAATTTTGACAACGTTTTCTATAGGGATTCAATTTTACAAAAATTTTCTATAGGAATGAAGTTTTGGAAAAATTTTCGATAGGAATACAATTTTGCAAAAAAAAAATTATAGGAATAACATTTTGACAGAATTTTCTATAGGAATAAAAATGTTGACAAAAGTTTCTATAGAAATAAAATTTTGATAAAATTTTCTTTAGGAATAAAATTGAGAAAATTTTTTATGGGAATAAAATTTTGATTAAATTTTTTCTATAGAAATAAAATTTTGACAAAATTTTGTATAGTGATAAAATTTAACAGAAATTTTCTATAGGAATAAAATTTTGCAAAAATTTTCTATAGGAATACAATTTTGCAAAAATTTGTTATAGGAATAAAATTTTCTATAGGAATAAAACATTTGACAAAATTTTCTATAGGAATAAAAATTTTGACAAAATTTTCTATACAAATAAAAGTTTGACAAAACTTTCTTTAGGAATAATTTTATAGAAATAAAATTTTGACAAAAAATTTCTATAGAAATAAAATTTTAACAAAAGTTTCTATAGAAATAAAATTTTAACAAAAGTTTCTATAGAAATAAAATTTTGATAAAATTTTCTTTAGGAATAAAATTTTGATAAAATATTCTTTAGGAATAAAAGTTTGACAAATTTTTCTATAGGAATACAATTTTGATAAATTTTTCTTTAGGAATAAAATTTTGAGAAAAGTTTCTATAGAAATAAAATTTTGCCAATATTTTCTATAGGAATGACATTTTGACAAATTTTTATATAGGAATAAAATTCTTATAAAATTTCCTATAAAAAAGAAAATTCTCTATAAAAATGAAATTTTGACAATTTTTTCAAAAAAATTTTACTAAATTTTCTATAAAGTCAATATTATGTCAACATCTTAAAAATTTTGAATTCTCATTTAATATTATCTAACAGGTTGGCTGATAAGTCCCCCGTCTAACAAAGAAAAATACATTTTTTTCAAAATTCGTTTTTATTATTCAACATAGTTCCCTTCAAGAGCGATACAACGATTATAACGACCTTCCAATTTTTTGATACCATTTTGGTAGTACTCCTTCGGTTTTGCCTCAAAATAGGCCTCAGTTTCGGCGATCACTTCTTCATTACAGCCAAATTTTTTCCCTGCGAGCATCCTTTTGAGGTCTGAGAACAAGAAAACTTCGCTGGGGGCCAGATCTGGAGAATACGGTGGGTGGGGAAGCAATTCGAAGCCCAATTCATGCATTTTTGCCATCGTTCTCAATGACTTGTGGCACGATGCGTTGTCTTGGTGGAACAACACTTTTTTCTTCTTCAAATGGGGCCGTTTTGCCGCGATTTCGACCTTCAAACGCTCCAATAACGCCATATAATAGTCACTATTGATGGTTTTTCCCTTCTCAAGATAATCGATTAAAATTATTCCATACGCATCCCAAAAAACAGAGGCCATTACTTTGCCAGCGGACTTTTGAGTCTTTCCACGCTTAGGAGATGGTTCACCGGTCGCTGTCCACTCAGCCGACTGTCGATTGGACTCAGGAGTTTAGTGATGGAGCCATGTTTCATCCATTATCACATGTCGACGGAAAAACTCGCGTGTATTACGAGTTAACAGCTGCAAACACCGCTCAGAATCATCAACACGTTGTTGTTTTTGGTGAAATGTGAGCTCGCGCGGCACCCATTTTGCACAGAGCTTCCGCATATCCAAATATTGATGAATGATATGACCAACACGTTCCTTTGATATCTCTAAGACCTTTGCTATCTCGATCAACTTCATTTTATGGTCATTCAAAATCATTTTGTGGATTTTTTTGATGTTTTCGTCGGTAACCACCTCTTTCGAGCGTCCACTGCGTTCACCGTCCTCCGTGCTCATTTCACCACGCTTGAATTTTGCATACCAATCGATTATTGTTGATTTCCCTGGGGCAGAGTCCGGAAACTCATTATCAAGCCAAGTTTTTACTTCCACCGTATTTTTTCCCTTCAGAAAACAGTAGTTTATCAAAACACGAAATTCCTTTTTTTCCATTTTTTTCACAATAACAAAAGTTGCTTCACAAAAGACGCTCTATCTCACAAACTAATTGACTTACAAACGTCAAATTTTGACACGACTCATTTGAAGGTTGGTACTATATAAAAATAATATGTATTTAATACTAGCGACGCCATCTATGTGCCAGACCGGGGACTTATCAGCCAACCTATTAAGTCCATTACGAGCAAGTTCTCCCATTTTGTAGAAGTAGCAATTTTTCCTTGTTGGAGCGAGCTAAACATATTCAAAATTTGGACACATTTATAATTCAAGGGACTTATCTTAAAATAATAATTAATATTTTAAAATAAAATAAAAAAGTGTATTAAAAAATGCATAATAAGACTTTTTTATTTGGTACGTTTTTGGTAAAATTTTCTTAAAAAATTGGAAGATTATTTTTGGCTTGACCCAGCAAAAAAATCATTTCACCAAAAATGTGGTGAAAATGTTCTTTTTGGATCCGGATGTGGTGCCAAATTGACGCAGAAGCAATGTATTTAACATGGGCTTGTCATAGGACGGATGTCCACCATTTCAACAGCCTCTGCACTGAATTTGCATCACTTCTTAAGGTATTAGGCGAATTCAGTGTTTTCGATGTGAATTAAGAAATTTTGTGATTTTTTGACAAATAAATAATTTTTAAATTTGTTTTATGATTTTTAATGCATTATAACGCTTGTCTGGAACTTTTGTGATCAAATATTTGCAAAAATTCGAAATTTTTCTACAAAGGATTTAGCATTTTTTTCGGCTTAATTTAAATAATTTGTACCATTTTATTAAGTCTTAATCTGTTTTTAACTTATTTGAAACACAAAAAAAATAAATTTACCATTAAAAATATGAAAAAAATGAGTTATAAAGAAATTGACTGAAATGAACTTCCTGTGCAGTTAAAATAAAGAACATTATTGGGAAAACATGTTTGGAAGTTCTTTTAAAGTTGTGCCTTAAGAAGAACTTCTAAATATTTTTGCTGGGGAGTGGCAACCGTGCTTGTAATGCTTTCTAAAGCTTCGCTGTAACGTTTGACATCAAATACTTTTAAAAATTCGCAATTTTCCTGGAATGGAAATAATGTGTACCCTTTTAGTAAATCGTATTCTGTTTTTACCTAATTGAAACAAGAAAAGTTAAAATTACCCCTTAAAAATATTTAAAAAGCGAGTTATAAAAAATTTAATTAAAAGTACTTCCTGTATAGTTAAAATAAAACAATTCAATGAGAGGAAATTTTTGGAAGTGATTTTAAAGTTATGCCTTTAGAACAAGTTCCAACTTTTTTTTACTGGGAATTGGCTAAAAAAGGATAAAAATTCCAATCCGTTGAACTTTGTTATTTGGCCTGTTTTTTTGGAGAGCTACGTAAGAACTAAAAAATAGGACAATTTTTTTGTAATAATTAATTTATTTTTGTTTTTCAATTTTTTTCCAATAAATAATTTACAATAGTTTCGCTTAATATCTGTTTTGTTTGATAAATAGTTAATAATAGGGGATTGTTATTTTTTTATATGTATTCTTTACTTACTTGCATATCTGGTATATATATTTTTTTTTTTCTATAAAATTATACACAATCATAAAGTGATTTATGATGATATTTATCATATAAATTACCCTCATTTTGGATTTGATTTTTTTTTCAACTTGTTTTCTTAAATTTTATAATTTGGAAAATAAAAACAAAAACATTTCATAAATACCTTAAGGTCTAGATGTAGGCGATTAATGATAAATAGACATTGACAAGGATAACTAAAACAAAATTATGTATAACTAATAAAAAATTGTTAAATATATGTATATTTAAAAATTCCATATAAAATGCATGTATAATAAAATTGTTATTTAAATTCGTATTTCTTTCACTGTTTAAAAAATAAAATCTTCTGTTGATCTTAAAATAAGCTTTAGATTGTTTTATATTGAAACTCAATTGAATTGTTAGGATATTAAAGTTTTTGTTTTTTTTTTTTATAGTTTAATCGCTTACATCCTGCCTCATTAAATTTATTTGTTATACTAGTACTGGGTTAATATAATTTTTGTCAATATGGCAATATCAATGAATTTTGTAATGTTTTTTATTTTGTCTCTTCTTTGAACAAAAAAATGTTTTGTTTCTCATTGATTTAATAAATTATGCTAGTTTTGTTTTATTTAGCATTTTACATACAAAAATATTTATAAAATTACACAAAAATACATGTATTCACATCTATCTTATCCTCTTCAATAGTTTTCATTTCATTTAATTTTATTGTTGTTTATTTTAATTTTATCTATATTTATTTTTTGAAAATAAAATCTTTTTTTGTATAAAAAAATTTACTTTAATGTTTTACTTATTTCATTTTAATTTAATATGATATATGACTTGATTTCTAATATACCAATAATTTTTTTTATATTAAACTTCGTTTATAACTTTAAGTTTTTTATATAATTTTTTTTTATTGCTAATTAAAAACAATAAGTAATGCCATCAACTAAATATGAAATTTGTGTGCATTTATAGAAAAATTAAAATTTCATCTCTATTCTAAAAGCCATACATAATTTTTATATGTTGTCTTTTAACTGAAACTAGTATTATTTTTAATTTTATTTTTCAATTTTTACTATTTTATTTAACAAAATCATAGCTAATAATCTACATTTGTTTATATAATTAAATATATATTTTTTAAAGCCGTGTTTGTTTTCCTTCTGCTTAAAGCCCAACAATTCTCCAAAAGTTGGAGAGTCCTACTTCATATTGATTTAATTGAAAATACACCAAAAAAAAGTGAACACGCCGTGAGAGAAAAAGTAGGTTTATTTTAGAAAATTTAAATTAAAATAATTTTCTAATTGCAATATGTTACAAATAAATTTATATTTTTTGTCAAATTGAATTTATTAAAAATAATAAGTTTTTGTTCAGTTGTTTTGAGAAAAATTCATATGCTGAAGGAAAAAGTTGGATTTAATTTTTTTTAAATGTCTTTAATAAAATTTTAGTAAAATTTACTCATTTGAGAGATTTTAAACTCAATTTAAGCAAATTTCTCCCATTTTAGGAAAATATGAATTATTTTAGTTTTTAGTAAAATTGTGTACTATATTCGTATACAACTTTTTTTCTTATTTTCATTTCACATCATTAAAGTAAGCAAAAAATTATTCAAATAATGAACATTTACTCACATTTTCATGAACTAAAATAAAATTAAGTTGGCACTCCCAAACACTTTGTAGGCCAAGCAGCGCAGCGAAAAAATAATTGAAGTTTTATACCCTAAACCACATAATAACTTTGATCTGCTAAAAAATGTGCCTTTCAGAAATGTGCCGATCGACTCAGAATCACCTGCTGAGTCGACTTAGCCCTTGGTGTCCGTCCGTCCGTCTGTCCATGTATTTGTTGTTCGCAGGATTCCGGTGGCAATTATTAACCGATTTTGATGGAATTTGGTAAATGACGTTTTTTTGGCACAGAGACGAAAGCTATTGAATTTGGATCAAATTTAGGTATAGCTCCCATATATCGATGTCTACATTCCAAACTACGCTAAAATCTAAAAAATGAATTTTACAGGAAAAAAACTCAAAATTTGTTTAAAATAGAAATTCCCTTTTTTTCATCTTAAAATCATATTTATTATTATTGTACGAACTCAAAATAGTGATAATAGAACATCGTTAAAAATGAGTTAGACCACTTTAGACCGAACAAAGCTTATTGACCTTTTTGTATTGGACATTATTTAAAACTTTAGTCACAGGCTAAGTACAATATTAACCATAACTTTTGATAGAAGTGTTCAAATAAATCCAACTTTTGACAGGATGTAATTCACATCAGTCCGAATAAAAAACAACGAATTCCATCAAAACATGCTAAGTCGACTTAGCGTACTCTGGAATGAGGGCATCGATATATGCATCGCCCGATTTTTTCACATTTGGCCATAAAACTCTTATTTATCAACTGATCTTACTCAAAGTTGGCTTACTCTAATCTTCTATAGTGCTGACTATATGTGCAAAAAATCATGTTAATCGGTTCATATTTGAATATAGCTCCCATATATATGTTGCGCCCGATTTTCCAAAATTTGGTCATAATAGCCTTATTTATACCGATCTTACTTATATTTAGCACAAAGTAACCTTCTGTGAAATCAATTAAAACTGAAACTGAATATCATCCAAATCGGTTCAGATTTCGATATACACGGTTGAAAAAGACTGTTTTTCATATGTTTGGCTATAAACATTATATGTTTGGAACACAAATTTTTAAACAAAATATTTTTGAGTGCAAGCATATAATGTTCATAAACTAGCATAACATGTTTGGGACATATATGTTAATATGTTAGAACATATTATGTTTGGGACATAAAATGTTTGTAAATATAATATGCTTGAATGCAAACATATATTAATTTAGAAATAGCCTATAAACATATATGTGTTTAGTAGCTTGGAGCGCTATTTAACAGGGAGCGATATTGAATTAAGTTGGTGGTTGTTGCTTGTTATTACAAAATTAACATTTTATTTTTCCTTGGGCAATTGATCAGCTACTTCTTTGATCCTTACAAACTGTGTGGTCCGCTGTTCGAATCCCCGTCCGGCAAAAGGTAAAATTAAAATAAAATAAAAAATCATAAAATTGAATAATTTCTTCTACAATGTTTGTATTACAGAAAAAGGTGCTAAGAACTAAAAAATCTCGTGGAAGTGAGAAAGATGTCGGGGAATATACAATTGGTCAGAAACAAAATTTTGAGCATTCAGGTCGAAAACCTATGTTGTTAGCACCTATATTACCTGTTTATTTTCATAATTCATTATGATTGTAAATATATAAATAAATAAATAAAATTTTGAGCACAATATTGTTTGGGAGAATTTTTTTTAAGCATATAATATTTTTGGGTGCAAAATGCTTCCAAACATATTATATGGTCACATAATAACATATTGTTTTTTGGAAGATAACATTATTGAATTTGGATGCAAAAATACAAAATGTTTGGAACTTAGACTACCCAAACATATATTGTTTAGACCAATATGCTTTCAAACATATTATATATTGGTAGAGATCAAACATATAAATGTGTGGGCAATACCCAAAAATGTATATGCTTGAAGCAAAATATGTTTGGGAGTATATGTTACAGAAGCAATTTTTTTGTGAGGGTGTAGCTTCCATATATATGTAGCGCCTGATTTTCAAAAATTTGTCCCTAATAACCTTATTTTGGACCATAGTGGCCTCATTTATTAACCGATCTTACTCAAATTCAGTACACGATAATCTTCTGTAATAACAAAAAAAAAAAAAAAACGGGCAAAATATAATCCAAATTGGTTGAGAAAATCGCTCGATTTTCCCAAATTTAGTCACAAAACTCATATTTATTAACCAATGTTACTAAAATTTCAAATATTAAAAAAATAGACGATCGTAGTTAGACTTACATGTAGCTTTTACTTAAATCTATTTCCCAAGTTTCACAAATTTGGATTTATATCCCACAACTAATTGATCGATTTCCCTTTATTATACCCTGCGCCACACTGTGGAACAGGGTATTATAAGTTAGTGCATATGTTTCTAACACCCAGAAGGAGACGAGACAGACACATGGTGTCTTTGGCAATAATGCTCAGGGTGGGTCCCTGAGTCGATATAATCATGTCCGTCTGTCCGTCCGTCCGTCTGTCTGTGAATACATTTTTGTAATCAAAGTCTAGGTCGCAATTTAAGTCCAATCGCTTTCAAATTTGGCACATGTTCCTAATTTGGGTCAGAATAGAACCCTATTGATTTTGGTTCAGATTTAGATATAGCTCTCATATATATATCTTTCGCCCGATATGCACTAATATGGACCCAGCAGCCAGAGTTTTATACCGATTTGCTTGAAATTTTGTACAAACATAACACTTAGTCGTATAGTCATATGTGCAAAATTTGATTGAAATCGTTTCAGATTTGGATATAGCTCCCATATATATCTTTCGTCCGATATGGGCTTATATGGCTCCAGAAGCCAGATTTTTGGCCAAATTTGGTTGAAATTTTGCACTAGGAGTACAATTAGTAGTATAGTCAAGTGTGCAAAATTTGATTGAAATCGGTTCAGATTTAGATATAGCTCCCATATATATCTTTCGCCCGGTATGGACTAATATGGTCCTAAAAGCCAGAGTTTTGGCCCAATTTGGTTGAAATTTTACACAGGGAGTAGATTTAGCATTGTAGCTATGCGTGGCAAATTTGGTTGAAATCGATTCAGATTTAGATATAGCTCCCATATATATCTTTCGCCCGATATGCACTTATATGGACCCAGAAGCCAGAGTTTTATCCCGATTAGCTTGAAATTTTGCACAAGGAGTACAATTGGTAGTATAGTCATGTGTGCCAAATTTGATTGAAATAGGTTCAGATATAGATATAGCTTCCATATATATTTTTCGCCCGATATGGACTTATATGGCCCCAGAAGCCAGAGTTTTGGCCCAATTTGGTTGAAATTTTGCACTAGGAGTACAATTAGTAATATAGTCATGTGTGCTAAATTTGATAGAAATCGGTTCAGATTTAGATATAGCTCCCATATATATGTTTTTCTGACTTCGACAAAAATGGTCACTCGAAAAGTTGTAAAAATGACTCTAATTTTCCTAAACTTCTAATACATATATATCGAGCGATAAATCTTAAATAAACTTTTGCGAAGTTTCCTTAAAATTGCTTCAGATATAAATGTTTCCCATATTTTTTTACTAACATTGTGTTGCACCCTAGTGCATTAGCCAACTTAAATTTTGAGTCTATAGATTTTGTAAAAGTCTATCAAATTCTGTCCAAATCGAGTGATATTTAAATGTATGTATTTGGGACAAACCTTTATATATAGCACCCAACACATTTGACGGATGTGATATGGTATCGAAAATTTAGATCTACAAAGTGGTGCAGGGTATAATATAGTCGGCCCCGCCCGACTTTAGGCTTTCCTTACTTGTTTTAATTATGGACTCAATATTGTATTGTTGTACAGGAAACGAAATGTTTTAATTTTACAATTGATCTCAAAGTATTATATAAATATTAACTAATAGTGTATAAATTTGCCAACTAGTCTCTACTATGCCAATCGGCGCTGAGGCACTAATATAATTTGAATTTATATAATTAAGTTTTATAACGTCTAAATAAAATAAAAAAAAAAAAATATTAGTGGCATACTAACTCTGTAGATTCAGAATCAACTATAGCTCCTAATATCAGACATTTCTGTTCAGATTGTGTTAAAACTCCCATAAACATGTACCCCCACTGAGAACACATTGAACCCACAAGCAAGAACAATTTTGGTTAATTTTAGAAAATTTAGATTATTTTAAATATTCTTAAACTAAACAGCTCCTACGGAAAATCACAGGACCAGTGCAGGACTAGTCCCTGATGTGTATGGACCAGTCCTAGTTCTGGGCAAAATGTATGGAAGGGACCTGTCACTTTAACATGGGTTTGTCATTGACGGGGTAAATTTACACTTTAGGACACGTCTTGGACTAATTTCAAAGGACACCGTGATGGGATTCGTCCCAATAACCATGCGTATTGAAGTCGGTTTTAATGACCGGAATTTTTTACAAAACCGGTGGACAGTGTTTTTTAAAATCAATAACCGGTACAAACAGTTTCCTTAAAAAAAAACATAATTTTGAAAGAAAATCCAATTTTATAGTCTCAAAAACTTAACGGAAAAAAATCGATAATTTATTAATAGTTGGACACATCTATTAATTCAAATGTACTTTGCACCTATTTGGAATTGTTTTCATTGCAGTTTCCTAAAATACCCAGATGTACTTGCCTAAATTTTACTTTAAATTTGCAATTTTATAATGAAATTACAAATACCGGAAGCCGGTTGTTGAGGCCTTGATAGATAAGTTTCGGTATACGCAATAAAAATTCAACTATTGATTAAAGATTATGTGAACTACAATTTAGTATAATTTTCTTTAATCTAAGGAAATTCGAGTTTAAAGAATATTTATTTTTAGGACCTATCTGGAAAATTGTTGTCTTTTTTAAGTAAGGATATGGTCACACTAAACAAATATTTGACCAAAATGAGTGTCAAACATTTTTCCAGGAGCATTTTTGATATGTCTGGATACCGATTTTTGAAAATACTCTTATAGCGATCTTAACATATATCATCAAAATATTTCCAATTGAAGTTGAAAATGCTTCAATTAATAAATTAATTAATACAATTAAATTTTTAATCAAGATAACAGGTTGGCTGATAAGTCCCCGGTCTAACAAAGAAAAACACATTTTTTTATCAAAATTCGTTTTTATTATTCAACATAGTTCCCTTCAAGAGCGATACAACACGATTATAACGACCTTCCAATTTTTTGATACCATTTTGTTAGTACTCCTTCGGTTTTGCCCCAGTTTCGGCGATCACCACTTCATTGCAGCCAAATTTTTTCCCTGCGAGCATCCTTTTGAGGTCTGAGAACAAGAAAACGTCGTTGGGGGCCAGATCTGTAGAATACGGTGGGTGAGGAAGCAATTCGAAGCCTAATTCATGAATTCTTGCCATCGTTCTCAATGACTTGTGGCACGGTGCGTTGTCTTGGTGCAACAACACTTTTTTCTTCTTCATATGGGGCCGTTTTGCCGCGATTTCGACCTTCAAACGCTCCAATAACGCCATATAATAGTCACTGTTGATGGCTTTTCCCTTCTAAAGATAATCGATAAAAATTATTCCATGCACATCCCAAAAAACAGAGGCCATTACTTTGCCAGCGGACTTTTGAGTCTTTCCACGCTTCGGAGACGGTTCACCGGTCGCTGTCCACTCAGCCCACTGTCGATTGGACTCAGGAGTGTTGTGATGGGGCCATGTTTCATCCATTGTCACATATCGACGGAAAAACTCGGGTGCATTACGAGTTAACAGCTGCAAACACCGCTCAGAATCATCAACACGTTGTTGTTTTTGGTCAAATGTGAGCTCGCGCGGCACCCAGTTTGCACAGAGCTTCCGCATATCCAAATATTGATGAATGATATGACCAACACGTTCCTTTGATATCTTTAAGGCCTCTGCTATCGCGATCAACTTCATTTTACGGTCAATCAAAATCATTTTGTGGATTTTTTTGATGTTTTCGTCGGTAACCACCTCTTTCGGGCGTTCACTGCGTTCACCGTCCTCCGTGCTCATTTCACCACGCTTGAATTTTGCATACCAATCAATTATTGTTGATTTCCCTGGGGCAGAGTCCGGAAACTCATTATCAAGCCAAGTTTTTGCTTCCACCGTATTTTTTCCCTTCAGAAAACAGTATTTTATCAAAACACGAAATTCCTTTTTATTCCATTTTTTTCACAATAACAAAAGTTGCTTCACAAAAGACGCTCTATCTCACAAACTAATTGACTTACAGACGTCAAATTTTGACACGAATCATTTGAAGGTTGGTACTATATAAAAATAATATGCATTTAATACTAAGGAGGCCATCTATGCGTCAGACCGGGGACTTATCAGCCAACCTGATATTTTTTAGAAAAGGTCAGCGGTATCGTTAAAATTTTTTTGCATTGGTTTTTAATAACATGAAAGAGTTTTACTTTTGCAGGAATGAACGCTTCCATTTAGGTACATAAACAGGTGATGGCTTCTCCAACTTGGTGCTTTGCAATATTTTCTAATACAAAGATCACTTTAGCAGTGCATTTGCGGTTCGCTTATATAAATGTACAATATTTATTCCGGAATATCTTTAAATAACTGTTTTACGCTGTTTACCTATGGACAAATTACATTCATAAGAGTTTTTAATTTAATAAAAAAATCATCTACAAAAACCATTCCAGAAAAATTTAGAAAACAACCTTTTTGTGCAAATTGGCTCACTGTTGAATTAAAGGATTGGCTAGAAAATGACGATTTTAAATGTCAGTGCATTGCTTGTGGAAAATTCGTAAATTGTGGAGAATCTGACCTGAAGAAACACGCAGCTTTTAAAGTTCACAAGAAAAACGATGGTAGTGTTAAAAATGAGCAATGATGTTGCAAAGTTTCCGATTCAAAATGTCAGTATTAATATTATTGTACATTTGGTCTCTTTATTGAAGTATATAGTCCCTGACTATTAATTTTAAAGAAATATTTGTTATTTTCTTGCCATATTTGTTTGAATTTAGTCAATTTTTTACCGTAGCAAAAAATGTAGGGAAAAAAATTTTGGGTGTAAGGAAAAAAAATAGGATTGTTTAGGAGCCGCGTAGAAAATTTTCAAAAAACTTCCTGGCATCACTGAGCTATAGTCATAAAACGCACTCCATCGTATTTTAACATTAGCCATTTGTACGCATTAACAACTGCCTATATACCATAGATTTACAACTTTTTGGTAGTTATTTAGGCCTCCCTTTGCAACATAATAGAAATGGGTTTCATCTTGACATCAATTTCCCTTTTAAAACAAATCAATGTCTTTTAATTACTTGTTATAAATTGAAATTAGTTTTCTCAATAATATCCCAGTAAAAAACTGTCGCCATAACAGTAGTGAAATATTTTCTTTTCTTTTTGTTTTGTTTTTTTTTTTTTTAATCTGGAAATGATACAAAATTGGCGCTATTAATTTAAAATGGGATTGTCATAGGATTTTTAATACTTTCTAGAAAGGATTAAGATCTTTTTTCGACATACTAAGGCTTAACCAAAACGTTTGAGCTCAAATACTTTTAAAAATTCGCAAATTTGCTAGAAAGGAGTAAACTCTTTTTCGACAAAATTTTAATAACCCAGCAAAAACTAGGTAACCACATCTCATTACAATTAACATTACCAGGAGTAAAGCTGTCATTACACGTTGCATTACATTGCGGCGAGTTATAATGACTAACTTGTAATGACAAAAATAAATACTTCTCGGTAATTTTCGAATTGTTACTCTCAAATTTTTAGGCAGTTGTAGTTAACGAATTAATAAAATAGAATAAATGTTGGTACCATTAGGTATAATTATTAACATAATCGAGCACTTACATAAAAAATCAAAAAGAATATGTAATGTAACGGTAATTCTGAAAATTTTTCCGTTAAGAAATTTTTATCACAAATATTTCATAATAATTGTGTTTAATGACATTATCATATTATGTTTTAAATAAATGCTTTTTTATACCTCATTCTCATTACACTTCCAAAATGCGCTTAAACTAAATTTCAAATGCCATTTGCCTTATAAAAAAGAGACTTTAAATACACTTTTAGTAGATTTCAAACCTTATGTGAATTGGCTATTGGATATATTATAACGTAATTCACGAATCCCACTCGCTTAAACAACCTACATTTATTTCTATTTTAAGTGTGAATTTAATTTGCGTGTAATCTTATTTAGATTATTTATTAGATTTTTTGTTTATTTATACAATATTCGTTTCTATTCAAGTAGTTCTCCTATTACAGCATCACTCGCCATATTTTGATCCATTGTAATCGGCGATAGAAATCAATATTTTCGAGATTTGGTTGGCTGAGACAATAAGTGGCTATTTTGCAAACTTTGGTGTATCTACGAATAAGTCATTACATATTAGGTGATTATATGCTTTAAATGCACTACTTATTTTATGGCCGAAAGTATGCCTGGGGAGAAGTACTTTCCTTCTAGGACATGCGTATGTAAATGTAATCCGAAGCGATGCCAATTAATAAGTGGTTATTAATTTTTAAATAGGCTTACCTACAAGATTACCGGGTAATGAGAGTTTTTGCTTGGAAGTTTCTACTACGTCTTACTTCAACGTATTTGAAACAAATAAGTTAAAAATATTTCCGTAAAACAGAAAAAAAGAGTTATAAAAAAACAAGTAAGGAAAGTCTAAAGTCGGGCGGGGCCGACTATATTATACCCTGCACCACTTTGTAGATCTAAATTTTCGATACCATATCACATCCGTGCTATATATAAAGGTTAGGTTAGGTTATGTGGCAGCCCGATGTATCAGGCTCACTTAGACTATTCAGTCCATTGTGATACCACCGTGGTGAACTTCTCCCTTATCACTGAGTGCTGCCCGATTCCATGTTAAGCACAATGACAAGGAACCTCCTTTTTATAGCCGAGTCCAAACGGCGTTCCACATTCCAGTGAAACCACTTAGAGAAGCTTTGAAACCCTCAGAAATGTCACCAGCATTACTGAGGTGGGATAATCCACCGCTGAAAAACCTTTTGGTGTTCGGTCGTAGCAGGAATCGAACCCACGACCTTGTGTATGCAAGGCGGGCATGCTAACCATTGCACCACGGTGGCTCCCCTATATATAAAGGTTTGTCCCCACCACGGTGGCTCCCCTATATATAAAGGTTTGTCAAATGAGTGTAAATCGGGCGAACGATATATATATAGGAGCTATATCTAAATCTGAACCGATTTCTTCCAAAATCAATAGGGTTCTATTTTGAGCGAAAACACATACTTGTGCCAAATTTGAAGTCGATTGGACTAGAACTGCGACCTAGACTTTGATTACAAAAATGTGTTCACGGACAGACGGATATGGCTATATCGACTCAGGAGCCCACCCTGAGCATTTTTGCCAAAGACACCATGTGTCTATCTCGTATCCTTCTGGGTGTTGCAAACATATGCTATAACTTATAATACCCTGTTCCACAGTGTGGCGCAAGGGCATAAAAAATTAAATTATAAGAAATTCCAATTTGTTGTGCTGCACTCAAAGAAATATTTTTTATCTTCAATCACGAAATTAATTGATACAATTAATTTTTAATTGAAATGTCTTCAATCACAGAAATGAAAGTATCAATTAAAAAATTAATTGAAAATCAATTAAAAATTAATTGATCCAAATAAAAAATTAATTAATGTTATTAATTTTTGTGATTGATTTTTGTTTCAATTACAAAATTTGTTGAATCAATTAAATTTTTAATTGAATATACAATTAAGGTTTTAATTGGAAAACATTTTTTCTGTGTGGATTTCGTAAATATCTCTCTAATGTAAGGATTAAACCTTTTTTCGATAAAACCTTAATAAACTGCTTTGAATATGCACTTTAATGGCCATTTAAAGTAGAATTCTGCTTTTACTTAACACCTCTGTTCTTTGAGACGCTTTGCAAGTCGATTTTAATAATTATAGAAAATTACTTAATTCACTATAAAAGTTTCAGCAGGCTTCAGAAAATCGGCTAAAACAGTAAACAGCCTGCAGATAAATGGGATGCCATCAATGATTTATAAAATATCAAAGGCAAATATAATAAGAATAAATATTAAATTTGCCTAAAAAATTGGATTTTTTTTCATAAATGAAGAAATAACAGAAAACAAAATGGTTACTAACCAGATTGAATAGATTTTAAGAACATTAAACACATGGTTTAGACAAAAATAGGTTTTGTTCTTTGGATAACCATAAAAGCATAAACATTTTATGAATTATTGATTTATAAAACAATAAGTCTTAAATTTGCTCAAAAATATGATTTTTTTTTTCAAATGAAGAAATAACAGCAAACAAAATGTTTACTGAACAGATAAAGTAGCTTTACTGAATGTTACTTACATGGGATATAGAAAAAATATTTTTTGTCTTTAAAATCAGTAATCGACTGCTGTGTGAATTTTTGAGTGTATAATTTGCAAAAGAGTAATTTTGTTCACCTAGCATAACAGAAGACTTAGATTTAATACTGTGTAGTATAATCATAATGGAAATTCCAATAGAAATTCAATAACTAAATCGCCCTACTAATTATTAAGTACAATCTCATGTCATAAAATAATAAAAAACAAAATAAAAATTTAATTGCATAAAATTCCATGTTTTCTTTTTAATTTATTTTATTACACTTTTTCGACTTTATATTTTTCACATCTTTCTTACTAATAACATAAAAACACATTTTAATTTTATTACATTTCTTTTTGCTGTATTCACTGGTAGACGGATGTGGGGTATTGATATTTGCCATATTATTTTAATTTAATTTTTAATGATTTTCTCAATTCATATATGGTAAGTGTGTATGTGTTGGGATGTAAGTAGTAAATGATGATAATGGATGGATTCAAAATTCCTAATGTACATTTACACAAAAATAAGAATAAAAGATTTTATTGATTAGGGTTTTGCCTTCATTCCTTCTTTTTCTTTTTAAATACATAAATATTTACTTAATACATAGTTAACTTTAGCAATAAAAACACATTAGTTTTACAAACTCAAAATAAAATAAAAAAACATTGTATTATAATATTTTTGCAATTTTCTCATTTCTTTTTCTTTGAGTGATAAAAAAATAAACTTAAATAAAAATTCAATTATATTAAAAATAGCTTAAAATTAATAGAACAAATTTTTTAGGATTAATATGATAAAAATAAAAAGGTTTACTAATAAATGCTTATAATTTAAATGGTATTGATACGAAAAAAAAACAAAAACAAATTTTATGATAATTTTGTTTCATAACTTTTTGTTAGTTTTTTTCTTGTTTTTTTTTTTTTGGAAAATAATATTGTATGATTTTATTTATATAATTTTTTATATAGATAGATAAGGAAGATGACTGAATTATTTTCTTATTTTGATTGATTTCGTATTCAAGAGTTAAAAAAATTATAATATGCATAATTATATGTATAAATACATAGGTATATATAAGGTTGATTTTTTTCTTTTTCTATGATTATTATACAAAACGAAGAAAGTGAAAAACTGTATTGAAGTATTTGTGGCTATACTCTTATATCACTATGGCTGAGTGGGTCTTTGTTTTAAGATTTTACGATTGTAAATGGTAATTTTGTTTATGAAAGAAAAAAATCGATTTTTTATTGGATATTGTAGAAAAGCAATTCTCATAAATTTTAAAATTGGTTTTTTTATTATCTTTAAAATTTGTAATCGTACCGTAACGCAAAATAGAAAAGTGAAATTTATAAAAATTGAAAACTCAAATTCTCTAAATGATTTAAAAAATCTCGTTTATGAAAAAAAATCGATTTTGTAGAAAAATTAATTGGATATTGTAGAAAAACAAAATAATTCTTAATAAATTTTAAAATTTACTTTTTATTATCTTTCCAATTTGTAATCATAAGGTAACCGAAAATAGGAAAGTGAATTTTATAAAAATCGAAAACTCAAAATTCTCTAAATGATTTAAAAAAAAATCTCGTTTATGAAATAAAAAAATCGATTTTGTAGAAAAATTAATTGGATATTGTAGAAAAACAATTCTCATAAATTTTAAAATTGTTTTTTTATTATCTTTAAAATTTGTAATTGTAACGTAACGCAAAATAGAAAAGTGAATTTTATAAAAATCGAAAACTCAAATAAATGGTTTCAAAAATCTCGTTTATGAAATAAAAAAATAGATTTTGTAGAAAAATTAATTGGATATTGTAGAAAAACATTTCTCATATATATTTTAAAATTGTTTTTTTTTTAATATCTTTAAAATTTGTAATTGTAACGTAACGCAAAATAGAAAAGTGAGTTTTATAAAATTCGAAAAGTTGGAAAACAGTATTCTAATTTGTTTTATTTTTTTTTATTACAATTAATTTTCCAATTGCATTAAAAGTTTATAAAAGAATAGAGTTGGTCGTAAATTTACCGAATTGTCCAATTTTATCTTTTTGTTTCTAATGAGGATCCATAATTTAATAATTTATAAGAATACACACAAAAAAAAATTTTGTTGTCTTCTATCACGAAATTAATTGATCCAATTAATTTTTAATTGAAATGTCTTCAATCACAGAAATGATAGTATTTTCTTGGAAATTTTTTTCTGCGTATATAATTTCCATAGACAGATAAAAATTTACAACCAACAGATAGCATTGGACATGAATGAATTCAATCCAATTGTCAAATATATATTCTTATTTATTTATTTATAATATTCTTTGTTTTCTTTGTTAATGTTCTCTCAAAAAATATATCAATTTTAATTTTAAATGAATTTGAAAAATGTGAAATTAAAAAACTCAGATAAGTAAAGACTACCTCAAAAAACAATTTTAATTTTAAATTGTTTTTTGAAAAATGCGAAATTAAAAAACTCAGATAAGTAAAGAAATTAATTCGAATATTTTTTTAATTGATGTTATAATTTTCATATATTAACGAATTTCAATTAAAATAATTGAATTGATTAAAGTGATGTTTCGTACAATTTTTTTTATAAAAAATGTGTAATTAATTCATTAAAGATTCTTAATTATTGGAGACCTTGGAATTGGAAATTACATGGAAATTAAAAAAAATCGACTTTTCAAATTATTTGGACAAAATGCGATTTTTGTGACATTTTCAAAATTAGAAAATCTAGCTTTAGAAAATTACCCTAAAGGGCATAGATTGCAAGGAACAATTTCTCTCATCTAAAATATGTGGTCGTAATGGCATTTTTTAAAACTTTCTTATGCTCTAACATGCAATCGTAAAATCTTATAACTTTACCCTTCTGTGTTGTGTGATGCTTTGTATGCCATGCATGGAAATTTGGAAAACTAACAAAAAAAAAAATGGAATTTCGAAATGGTCAAAAAGATTAACAAAAAATGATGCATGATGTATTAGTGTTGGATTTAGACAATAGTAATTTTAGTACATAATAAGTATAGTTGTAATAGGTATTAAAATACAATTTCCTTTTTTTTGTTTCTTCTTCATATGATTGTATATACGGGGAGGTTTGATTTGCGATTTTGTTTAGTTTTGTTATTTTTAAACAATACAAAATTTGCAGTTAATTATTAAAATAAATACAAATAATTAATTAATTTATATATATACAACAATATTTTTTTTTTTTGGGAGGTTGATTGGTTTTTTATTTTCTTCTTAGTTTCTTTCAGGAGAGCAGTATCGAAGCGACATAGTATAAGATCAGTGTAGTAACAATAATTTTGGGATTTGGGCTGTGAATTCCAATTTTTTTAGAGGGTGATTTTTTTTAGCTTAGGATCATTGCAATAAAACCAGATTAGATGAAAGGGCCTTTTTGCTTATGATGAATAAATTTTATATGATTTATTACTCTCTCTCCACTAGGTCTTTCGAATAAAAAGTGTAGAGTTTTTCATAGTCCAGGAATTTTTGTTGGTTTGCTTTTGAGAGAGGGAAATGTGATTTGATTGGTTGTGTTTGTGGATTTTTCACAAAATTTGAAACAACTAATAATGCCACGCCCTAGAAAAACGTGGAAAATTTTCTTTTATTTGGTTGTCTTACACTATGGCTACTTGTGCCATTTGTAGAGTTGGCATTAACCACAGCCACTGAAGCATAGGCTGCCGGCTCTGCAGGGCAAGAAGGATGTGCCACAGCAGCGGCAACACCAACTCCAACACCAACAATAACACTACCGCATACTCCACCACTACCACCACCGCTATTAGCATGGAGGCCAATAGCTCCTAGATTACTGCTATTAATACCCATATTGCTACTGCTACTGCTGTTGCTGTTGCTGCTGTTATTACCCAGGACTAATGACTTCTTGGTTAAAGGGGGGCAAGTACCAACAGCACCAATACCAATGCCGCCACTGCCACCAACACCAATGCTATTTGTCGCCATTAGTTTTTTATGCCCATAGGCATTGTGCAGGGCCGTTGAGGGGGCGGGAGGGGCTACAACGACCGGTACCAGCACGGGTTATACAGAAATCTCATAATTCATATCATATACACTAGCACGATCGGGAGTTGGGGTATTGGTGGTGGTGGTATTTGTCCTTGAACCCATCATATGCTGGCCTACACCAGCATTGCCACCTTGCCCCGTAAGAATTGCACCATTGTTGCGATTTTGTTGCTGCTGATGTTGGTGATGGTGTTGTTGTTGCTGCTGCTCAAGCGTTTGCATTTCCATAGAATCGGTCATTTCGAGTGCTCTCACAAAGGACATTGGTCGGGTGGGGGTTTGTTTGCGTTTAATTTGTGGCGAGGGTTGTGAATTGCCACTAAGGGTTTGGGGATTGGGGGGGAAAACAGGAACACCGCCATGTATTTTAGGTTGATAGCCTTGATTACTCGACGCAGCCCCTGGAGGAAGGCCCGTTGTACTCGAATTATTGCCAGCCGAACCCAATGCCTGACTATAACTGGCCATTGCTTGCGGTTGCGATTGAGAGGTTACCGTTGATGAGCCACCACCGTAACGTAGCATATAGGCTGGAGCCGAAGCTGTTGTTGAAGCCGAAGGTAATGTTGTAGGACTAGTTGGATTTGAACGATGAAATACCGCATCATGCACCACTCCACCGGCCTGCTGCATACGAGAATGGGCCATTATAAGGGGATGACCCTGTTGCGTGGCAATGTATTGAGGGCCACCGGGATTATGATGTTGCATACTATTTGGCATAGTGCCCGCACTGCTGCCAATTCCACCACCAGATGGTCCAGGCATTACCATACCACCAGGTCCTCCCACACCACCACATACGCCACCTGGACCTGAGCTTCCCTGAAAACCTGGAGAGGTATCTTTCCACATATAGACACCACGCTGAGGACTACCAGCTAATTCACGAATATTATCGACGGTATTATTCGATCGTGTATATGACAAATCACCTACGGCTGGACATCCAGGACCACCGCTACTCTGACGTACTAATTCTCCTTCAGAAAGAAAGCGTCTTTGAGGGCTACCCCCATACGGTTGTTGAGCCAAGGCGGCAGCATGTTGTTGTTGCATATTAATAGCCCCTGGAAAATGACATAAAACGAGATGAGATGAGACGATATTTCATCGAAAAAAGCCATCCTTACCTTGTTGCTGTTGCTGCATTATGGCACGTTGTTGCATTAGCATTTGTTGCTGCTGTTGTATTGTGGGTAACTGAGGATGCTGTGGTGGTAATCCTCCCGCCGCCGATGATGATGATGAGACACCAACATTTGTTGTGTATTCGTAAAAGGATTGCGTTGGATTTTGTGGATTTGCAAGCTGCTGTTGTTGTTGTTGATTCAAACCTATGAAATCAGGCCTTCTTGGCTGGGTGGGTGTGCCGGGGTTCGATCTATGTTGCAATTCAAATGACAAAAAAACACTCCTCCATTAATCGATTTGAAAACTGTTAACATTCGTTGATTTTTACGTTGGAAAAGAAACCAAAACAAAAGAGCTTACAGGGAAAACAAAAAACTTCACAAAGAGAGTGTTATCTTCAAACCAAAGCATGAAACAAAAACCAAAAAATATGGAAAACAAAAACCAAATAAAGCTTTGCCCCAGCATAATGCAAAGAGCTGTGTTTAGTAAGGCTATTATTCATCTGAATTGGTTTACTTTTCAATATAGAGCAGCTATATAAGAAGCATTGCAGACCAAAAACGAAAAAAACGGAAAGTAGCAAAGAATAAAAACCAAAGAGGATGAAAAACGGATTAGAACTTGGGAATTAAACACTGTTAGATGGTATGCTGGATGATACGAATCGAAAGGATGTTAACGAGGAGGATCATGACTCTCCTTTTTGTTTGACTTGTTAATGGTGTGAAAATGATTGAGTGACAACAGTGACATCTTTGTGGGTAATAAATTATCATTACATTGTAATTCAGAGCTGCTACTGTGTACGGTGTTCTTTGTGGTGTGATGGTTGTTTTTTAAAGCAATCTATCCTCCTCTACTTAGATATTGTTTATTGTGGTATGATATTGTTACGAATTTGATATTTCTAGATTTAAGTTTATTTAAATTAGTTTCCGTTAATTTAAATTTCAAATTGTAACGATAAAATTACTTGTTAGTCATTTCTTTATTTTCTAGTACTTTCTAAACATCTTTTGTGTTCTTAGTTTTCCAATCGTTCATTGTAAAAGTAACGCCTTTTGTTTTACTGTTATAATTATCGGTAATATGACCATAATACCTTATGCACGACATCTACCAGATGGTAGAATGCACTAGCCAAGATGAGAATAAGCCTAAAAGTATGTGTGCCATATCACCTGTACAATAACGCCCTATAGAAAGTTCTAGATAGCCGAGACAATGAACATAAGTCGATAAATATGTACGATGTCGCCCGTGCGACATCTACCAGATAGTAGATTAATCTAGAAGGTTGTAGGCCAATTAGCGAGAACATTCGAAATCGTCATATCTCGGTATATAAACCCCTAGCGGAGAGAGCAGTCAAGTCAGTCGTAAGTTAAAGTTTATACAGTACACATCGTACACCAAGAAAAAAGTGCCTTCGGAACTAAAGGAAAAAATGTTCATCAATTTAGTTTAGCCAATTTATTTTCATTAAATTAAATTTTTGTTTAAAATAATAAAATTTACTTGCTTCAGTAAAAAATCCTAAATTGAAAGCAGTTAGGAATAGTTTATTAACTAGAATAAGGCATGGAATTTTACTAATACTGTTTTCTTCGCTGGGTATAAGAATTTACTACTGAACAAGAAAATTTTATTCGCTGATAACAAAGCATTCGTAAAAATAAACAAAATATGAACTAAAACCAAGTTTCCTCAAATTTAGTAAAATTTCTTATAAAATGATAAATCTGACTTCCTTTATTATAGAAATACGAATAACACTTGGCATAGAAAAATATTTTAGTTCATTCGTACTAAGAAGTATTCAATCCTTTCAAAACTTAAGGAAACACACTTGTTGGAATATAGGAAATTTTCCTATGTTTCTTTTATCTACCTGTTATCGATAACTGTCATCGATGTAATCGGTATTTTTGCGCGTGGGTTGTTTTTTTAGTTGGAATCGCGTTGTTATGGTATAGGGAGGGATTGTTAAAAAATAATATAGTAAAATAATATAATAAATAACAAATAAAATATATAAAATATGTGTTATTTTAAATTAGCGAGAAAAAATTATGTTCGTGATGGTGTATAAAGAAAGAAAATGCCAACAGAATAACAACCCCTTCATTCGTCTTCATTTTGGAAACTTCAATTAACAGGTAACATTCAGTGACGCTAACCTTTTGGGAAAAAATTGGTTTATGATTTTTTTACTATTTGTAGGTATTGAAATTGTAAAAAGAGGACAAACTCGTTACGCAGCAACTTATTAAAAGTGAAAGGTACAAGAAGAAGGAAAAATGCGTTTTACAGTTGATGCCATTACATGGAAATTGGAAATAGTGGAATAATAAACTAACATTTCAAGGCCAGTCGATGCTGTTGATTCTTAATAAATATATTTAATATATTAATAAAACGTGTATTTTATTGAAGAAAAAATTGCCTATATAAATAAATAAAATTGTATTTAAAAACGAAGATAAGCAAGCAGTTCTAAGTTTGAAGTAAAAGGTTTACCACAAATATGTAAGATTTGTCCCAATGAATGAAAAAAGTTCAATAAAATCATTCCATATATGAATTCAATTCAGTTAATTTTTTTCATTCTGTAGTATAGTGGTACATAAATATAGGAAAATCTTAACTAATATATGGAATGCATTCTACCTAATTTCAATGAAAATCAAATCGTTCAAAAAAATAAAAATGTCTTTGGCGCTATACGAAGTTCAACTTTCTTCACAATTAGTTCATTTTAACTTAAAGAAGGGGCAATTAAGTGAAACCTATCAGTTAAACAAATAAATTGTAGATTGTCGTTATTTGAAAAAAACTGTGTTTTAATTATCGGGTAATTAAATACGCCTCAATATAAAAACGTAACAATATATAGGGAATCTATATAGAAATCTGAACCGATTTCAACCAAATTCGACATACTTAGTGTTTTAATTCTACTCCCTGTGCAAAATTTAACGTAAATCGGTCTACAACTTTGAAATATGTGGTCATATGACAGAAAATCGGGCGAAAGATATATATGGGAGCTATATCTAAATCTGAACCGATTTCAATAAAATTTATCACATTTGACTATAGTATATAAATTTTCAACCAAATTGGAATAAAACTCTGGTTTCAGGGGCCATATAAGTCTATATCGGGCGAAAGATGTATATGAGAGCTATATCTCAATTTGAACCGATTTCACTAAAATTTGGCACATCTGACTATAGTACCTATTGTTCTCCTGGTGCAAAATTTCCAGCAAATTAGGGTAAAACTCTGGCTTCTGGGTCCATATAAGTGCATATCGGGCGAAAGATATATATGGGAGCTATATGTAAATCTGAACCGATTTCTTCCAAAATCAATAGGGTTCTATTCTGGCCCAAAACAGGAACTTGTGCCAAATTTGAAGGCGATTGGACTTAAACTGCGACCTAGACTTTGATCACAAAAATGTGTTCACAGACAGACGGACGGACATGGATAGATCGACTCAGGGACCCAACCTGAGCATTATTACCAAAGACACCATGTGTCTATCTCGTCTCCTTCTGGGTGTTGCGCCACATTGTGGCGCAGGGTATAAAAAGAAATAAATATGTGTTACTGAGCACGAATCGCTTTGAAATCGCATTATCAAACGTTGCACTTTGTCTAGAGAAGAAAGTTATAAACCACCCAAAAATCAAATTTGGAGCGCTACAATACTATTAAGAACAACAAAATTATGTACCGTTGCCACAACTATCAAATCCCACAATGGGAAAATAGGTCCCACTTCAAAACGAAGCACAATTCCAAAAAGGAAATTTTAGGTTTATTTTCATTTTAAATATTGGGGTTTATTTTCATAAAACAAACGGGCCCAAAAAATAAAATGAAGTTGCACCCGAAAAGCATAAAATAATTTGGTTTTGTTGTTTGTGGCTAATATCACATATAATTTTTTTTTTGCTAATTTTCGTGGAGCCCATATTCATAGGGCCTATTTGTATTGCCGGTTTGAGAAACTTTCCATCATTTGTAGAATTTTTAGCTTTTTGGTGAAACAATGAAATCTACTTATAAACTATTATTAATAGATTACACTATTAACGAATATTTGAAATTATTACAAAAACAAACAAAAAAAACTTTAGCATATATTCTTTTACAACTATATGAACCAATTGATTGCATACTTTTAGGTGCTAAAATATAATATCTTTATGATAAGATTTTAAGAAAAGAAAATTAAGAAAATTATTAACAAAAACAAACAAATAAACTATAAAATGTAAGTATTTTGACAATTAACAAGGTTATGGTTATTAAATAATGCAATAAAGGAATGATATTTTGTATGGTAAATTAGACACAATGTGATGTGTGAGAAAAATTATTAACACAACCAACTAACTGAAAATTTCTTTAAAAAAAATGAAATAATAGACAAAAGGACAAAACTTCGAATGAAGGGACAAGGACGTTTAGATATATCATTGAATAATTTTGGAATAAGAAAACGTATGACCACACGCAGAGAAGGAATATGATCAACTCAAACATGTTTGAAGAGGAAAATTTTATTTTTGGACGGAGAACATGTAACATGTTTGTCGCAAAAATTTTATTTTCTCGAAAAATATGTATCTGATTTCGGCAACCATGTATATGTTTGCCGAGAAACAGAGCATTTTTGCGACAAAAATGTTACACGTTCCTCGTCAAAAATAACATTTTGCTCTTGAAACATGTTTGGGGTGATCATATTCCTTCTCTGCGTGCACAATTGAAAGCGAAACATAAATGACAATTGAAATATAAATGATTTATAAAGAAGCCGAGTATTGATTTTCTTTTATTTTAATGAAAATTACATTTTTCAAAATCAAAAGAAAAAGCGAACTCACCTCGATTTTTCGATTTGGGTGACAAAAAGAAAATTTTATAAATATATGCATTTAAGAGGGCAAGTTGCAATAGAGGTATGTAGAGGTTGGTTGAGAAGTAGTGATGTAACAATAGACGTAGAACATTTAATTGTAGTAATTTTTGTTGTTGTTGTTGTTTGTAACAATGGACGGAGAAGTAGATGTTTTTTTTAGTTTTTTGTTATTAAACAACAAAAAGAATTTTCTTTTATCTAAACTTAAGAATTTGAAATATTTTGGTACTTTTATTTAGTATTTTTTTTGTAGATATTCTTAAGGAATATGAATAGTTAAAGGTAATAGATATTTTACATTTAATACGGGGGAGAAGTGAGAGTTGAGGTGTGTTGTTTTTGTGTGCGCGCACTCTTTCGCTTTATTTCGTACTGTCTTTCTCAATAGAAATATTTTTTACATAGTATCTTGTTGATCATTTTTGGCTTAAAAAATAAAAAAAATAAATAAAATAGAGTGGAAACATTGATAGTTGTTTTTTTTTTGTATATATAATTATAAGCAAAATTATTAAATGAAAATTTTATTTATGAATTTCGGTTATGAAACCTCAAATTTGTTTATGTTTTGATAATGACGAACAATGAAAAAAACAAAATACAATGACTAAAAGTATGCTATAAAAAATTCACTTATACACTGTTTAACCTAAAAGTATGCTATAAGTTTTTTTACTTGAAACCACTGCAATAAGTAGGAATGCACACTTTGAAAAACTTAACTAAATTCAAGGTAAAACGAAGTATTTTAAAGAAAATGACCACCTCTTCGACAACCTGAGGGTTATTGCATAGGAAATGTAACTGGGATCCACCGAGTGAAATTAAAGATTCAAAAGCTTCCAAAATAACATAATGGTAATTTTATGACCCAATACCTTTTCAAATCTGTATTTTGAGCACTTGATATTAGGAAACAAATCATCCGCAATTTGGAATTCTAATTTCTCGAACTCGAATTCAAGTATAATTTAACCCATATCAAATAAAAACGTTTTAAAAAATTTGAATAGTCTCAGGTTTAGGACCAAGGGAATCGTATAAGTCCAAGTTCATATAGCAAGTAAAAATATTCGCATCGGAGATATACAGGGTGGCTGATATGTAATGCATTTAATTTTTTTTATTTTTTTAACAGGTTGGCTGATAAGTCTCCGGTCTAACAAAGAAAATCAAATTTTTTTTGTCAAAATTCGTTTTTATTATTCAACATAGTTCCCTTTAAGAGCGATACAGCGATACAGCGATTATAACGTCCTTCCAATTTTTCGATACCATTTTGGTAGTACTACTTCGGTTTTGCCTAAAATAGGCCTCAGTTTCGGCGATCATATCTTCATTGCAGCCAAATTTTTCCCTTTTGAGGTCTGAGAACAAGAAAAAGTCGCTGGGGGCCAGATCTGGAGAATACGGTGGGTGGGGAAGCAATTCGAAGCCCAATTCATGAATTTTTGCCATCGTTCTCAATGACTTGTAGCACGGTGCGTTGTCTTGGTGGAACAACACTGTTTTCTTCTTCATATGGGGCCGTTTTGCCGCGATTTCGACCTTCAAACGCTCCAATAACGCCATAACGCTCCAGTCACTGTTGATGGTTTTTCCCTTCTCAAGATAATCGATGAAAATTATTCCATGCGCATCCCAAAAACAGAGGCCATTACTTTGCCAGCGGACTTTTGAATTTTTCCACGCTTCGGAGACGGTTCACAGGTCGCTGTCCACTCGGCCGACTGTCAATTGGACTCAGGAGTGTAGTGATGGAACCATGTTTCATTCATTGTCACATATCGATGGAAAAACTCAGGAGTTAACAGCTGCAAACACAGCTCAGAATCATCAACACGTTGTTGTTTTTGGTCAAATGTGAGCTCTCGCGGCACCCAGTTTGCACATAGCTTCCGCATATCCAAATATTGATGAATGATATGACAAACACGTTCCTTTGATATCTTTAAGGCCTCTGCTATCTCGATCAACTTCATTTTACGGTCATTCAAACTCATTTTGTGGATTTTTTTGATGTTTTCGTTGGTAACCACCTCTTTCGGGCGTCCCTGCGTTCACCGTCCTCCGTGCTCATTTCACCACGCTTGAATTTTGCATACCAATCAATTATTGTTGATTTCCCTGGGACAGAGTCCGGAAACTCATTATCAAGCCAAGTTTTTGCTTCCACCGTACTTTTTCCCTTCAGAAAACAGTATTTTATCAAAACAAGAAATTCCTTTTTTCCATTTTTTCACAATAACAAAAGTTGCTTCACAAAAGACGCTCTATCTCACAAACTAATTGACTTACAGACGTCAAATTTTGACACGAATCATTTGAAGGTTGGTACTATATAAAAATAATATGCATTTAATACTAGCGACGCCATCTATGTGTCAGACCGGGGACTTATCAGCCAACCTGTTATGTGTCAGACCGGGGACTTATCAGTCAACCTGTTACTTTTTAAATTTTATTTTTCAAAATCAAATATTGTCGGAAATAAAATCAAATTTTAGAATCAGTTAATTTTTTTTTGAATTGGCTACCTTTGGCACGAAGTATGGCCTTCAAACGGCAGACGAAGCCATTAGATCCTGCACAAAAGTTACTTTGTGGTATTATGGCCCATTCACGTCCAAGAGCCGTCTTCAGATGATCGAAACTTTGCATTTTTTTAGTGCCAACCTTACTCCCCAAAATTACATGGCATCCGTTGGAGTTTTACGCCTGTGCTCAGGATTAAGATCTGGAGAATTTGATTTCCATTTGCGGCCGAAATATTTGTCTGCAAAGGTCTTCCATATTTTACCGCCATTACTATCGGCGGCACTTGAAATCTGATGGCCAATCGAAGGAGTAAATTTTCATTTGACCTCTTTGGCAAGTAAATCTGATCATTTTGTTTGTCCACAAACTGCTTAAATTCGAATGGCATCTCATCGGAGAAAACAAAATCGGTAACTGGCGACATTTGTGTAAGCGAAGCAATTCCTTGGCTATTTCAAGGCTAACTTTTTTTACCCATCTGTGAGTTCTTGTACTGTATGGAAATTTTTCATTGTGTGTTGGATTTAAATCAAATCTGGCCATCATTTTTCGAATCACTTCTATAGTTGTTACCGTTTATTTTCAGCCATATTTTGGACGTCATGCAACATTGCCAGTTATTGCGGTAACGAGCAATGGTACGATTTTTATGGTATAACAGATTTATGCACATTTAAATGCTGGAGGGCTCCAAAGATCCAGCCAAATGTAAAGCAATCAATCTGTCACGGTTCAATTCTATTAAAAAATAACATAATTTCTGAATGCAATATATCAATGCTTTTATACACAAAAAAAAAATTCTGATTCAATCACGAAATTAATTGATCCAATTAATTTTTTAGTTGAATGTCTTCAATGCTAGTATCAATTAAAAAATTAATTGATACTACTAATTTTTGTGATTGATTTTTGTTTCAATTAAAAAAAAAGTTGAATAAATTAAATGTTTGATTGAATATTTTTCAAAACTAAATTAAGACTTTAATTGGAAAAATTATCGAGAATTTTTTTACAAGCTTAAACAATAAAATTAAGTCTGTCACTGGAATTAATTTGTCAGCTGTCAGACGAGCGGTTTGAAAACGATAGCATGCTGAAGTTGGTTGCAACAATTACCAGCCACCAAGCATGTCGCCTATGATGCGAACAAATTGCATGTATATATTATTTACGCTAAATCTTTGTATCTACGACAATGTTTTGATTTACAGTGTAGTTAGAAATTGTGTTTCGTGCCCATTAAAAAAAAAAGAATTTAAATAATTTTAAAATGTTCACTAAAAAAAACCGGGGGCTATAGTTTCTCTGAGGGTGGGCCCGAGCTTCCACTTTGTTTAAGAATAATACCAAGAAAAAAAAAATTAAACTATTTTTTAGCAAGAATGAACTACCTCGTGTGATTGAACTAAATTATACCCCACATGTAAAGATTTTCACAAAGCGTTGTTAAAACCAGGAAAATTGAATGCTCTTTTGCACTTTTAAAATGCAGTTCACGAAATTACATCCTCTCACAGAAGAAAAAATTAACTAAAAATAAAAAAGAAAATCATTGGCGCCAAATCATGGACATTTTACTTATTTTTGGAAATCGTACGAAAATTTTCTTTTGCATTATTTCATATTGAACTTATGTGAACGGTCATTGAAATTTATACCCACGTTTAGATCATAAAATGTTTGAGACATACTTAACAAAAGGAAAATTTCATTGAGCTGTGGAAAATTTCAAAAAAAAAAAAAAAATAAAATTTTACTTCAAACAAATACAGTCAGTCCAAGCCAAACTCGGACACTGTAGCAAATTATTAATGATTTGTTAGAATTCGGACAAAATTTGAATCAAGGAATCTGGAAAATCGTTATTTGTATGCCTATACCTTAAGGATTTGAAAACAAAAAGGAAATCCATCATGCATGAAGGGCAACGAAAACTGGATCAGAAAAACAACTGGCACCTAAAAAATAGTGCGCAAGCCAAACTCGGACAAATGACATTATTGACCCATAAATTGCAACTCTGTGTTTTTATGCAATTCAGTACATGGAATTGCTTTGTAGTAAATTGGGGAATAACCACTTTGTGAATTTATTTCATTTCCGCAACTTTCATGTAATTAGAAGCATGAATTCTAGACAAAGAGGACAAACTAGTATTGAACTCAGAAAACTTATAATTAAGCATTCTCAGGAAGGCAAAAGTGTACGAGAAATCTCGAAAAGGGTTAATAGAAGCCATTCGACCGTACACGATGTTATAAAGCGCTTCAAGATGAGGAAATCTGTGGAAAATAAGGCAAAGAAAGCTCACAATAAAATTTTTTCAGATGCTGAAGAACGCTTTCTAGTAAGAAAAACAAAATGTTCCCCCTTTATAAGTGCTCCAAAACGTGCTTCTTTAGCTGAAAATGAGCTAGGTAAAAAAGCTAGCCCATCTACCATAAGAAACGTGCTTGACAAGGCCGGTCTAAATGGAAGAAAGGCAAGACAGAAACCATTTATAAGCAAGCGTAATCAAAAAATACGTCTGGATTTCGCGAAGGAGCACGAGAACAAAGATTTTTTGTTTTGGAGCAATGTCTTATTTACAGATGAGAGCAAATTCAATGTTTTTGGCTCAGATGGTAAACCGATTGTGTGGAGGGGGCCAACTCAGGAGTTACGTTTAACAAACCTTAAACCGACCGTAAAACATGGAGGTGGATCAGTGATGGTTTGGGGCTCTTTTTCCGCAGCGGGACCTGGATCATTGCATTTTATTGATGGAGTTATGGACCACAATGTATATTTAGATATCCTCAAGGAAAATATTCCCCATAGTGTTCGGAAACTGGGACTTAGTGAGGGCTGGTACTTCTACCAAGATAATGATCCGAAACATAATGCCTATAAAGTTCGATCATGGCTTTTGTATAATGTCACCCACGTAATGAAAACACCACCACAAAGCCCAGATATAAACCCAATTGAAAATTTATGGGATTATCTCAACAAAAGGGTCCAGGAAAATTTGGTGTCCAATAAAGCTGACTTAAAAAGAATTTTGGGGGAAGAGTGGAACAAAATACCTCCAGAATATTGCAAGAAGTTGGTGCAATCTATTCTGAAAAGATTAAAAATGGTCAAAAGTAGCAAAGGTCTACATACCAAGTATTAAAGAACCGAAAATATGGATCCAATTTGAATTTTTTTGAGATGTCCGAGTTTGACTTGTGCGACCATTTTGAACTACATAAAGTTTTTTCCATATATTTCACTTTTGAATTGATGAATTTGAATTTTGTTTTCTGTTTTTACAAGATTAATAAAATGACACTTAAAACGTTAATAATAAGTTTTTCTTCTATTTAAACTTTTGTTAATATTCCAGCAAAAATAAAAATTTTACAAGTGTCCGAGTTTGGCTTGGACTGACTGTGTATATTTTTTTTTTTTCAATACAAATAAGCTAAATTTAGCGTTAGTTTAACTACGGAAATTTTTTCGGTGTAACCATGCTAAGTCCATATTTATAAACACATTTGAAAACGTAATTAAATGTCATTAGGTTTATTCATAATAATTAGCCTAAAAATATACAACCTTTTATTATCTAAAACCAATGAACCATACAAGACTGATTTGACTTCTATGATAGAAGATATGAGAATGGGAAAAATGACAAATACATTTTGATTAACAAATTTGTTTGATAAACTTCATTGGTGAAAAAACTCATTGTTAAATTTAAAGACTTTACTATTGTTGAATATTCTCAACTTTAAAGTCAAGTTAAAAACAAAAATTCCAATATGTGGACGATTTAAAAAAATATGAACTGTTTCAGCTTAATATGATTTTCTTTCATGAAGAGTTCCCATTGTCAAATTAAATCGTAACTCTCACGTAAACTCCAAAGATAAAATTTCCAATTAAAAAATCTCCATATCGGAGACATATGATACCTGTGCTGCACTCAAATTGCATCCATAAGTTAAAAACGCAAAATCTTTGACAATGTTGTTTTCAGTGTAGCTAGAAAATGTATTTCTTGTTCATTCAAAAAATCTTAAATAAGAATCTAAGTCTGAGTAGTTTTCAAAATATTGATTAAAGTAACTGTATAAGGCCTTTGCAAGGCTAAAAAACCTGGAGGCTATAGTATCTCTGAGGTTGTCCCCTAGTACCCTCTAGCTAAGCCTCAGTTAGTGAATTTGTATTTCTTTAAGAATAATACTCATGCGAAATCCATATTAATAAACACATAATTCAATATCCTCACGTGCCTAAAAATATGCAACATTCTTATTTTTCCTTTTTTTTCTACTCATAAACCAATGAGCCATAAATGATGACTGATTAGACGTCCATGATGTAAGATATGAGAATGAGAAAAAAAGGCAAATAAATTTTGATCAACGAATTTGTTTGATAAACTTCATTGGTTAGAAAAACTCATTGTTAATATAGTTGCAATGAATTCTATCTATAAAAAAAACTTATACATTCACACTAACATACACACACATATATATATATTTTTAATAACAAACTACTAAAGCATATTTAAAGGCGGTGCATTTATTTTCAACTCAGTTTTCTTAAACACAATTTTTTTTGTTGTTTTTTTGTTAATACAATAAAGTAACGTCTTTTTTTGGCGAAATGTGTGCCAACTATTTGTGGACCTTGTATTTGTTTTTTTATTTTCTTTTATCTAAAAACAACATACACAAACACTGAAATAAAGAAACGCCGTCTAAAATTTATTTAATTACCGATTATGTTGGCACAAAGAAAACGTAGTAAATTCCAGCTATGTCCATCTTTTTTTTTTGTTCAAAATTAAATTTTTATAATTTTTTTGTTTTGGTATTTGGAAAATGCGTGTAGTTGTTTTTCAATGCAGGAATAAAAGGTAAGGCAAGACAAGGGGAAAGCATTATTTTGTTTTTTGTGCAAGGGAAGTTGTTTTTGTTTTCATAGATTAAGAAAATTATTGTAGTTGAAAATAGTTTTGCAGAGAAAAAATAAACATAGAAGATAAAATGTAGAAAAAAAAATCAATAAAGCAAACTATTTATAAAGTAAAAGAAAATAGTTTTTAATTTGAAATTTTTCAAAGGTAAACAAGTGTATAGGTGGATATGATGTGATGGTGTTGTTGAAAAACGAATTCGGTGTATTTTGATAGAATAAATTCTTAGTGGTGGTAATGGAATTTTGTAAAGTTTTTAAAATGTGAACAATGGAAGGACTTACCTTCTAACTGGACTAGCCATTACCAATGGTGTGGCCACACCCAAAGGTTTCATGCGTTGCTGCATGGTAGGTGTTGCCGTTGTCCCCGTGCGATTTTGTGCTTGTTGCTGCTGTTGTTGTTGGCTAATATGATTTGGATGATCTGGTGACATGGCATCATTGAAGCCACGTTGTGGATCCAAACCCCTAAGTAAATGAAATAGAAAAAAAATATGCATATATTAAAACAAAATTTCACATTTTGGTATCTATTTAGCAAAAATGTATTCTAATACAAATTTACAAAAAAAATGACAAAGGATTCTGATTAATGGCAATTTCGCATCATAAAAGGGGTTCCCATCACGGTTGCCACTCGATCCAAACATAATCTACCAAAATTTGGAGATAATTTTACCAAAAAACTACCAAACAAAAATTTTACTCTGTCAAAATTCTAAACAATTTTTTTTCTATATACAATTTTAATGCTATAGAAAATTTTGTCAAAATTTTATTTCCATAGTAAACTTTTGTAAAAATTTTATTTCTATAGTAAACTTTGGTCAAAATTTTATTTCTATAGCAAACATTTGTAAAAATTTTATTTCTATAGTAAACTTTTGTAAAAATTTTATTTCTATATTTATTTCTTAAGAAAATGTTGTCCATTTTTTTTAGAAAATTGTGTCAACATTTTATTTCTATAGAAATTTTTGTCAAAATTTTATTTCTATAGAAGATTTTGTCAAAATTTCATTTCTATAGAAAAGTTGGTAATAATTTTATTTCTGTTGTCAAAATTTTATTTCTATAGAAAAATTTTGTCAAATTTTTATTGTAGACAATTTTGTCAAAATTTTATTTCTGTAGAAAATTTTGTCAAAATTTATTTCTGTAGAAAATTTTGTCACAATTTTATTTTTATAGAAATTTTTTTTTTAAATTTTATTTCTATAGAAAATAAAATTTTATTTCTGTAGAAAATTTTGTCATTTTTTGGGTTTCTTTAGAAAATTTTGTCAACATTTTATTTCTATAGAAAATTTTGTCAAAATTTCATTTCTATAGAATATTTGGTAAAAATTTTATTTCTGTAGAAAATTTTGTAAAAATTTTATTTTTATAGAAAATTGTTTTACAATTTTACTGCTACACAAAATTGTGTCAATATTTTATTTCTAAAGAAAAATTTGTCAAAATTTTATTTCTATAAAAAATTGTGTCAAAATTTTATTTCTAAAGAAAATTTTGTCAAAATTTCATTTCTATAGAAAACTTGGTAAAAATTTTATTTCTGTAGAAAATTTAGTAAAAATTTTATTTTTATAGAAAATTTTTTTACAATTTTACTACTATACAAAATTTTGTCAAAATTTTATTTCTAAAGAAAATTTTGTCAAAATTTTATTTCTATAAAAAATTGTGTCAAAATTTTATTTCTAAAGAAAATTTTGTCAAAATTTCATTTCTATAGAAAACTTGGTAAACATTTTATTTCTGTAGAAAATTTTGTAAAAATTTTATTTTTATAGAAAATTTTTTTACAATTTTACTGCTATACAAAATTGTGTCAAAATTTTATTTCTAAAGAAAATTTTCTCAAAATTTTATTTATATAAAAAATTGTGTCAAAATTTTATTTCTAAAGAAAATTTTGTCAAAATTTTAGTTTTATAGTAAACTTTTGTAAAAATTTTATTTCTATAAAAAATTATGTCAAAATTTAATTTCGTTAGAAAATTTTGTGAAAATTTAATTTTAATAGAAAATTTTGTAAAAATTTAATTTTACTAGAAAATTTTTTAAAAATTTAATTTTACTAGAAAATTTTTTAAAAATTTAATTTCTATTGAAAATTTTGTCAAAATTTTATTTTTATAGTAAACTCTTGTAAAAATTTTATTTCTAGAAAATTGTGCAAAATTTTATTTCTTTAGAAAATTTTGTCCAATTTTTTTTTTCTTTAGAAAATTGTGTCAACATTTTATTTCTATAGAAAATTTTGTCAAAATTTTATTTCTTTAGAAAATTTTGTCAAAATTTTATTTCTAAAGAAAACTTGGTAAAAATTTTATTTCTGTAAGAAAATTTTGTCAAAATTTTATTTCTATAGAAGAATTTGCCAAAATTTTCTTTCTATAGAAAATTTTGTCAAAATTTCATTTCTATAGAAAATTTGGTAAAAATTTTATTCCTGTAGAAAATTTTGTCAAAATTTATTCCTGTAGAAAATTTTGTCAAAATTTATTTCTGTAGAAAATTTTGTCAAAATTTTATTTTTATAGAAAATTTTTTTAAAATTCTATTTCTATAGAAAATTTTGTCAAAATTTTATTTCTATAGAAAATAAAAATTTATTTCTATAGAAAACTTTCTCAAAATATAATTTCTATAGAAAATTTTACCAAAAAACTACCAAACAAAAAATCTTATTTTGTCAAAATTCTATAGAAAATTTTGTAAAAGTTTTATTTCTTTAGAAAGTTTTGCCAAAATTTTATTTTTATAGTAAACATTTGTAAAAATTTTATTTCTATAGACAATTTTTTCATTTTTTGGGTTTTCTTTAGAAAATTTTGTCAACATTTTATTTCTATAGAAAATTTTGTCAAAATGTCATTTCTATAGAAAACTTGGTACAAAATTTTATTTCTGTAGAAAATTTTTTCAAAATTTATTCCTGTAGAAAATTTTGTCAAAATTTTATTTTTATAGAAAAATTTTTTAAAGATGTTATTTCTATAAAAAATTTTGTCAAAATTTTTTTCTTTAGAAAAATTTGTCAAAATTTTATTTCATTAGATAATTTTGTCAACATTTTAAGTGGGGTGGGAGGAATATTTTGTAAAATCTACATAAACATCAGGAATTCTATCAATCTAGAATTCTACAAACCGTGGCAACCGTGGCTCCAATTTTAGTGTGACCCATTATATGTAAAATTTTTACATTTACTATCAATAATGTGAAGATTATAATTTTTTATTTATCAATTATTAATAAGAATATAAAATAAGAAGACATGGTTAATATTTTCATTACATTAACGTTTATGAAAATTTAGCCGCAGATTTTATGTTAACTCGTAATTGATAATAATATGTTTTTTTATTTATATCTAATTATTAACAGCATTAGGGTTATAATAACAATTAGTTGTTATTAACATGATTTTATATTACTCATAATTTCAAAAGTAATGTTATATAGAATTTACATTAATAATTTAAGTTCACCACTTGCGGGATGGTGGCAGCTCATTATATCAGGTCCACTTAGACTAATCAGGCCATTGTGATACTACAGTGATGAACATCTTCCTTGTCACTGAGTGCTGTTCCATATTTAGATCAATGACATGGGACCTCCTATTTATAGCCGAGTCCGAAAGGCGTTTCGCACTACTGTGAAACCACTTAGCAAAGCTTTGAAACACTCAGAAATGTCACCAGCATTACTGAGAGGGGATAATCCACCGCGGAAAAATCTAAATCTAAGAGAGCCTATTATGGGCTGCCACTAAACCTAACATATCCTAACCTAAGTTCTTTATGTTTCTTTTAGCTAAATTTTTAAGAAATAGAATTTTGACAAAATTTCCTATAGAAATAAAGTTTTGACAGAATTTTCTATAGAAATAAAATTTTGACACAATTTTCTATAGAAATAAAATTTTGATAAAATTTGCTATAGAAATATAATTTTGACAAAATTTTCTATAGAAATAAAATGTTGACCAAATTTTCTATAGACATAAAATTTTGACAAAATTGTCTATAGACATAAAATTTTGACAAAATTTTCTATAGAAATAAAGTTGTGACAAAATTTTCTATAGAAATAAAATTTTTACAAAATTTTCTATAGAAATAAAATTTTGACAAAATTTTCTATAGACATGAAATTTTGACTAAATTTTCTATAGACATGAAATTTTGACAAAATTTTCTATAGAAATAAAATTTTGATAAAATTTTCTATAGAAATAAAATTTTGGAAAAAAAATTCTATACAAATAAAATTTTGACAAAAATTTCTATAGAAATAAAATTTTGACAAAATTTTCTATAGAAATAAAATTTTGACAAAATTTTCTATAGAAATAAAATTTTGGTAAGATTTTCTATAGAAATAAAATTTTGATAAAATTTACTATAGAAATATAATTTTGACAAAATTTTCTATAGAAATATAATTTTGACAAAATTTTCTATAGAAATAAAATTTTGACAAAATTTTCTATAGAAATAAAATTTTGACAAAATTTTCTATAGACATAAAATTTTAACAAAATTTTCTATAAAAATAAAATTTTGACGAAATTTTCTATAGACATAAAATTTTGACAAAATTTTCTATAGACAAAAATTTTGACAAAGTTTTCTATAGACATAAAATTTTGACAAAATTTTCTATAGAAATAAAATTTTGACAAAATTTTCTATAGAAATAAAATTTTGACAACATTTTCTATAGAAATAAAATTTTGACAAAATTTTCTATAGAAATAAAATTTTGACAAAATTTTCTATAGAACTAAATTTTTGCCTCCGGCAGCGGTTTGGCCGCTATAAATTTGTCTATTCGGCGGACAATTATCCATTATAAAATTAATTTAAAGTTATCCGAATGGTAATGAGATTAGTTGTACAACCAATCTTACAATCAAATTTACATCTCATTGAAATTGTCTAAATTTAAAGTACCCACTAGAAAAAAGTCATGTGCCATAGTATTGCATTAACTTACCTTTGTCTTGCTAAAGGACTATGTCTTGGATGATACATGCGTAAATGTCGTGGCGAATCACCGCCACCATTACTTTGGCCAGCATTTCCCTGACCCGTTGATATCGTCCCATTTACATTCTCCATTTGTGGCAAGAAGAAATTTGTTGAATTGTGTCGTTGTAATGGTGGTGTAGGTTCACAATCTTGACTCTGTGATGCTTGTGGTTCCATATCAGTATCGGAACACTCACGACCGGGCGATAACTATTCGGATGAATACATAAAAGAATACACAAAACACAAAAATATTCAAGTTGTAAGATATGGCATAACGACCTTAGACAGATTATTATTAACTTAGGACATAGGATATATGTATTAATGTAAAATATGTCGGATAATAATAATAATAATAATAATATAATTAAGATAAATGACGTTAGACATTAATTAAATGTGAATAAAATAAAAAATAAAATAATGATAAACAAAATTATATATGAATGTGAATAAAATGATATGAATATGATCGAGAGAGCTTGATGAATAATTGTGGTAATATTGGTTGAATATAGCTTTGCAAGGGCCTAGAGGAAATCCTTTTTATTTTTATAATAAAACCATTGGTCTTCGTTTACTATCATTAAGAATTTTATTATAATTAATGTAGTCATAGGGAAAAAACAATTAATCATCGCTTATTAAATTTATGGGATTTTTTTAGTTTTCAATATGGGAGAATCAGTTATTCGAATTTACTTTGGACTTTTTATAATCTCTATCTATCCTAATTCATACATTTTTAGTATTATATAATCGAAAACATCACAAATGTTTTTCTGATCTAATCACGAAATTATTTGATCCAATTAATTTTTTAATTGAAATGTCTTCAATCACGAAAATGATAGTATCAATCACAGTTTTAATTGGACATAAAAAAATTCTTGATTAAAAAATTAATTTCAAATTAATTAATTTTTTAATTGATTCAATTAAAAATTAAATAGACGTTGATTGCAAAACTAAATTTAAACTCAATATTTTAATTAAAAAAGGTAACTATTTTCAATTACTTTCTGAATTGGCTTAGAGTTTTTATTTGGATTAACAATTGATTGTTTGAAATACATTTTTAATTAAAAATTAAAAAAAAAATGTTCATCTCTTTTTTTAACTGACTTAGTCTTCCGAATTTGATTACAAAATTAATTGTATCAATTAATTTATTAATTGAAAATATTTTCAACTTCAATCAACATTTTAATTGGAAATATTTTGGTGATATTTTTTCTGTGTAACAAACGATAACAGGTTGGCTGATAAGTCCCCGGTTTGACACATAGATGGCGTCGCTGGTATTAAATGCATATTATTTTTATATAGTACCAACCTTCAAATGATTCGTGTCAAAATTTGACGTCTGTAAGTCAATTAGTTTGTGAGATAGAGCGTCTTTTGTGAAGCAACTTTTGTTATTGTGAAAAAAATGGAAAAAAGGAATTTCGTGTTTTGATAAAATACTGTTTTCTGAAGAGAAAAAATACGGTGGAAGCAAAAACTTGGCATGATAATGAGTTTCCGGACTCTGCCCCAGGGAAATCAACAATAATTGATTGGTATGCCAAATTCAAGCGTGGTGAAATGAGCACGGAGGACGGTGAACGCAGTGGACGCCCGAAAGAGGTGGTTACCGATAAAAACATCAAAAAAATCCACAAAATGATTTTGAATGACCGTCAAATGAAGTTGATCGAGATAGCAGAGGCCTTAAATATATCAAAGGAACGTGTTGGTCATATCATTCATCAATATTTGGATATGCGGAAGCTCTGTGCAAAATGGGTGCCGCGCGAGCTCACATTTGACCAAAAACAACAACGTGTTGATGATTCTGAGCTGTGTTTGCAGTTGTTAACTCGTAATACCCCCGAGTTTTTCCGTCGATATGTGACAATGGATGAAACATGGCTCCATCACTACACTCCTGAGTCCAATCGACAGTCGGATGAGTGGACAGCGAACGGTGAACCGTTTCCGAAGCGTGGAAAGACTCAAAAGTCTGCTGGCAAAGTAATGGCCTATGTTTTTTGGGATGCGCATGGAATAATTTTTATCGATTATCTTGAGAAGGGAAAAACCATCAACAGTGACTATTATATGGCGTTATTGGAGCGTTTGAAGGTCGAAATCGCGGCAAAACGGCCCCATATGAAGAAGAAAAAAGTGTTGTCCCACCAAGACAACGCATCGTGCAACAAGTCATTGAGAACGATGGCAAAAATGCATGAATTGGGCTTCGAATTGCTTCCCCACCCACCGTATTCTCCAGATCTGGCCCCCAGCGACTGTTTCTTGTTCTCAGACCTCAAAAGGATGCTCGCAGGGAAAAAAATTGGCTGCAATGAAGAGGTGATCGCCGAAACTGAGGAGTACTACCAAAATGGTATCAAAAAATTGGAAGGTCGTTATAATCGTTGTATCGCTCTTGAAGGGAACTATGTTGAATAATAAAAATGAATTTTGACAAAAAAAAGTGTTTTTCCTTGTTAGACCGGGGACTTATCGGCCACCCTGTGAATTAGGGGTTTGCAAATATTTTACAACCGATGCATTTTGAATACCTAACTCGTAGGACAATTTCATACAAATTTTAATTTGAATGTATTTGGAAACCCTGAGCGAACATTATTTCCACACGAGATTTCATTAAGTTAAATGCAATTTAGACAAAACAACATTTGAATGCAATTGTGTGATATATTACTGTCCCCATCTTCTTGCGATTGCAAACTAAACTTGTTTCGTGTAAACTGAACTGGTTCATTTACGTACTAGTAATATTAATAGGTTACTGTTTGCGTATAAGCAAACACAATTAATATAACTAGTTGCCAACTACGAGGGCGGTTCGGAAACTTCTTAGAGAAGGAATATGATCGCCCCAAACGTGTTTCAAGAGCAAAATAAGTTCCTCATAAAAAAAAAAAAAAACAAGTATATACGGCCGTAAGTTCGGCCAGGCCGAAGCTTATGTACCCTCCACCATGGATTGCGTAGAAACTTCTACTGAAGACTGCCATCCACAATCGAATTACTTGGGTCACGGTAACACTTGCCGATGGCAAGGTATCTTAAAACTTCCTAACACAGTAATATACACCACATAGTCCATACGTGGTATATATTAAACTAAAAAGGCCGATTAAATACGTATATAATTAAGTTTAAAGTTTCTATAGAAATAAAATTTTATCTAATTATACAATTATTTTTCGAGCTTTATGGACAGATATAGATTAAGGAACATGGTTAATAGAGCCATTGAAAAGAAAACGCCAGATACAAATCTATACACGCCTGGACTGTACATGTTTCGGTTCGGGCGAATGAACCTTTCCACAGCCTTTAGTATAGATCTGGCTGGGAGAGATAACTCAATTTTGGGCCCTTTATGCTAACTCCTTATGGAGATAACATTTGGGAAATTTCCTCTTACAAATTGAATCATCTTTTCTCCCACTGTACATCATCTTTTCATATAACTTTCAAGTCCCTTAATCTTATTTTTATTTCGTTTTGTTACATAGTAATGCAACAACACGAAATTTATTTTTAGAAAGCTAATTTGAGTTATCTCTCCCAGCCAGATCTATACTAAAGGCTGTGGTTCATTCGCCCGAACCGAAACATGTACAGTCCAGGCGTGTATAGATTTGTATCTGGCGTTTTCTTTTCAATGGCTCTATTAACCATGTTCCTTAATCTATATCTGTCCATAAAGCTCGAAAAATAATTGTATAATTAGATATAATGCATTTGGACGTCAATTGCCTGTTTCGGTATCAGGCTAACATGTAATATAAGAAATAAAATTTTGACAAAATAAAATTTTGACAACATTTTCTATAGAAGTAAAATTTGGATAAAATTTTCTACAGAAATAAAATTTGGAAAAAATTTTCTATAGAAATAAAATTTGGAAAAATTTTTCTATAGAAATAAAATTTTGACAACATTTTCTATAGAAATAAAATTTTGACAAAATTTTCTATAGAAATAAAATTTTGACAAAATTTTCTATAGAAATAAAATTTTGACAAAATTTTCTATAGAAATGAAATTTGGATAAAATTTTCTACAGAAATAAAATTAGGAAAAAATTTTCTATAGAAATAAAATTTGGAAAAATTTTTCTATAGAAATAAAATTTTGACAACATTTTCTATAGAAATAAAATTTTGACAAAATTTTCTATAGAAATAAAATTTTGACAAAATTTTCTATAGAAATAAAATTTTGACAAAATTTTCTATAGAAATAAAATTTTGACAAAATTTTCTATAGAAATAAAATTTGGAAAAAATTTTCTATAGAAACAAAATTTGGAAAAAATGTTCTATAGAAATAAAATTTGGAAAAAATTTTCTATAGAAATAAAATTTGGAAAAAATTTTCTATAGAAATAAAATTTGGAAAAAATTTTCTATAGAAATAAAATTTTGACAAAATTCTCTATAGAAATAAAATTTTGACAAAATTTTCTATAGAAATAAAATTTGGACAAAATTTTTTATAGAAAAAACATTTTGACAATGTTTTCTATAAAAATACAATTTTTGTAGATTATTTTTGGCTCGAGTGGCAATTGTGATTATGAACCGATATGGACCAATTTTTGTGTGATTGGGGATCGGCTATATATAACAATTTTGGCATGGTTATTAGCGGCCTTATACTAACACCACGTTGCAAATTTCAACCGGAACGGATGAATTTTGCTCCTCCAAGAGGCTCCGGAGAACAAATCTGGGGATCGGTTTATATGGGGGCTATATAATTATGAATCGATATGGACCAATTCTTGCGTGTTTGTTAGAGACCACATTCTAACACCATGTTCCAAATTTCAACCGGATCGGATGAATTTTGCTCCTCCAAGAGGCTCCGGAGGACAAATCTGGGGATCGATTTATATGGGGACTATATATAATTATGGACCGATATGGACCAATTCTTGCATGGTTGTTAGGGACCATATACTAACACCACGTACCACATTTCAACCGGATCGGATGAATTTTGCTCCTCTAAGAGGCTCCGGAGGTCAAATCTGGGGATCGGTTTATATGGGGGCTATATATAATTATGGACCGATGTGGACCAATTTTTGCATGGTCATTAGAGAACATATACCAACACCATGTACCAAATTTCAGCCGGATCGGATGAAATTTGCTTCTCTTAGAGGCTCCGCAAGCCAAATCGGGGGATCGGTTTATATAGGGGCTATATATAATTATGGACCGATGTGGACCAATTTTTGCACGGTTGTTAGAGACCATATATCAACACCATGTACCAAATTTCAGCCGGATCGGATGAAATTTGGTTCTCTTAGATGCTCCGCAAGCCAAATCGGGGGATCGGTTTATATGGGGGCTATATGTAATTATGGACCTATATGGACCAATTTCTGCATGGTTGTTAGAGACCATATACTAACGCCATGTACCAAATTTCAGCCGGATCGGATGAAATTTGCTTCTCTTAGAGCAATCGCAAGCCAAATTTGGGGGTCCGTTAATATGGGGGCTATACGTAAAAGTGAACCGATATGGACCAGTTTTTGCATGGTTGTTAGAGACCAAATACTAACACCATGTACCAAATTTCTGCCGGATCGGATGAAATTTGCTTCTCTTAGAGCAATCGCAAGCCAAATTTGGGGGTCCGTTTATATGGGGGCTATACGTAAAAGTGGACCGATATGGCCCATTTGCAATACCATCCGACCTACATCAATAACAACTACTTGTGCCAAGTTTCAAGTCGATAGCTTGTTTCGTTCGGAAGTTAGCGTGATTTCAACAGACGGACGGACATGCTCAGATCGACTCAGAATTTCACCACGACCCAGAATATATATACTTTATGGGGTCTTAGAGCAATATTTCGATGTGTTACAAACGGAATGACAAAGTCAATATACCCCCATCCTATGGTGGAGGGTATAAAAAAAATGTTTGAGGTGATCATATAAAGGCCCCACCAATACTATCGGCGGCGCTTGAGTTCTGGTGGCCAATCAAAGATATACATTTTCAGTTGACTTCTTTGGCAAATAAACCGATGATATTGTTTGTTCACAATCTGCTCAATTTGGAAGGGCTTCTCATTGGAGACCACAAAATTCGGTAAATGGTCATTATCGTGTAAGCGAAGCCACCTTGGGTCTTCACAGTCTAACTTTGTGCATCGGTGAGCTCTTTCGGAACTTCAATGACATGTTCCATGTTCACCGTCCAAAAATAAAATTTTGCTCTTGAAGCATGTTTGTGGTGATCACATTCATTCGCTGCACAGAAAAAAAATTCACGAAAATTTTTTCAATTAAAATTTTAATTGAGTTTTAAAAAATATTTAATTAAAAATTTAATTGATTCAACAAATTTTTTAATTGAAACAAAAATCAATCACAAACATTAATAGTATCAATTAATTTTTTATTTGGATCAATTAATTTTTTAATTGGCCTTTAATTATTTTTTTAATTGATACTATCATTTCTGTAATTGAAGACATTTCAATTAAAAATTAATTGAATCAATTAATTTCTTGATTGAATCAGATTTTTTTTGTGTGTGGGTGTACCTGCTTGAAGCAAGCACTAGGCTTGTTTCAATGAACGGTTCAGCAAATGGAACGACCGGTACTAGTTCCGTCACTTTCGTTCCTATAGTTCCATAGCTCCTTTTCTTATTTATGACTCATTCATAAAAGAAAAACTAATTCGCTTTAAAAATATATCGAATACGGAATTTTAATCAAAACTAGTATATTACTTCATATAAACATGCTTCTTCTTCTTCTTCCACTTGTGAAAGAGAGTCAACAGTTGAATGATTGAATTTATTCAAAGGAACTAAATGGAACAAAGGAACGATATAAAGACTCTAGTTCCTCTGATGGTAATATGTTAGACGACAGTGATGGAAAATATTAAAACCGGTACGAATAATTAGAAAGAGATGGATCGAAGGACCGATTTAAAGGAACTAGTTCCTTTCTAAAAAAAAAAGAAATGATAAGGCCGAATCACTACGGTGAACGGTTTTGCCCAAGACTAGCAAGCACCTCTTGTCTTGAACCCCTCCTCACTTTGAATATGAGAAGAAAAAGAATTTTTTTAATTTTAGACAAATGAAGTATAGTTTTGACTCTAGAAAATTTTCTATAAAAACAAATAAAAAAGATTAGCAACAATTGTTGCACCTTTTGTCGTAAATTCGGTTTCAATTGATCAACAATTTCGTTCCGCAGGAAAATTGTTTCTTTATGTTATAAAACCAGTGTGACTGTTGTGACACTTTAGTGGCAAAATTGTTACTTAATATCCATATCGGTGTCATAACATATAATCGAATTTACACGTCCAATACTATATTTGTGAGCACTTTTCCTTCTTATACCACTGTGGACGCTTGTGCCGCCCGAAAGTAGGCAACATTACATTCTCTATTAGGCAAATCTCTGAACAGTTAATTTTAAGGATTGACTTTCGATGAAATGGAGTTATCTCCACAAACAATTTCATAGAAAAACTGATATAACTGAATTTAATTGTAATGTCACTTTTTGTGCCACTTTTCCAAATTATGACGCCGCTAATAACTATGTTCGGAGAAGTTAGAGATAAAAAAATCGGTACTTAGCCCCCTTTTCTAGAGATGAAAGAAGGATATTTAATGTATGCGTACGTCTCACGCTTGTAATCAACATACCTGAATCGATTAACGTTAAATCTGTTGGTAACAAAGTGGGCGAAGAGGTTACCTCCCTTCCGGAGAAGATCTATCGAAAACTGGGACGTAATTGACATACACTGTCTCAAAGAATTGTCCGTACACCAAACTGATGAAAATATATTTCATCGTATCTCAGAAACTAGATAATTTGATTTTATTCAGTTTTTTTGGTATCAAATAGAACATAACTATTCAAGCTTGGTCTTTAAAATAAAATTTACTTGAAACATGGCCGCATGTATTTTCTGAAATACAACAGAACAGTTTGAGATACTGTACATTTACGACGTATTTTACTATTTTTTCTATAGGTAAAGTACTAAGTTTTTACTATATATTTGTCAGAATTTGTATAGAAAAAATCTAATGTCAGCCAGAGCCGAATATATTGAAGCCTGTAGGGAGCACACAGTCATGAAAAATACTTATATTCAATACGGTTTCAACAGTTTGAAAATTAGTTGCATTCAGAGGTTTTTCAAGTGTATACCTATCTATATAAAGGGTGATTCTTTTGAGGTTAGGATTTTCATGCATTAGTATTTGACAGATCACGTGGGATTTCAGACATGGTGTCAAAGAGAAAGATGCTCAGTATGCTTTGACATTTCATCATGAATAGACTTACTAACGAGCAACGCTTGCAAATCATTGAATTTTATTACCAAAATCAGTGGCAGAAAATCCGCTTTTTTATCGACAAATTTTGTTCAGCGATGAGGCTCATTTCTGGTTGAATGGCTACGTAAATAAGCAAAATTGCCGCATTTGGAGTGAAGAGCAACCAGAAGCCGTTCAAGAACTGCCCATGCATCCCGAAAAATGCACTGTTTGGTGTGGTTTGTACGCTGGTGGAATCATTGGACCGTATTTTTTCAAAGATGCTGTTGGACGCAACGTTACGGTGAATGGCGATCGCTATCGTTCGATGCTAACAAACTTTTTGTTGCCAAAAATGGAAGAACTGAACTTGGTTGACATGTGGTTTCAACAAGATGGCGCTACATGCCACACAGCTCGCGATTCTATGGCCATTTTGAGGGAAAACTTCGGAGAACAATTCATCTCAAGAAATGGACCGGTAAGTTGGCCACCAAGATCATGCGATTTGACGCCTTTAGACTATTTTTTGTGGGGCTACGTCAAGTCTAAAGTCTACAGAAATAAGCCAGCAACTATTCCAGCTTTGGAAGACAACATTTCCGAAGAAATTCGGGCTATTCCGGCCGAAATGCTCGAAAAAGTTGCCCAAAATTGGACTTTCCGAATGGACCACCTAAGACGCAGCCGCGGTCAACATTTAAATGAAATTATCTTCAAAAAGTAAATGTCATGGACCAATCTAACGTTTCAAATAAAGAACCGATGAGATTTTGCAAATTTTATGCGTTTTTTTAAAAAAAAAAGTTATCAAGCTCTTAACAAATCACCCTTTATATAAAATTCAATCTATGTTTGTTTATTTGTTTGTATGTTCCGAGTTGGCTCCGAAACGGCTGAACCGATTTACTAGAAACTTTCAGAGATCGTAGGGGGCGTTCATGTGGTGAAAATAGGGTACCTCATTTTTTGACACCTGGTCGCGGAGGGGGACCTCCCCTTTGTCGGACTTTTTGAAAATTGGACCAAAGTTGACCGATTTGCTTGAAATTTTCATTGAAGGTTGGGTTTGGTGTCTAGACAAAGATCCGCTACTTTATATTTCGATATGTGGTGGCGGAGGGGGACCTCCCCTTTGTTCGACTTTTTTTAAAGTACAGTGAAAAAACTAAAATTCTCTAAATTATCTGAGATTTACAGAGAACATGCGGTGAGGTTATGGAATTAATATGGGGTACCTGATGGTTTCATATGTGGTCGAGGAGGGGGACCGCCCCCTTGCCCTACTTTTTTAAACTTGCAACAAAATTGTGCGATTTGCTTGAAATTTTCATTGAATGTTGAAAATTTCATTATTTTCAACTACATTATTTTTCGATATTTGGTCGGGGAGGGGGACCACCCCTTTGCCCGACTTTTTTTTAAAGTACAGTGAAAACAAAACTCCCCCGACTGAAATTTTACGGAAAAATGAGTGAGGTTATGATATTTATATCAGGTTCCTGATTTTTTAATAAAAATAAAAGGGCATTCGCTTCTCTTAAGTACATACAGAGAAACAATTAAACTTTACCGAGTTAGTTGAAATTTACAGAGGACTGGGGAGAGGTTACGATATTAATATTTGATAACTGATTTTGTGATATTTGGACGGAAGAGAGGCCCCTTTAGGCTTATAATTTGCTTGACATTTTCTGGGACGTTTACAAAAGATACGCTACATCACTTTTCGATATTTGGTCGGGGAGGAGATCCTCCTCTAAAACTGCAAAAAAAAAACAAAAATTCTTAAGTTTTTTTGAAATGTACAAAGGCAGTGGGGGAAGGTTATGAATCAAGAGGCAACCTTTTTTGAAATTTTTGACACTTAACAACACTTAAAGGAAAATTTCAAAAATTTTCAGGGAAGGTTAGGGGTGCTATTCACTACGGTGTTTTTCGATATTGTATCGGGGAAAGTGATGTCCCTTTAAAAGAATTGAGCAAAATTTACACATCTCCAATCTACTTGACATTTACAGGGAACGTGGGAGAAGGTGATTAAATTTATCCATGATTTTTAAATTAGTATTTCTATATCAGGTTGGGGAAGGGGAAAATTGAAATAAACTTTGTCGATTTACTTCGATAGATTTTATAGGGACCATTGAGTAGTTGTGAAATTAATATAGGGTATGTGATAGTCCGATATCAGGTCGGAGTGGAGCGAAGGTGTGGAGAGGGTTCCTTTTGTCTGTTTTTTTTTTTTTTCTTAAATTGAAAGTAGAGGGTTGTCTGTAAATGGGAACTCGGTACATAATTTTATGATTTTTGCACAGGCTTCTGCCAGACTTCTTTTTAGTAAAGAACTTAAATTTACATGAAATTGGCAGCCAACGTAGATGGTGCATCATTTTCCAACATTTTAGCAAATGTTAATGTGGTAAAATTTTTTACAACTTTTGCTTTTTCCGATTTATTGGATGGGAAACAGTAATTCTTTGTATGTTATTATAATATAGTGCTTAATTTTCAGATATGTTGAGGAGAAGGATACCTTTCCTTGACAAACCACACTTAAAAATCACAAGAAATATAGAAGATTGTCCAACTACTTGAATACGGAACATTATTTAAAAAATTTGGAGGAAAGGGTACACCCTCTCCCCGACATTTTTTAAGACGAACCGCCGTATTTGTACCTATATTTAAACGAAAAAGCACGTAGTCCGATTTGTTTTAAAGAATTCAAATCCCTTCGAATTTGTTTTCAGCACGAAGGATATGGTTGACTAAGTTAACGCAAAATGTTCCTACAAATACGCTTCGGAAGGCGCAGCGAAGCGGGCCGGGTTACGCTAGTATTTTATAAAATTACGATTTCCTTTTGAGAAAATGTTTCAAATTTTCAAAAATGTTTAAATATGTGATATGAAATATGAAAGCGCCTTATCAAATTTAAGGTTTAAGTATGGATTTATGACATTTACTACGTTTTATACTGGTATAAATCTAAAAAATTGTCTTTCTGACCATCTGAGCTCGATGACATTTGCTTAAGTCAGCACACCTATTTACTTGAATTTTTCGGGGAAATTGATGGTAAAAATATGAACCATACATATTTTTACCAACATAACATTTTTATACCCTCCACCATAGGATGGGGGGTATATAAAATTTGTCATTCCGTTTGTAACACATCGAAATATTGCTCTAAGACCCCATAAAGTATATATATTCTGGGTCGTGGTGAAATTCTGAGTCGATCTGAGCATGTCCGTCCGGCCGTCTGTTGAAATCACGCTAACTTCCGAACGGAACAAGCTATCGACTTGAAACTTGGCACAAGTAGTTGTTATTGATGTAGGTCGGATGGTATTGCAAATGGGCCATATCGGTCCACTTTTACGTATAGCCCCCATATAAACGGACCCCCTAAATTTGGATTTAGAAGCCTCTAAGAGAAGCAAATTTCATCCGATCCGGCTGAAATTTGGTACATGGTGTTAGTATATGGTCTCTAACAACCATGCAAAAATTGGTCCACATCGGTTCATAATTATATATACCCCCATATAAACCGATCCCCCGATTTGGCTTGCGGAGCCTCTAAGAGAAGCAAATTTCATCCGATCCGGCTGAAATTTGGTACATGGTGTAAGTATATGGTTTCTAATGACCACGCAAAAATTGGTCGAAATCGGTCCATAATTATATATAGGCCCCATATAAACCGATCCCCCGATTTGGCTTGCGCAGCCTCTAAGAGAAGCAAATTTCATCCGATTCGGTTGAAATTTGGTACATGGTGTAAGTATATGGTTTCTAATGACCACGCAAAAATTGGTCGAAATCGGTCCATAATTATATATAGGCCCCATATAAACCGATCCCCCGATTTGGTTTGCGGAGCCTCTAAGAGAAGCAAATTTCATCCGATCCGGCTGAAATTTGGTACATGATGTAAGTATATGGTCTCTAATGACCATGCAAAAATTGGTCCACATCGGTCCATAATTATTTATAGCCCCATGCAAAGCGATCACCAGATTTGACTTCCGGAGCCCCTTGGAAGAGCAAAATTTATCCGATTCGGTTGAAATTTAATACGTGATGTTAGTATATGGTATCTAACAACCATGCAGGAATTGGTTCATATCAGTCCATAATTATATATAGCTCCCATATAAACTGATCCCCAGATTTGAACTCCAATGCCTTATGGAGAAGCAAAATTCATCCGATCTGGTTGAAATTTGGTACGTGGTGGTAGTATATGATATTTAACAACCATGCCAAAAGTGGTCCATATCAGTCCATAATCATATATAGCCCCCATATAAACCGATCCCGAGATTTGGTTTTGTAGCCTCTTGGAGGAGCAAATTTCATCCGAGTCACTTGAAATTTGGCACATCGTGCTAGTATATGTCCGTTAACAACCATGCCTAACTAGGTCCATATCGGTCTATAGTTATATATAGCCCTCAGATAAATCGATCCCCAATCACACAATAATTGGTCCATATCAAGTTAATAATTGTATATAGCCCCCACTTAAGCGACCCCCATATTTCAATTCTGGCTCTCTATGTATCGTGCAAAAAGTTCATATCGATTCGTAATTATCTGTAGACTTACCTATACATAACTTTTTTGTCAAATATATACCACGTATGGACTAACTCACAATTTAGAAAACGATGTTAAGAAGTTTTAAGATACCACAACCCAAGTAATTCGATTGTGGATGACATTCTTTCGTAGAAGTTTCTACGCAATCCATGGTGGAGGGTACAGAAGATTCGGCCTGGCCGAACTTACGGCCGTATAGACATATTTTTTTTTGTGTTAATTCGCCATAAATATTATTCATCGTCTTTAGTATTATTAACAAAAAATATACCCTGATTTCGATCATGATTTCATAAAAAAAATATTTCCAAATTATGTTGAAAAATGTAAAAATAAACTGAAATTACTATCATATACGTTAATATTGTTGAATGCCAAAAAAAAAGGTGATTGATAAATATAAATATAAAAAACAAAAACAATGTTTAATATCAACTCTAATAATGCATATGAATAAAATTTGAAGAAGGACTTTATGTGATAACTTATTAAGAAATATCAATTTACTCTGTTATTTTTAATTATATGTAGAAATATTTTTGATAAATTCGATTGTAAAGAAAAACAAAAAATAAAATGTATAACAATTGACAAATATTATAGGAAAATTTCATATAAAGTATATAATATGTATGAAGGAAAAATAGATTTAAAATGAGCTTAATATCAATTCATTAAAGAAAATATTCTTATTTAGTTTACCTTTCTTCGATTGTACGGTGCTTTCACAAAAGGTGTACGTTTTGAGATTTCTTTCAATATGACCAATTTTATCCAAAAAAACTTTAATTATTACAAAAATACAATAAACCAAATGCTAGCAGCAAATCAACCAGAAAAAAATACTAAACTAAATCTCTTGATAGCCAAAAATCAATTAAATAATAAACGAAACTAAATTAAAATAATCAAATTCGAAAAAAAACAAGAATCAATGCAAACATGCAAAAAGTGTGGAAAAATATTTGAGTGCCAAACAAAAAATAAAAAAAATAGGAGTTGAATAAAATAAATCTGTGCGGTTTGTGCGCCAATATCAAAGGAACAATTCAAGTGTAAAAAAACCAATTGCTTCGAAAATTCCATTTAAATCCATTTGGCTTCGAATGGAGTTTTTGTGGGTGTTCAAACGATTCCACACAAATACTAATAAAGTGGATTGTTTTTAGATTTTTGATGGTTGTAACTTCGAGTTAACAGGTATATATACCATATAATTTTTTTTTTGTACAAATTTACAAAATTATATCATTTAAATCATAACTACAAAATTTTCTGCAATGTATCATTTAGTTAGAAACTATTTCGAAAAATAAAGTGAGTAAAGAATTAAATTGTTTTTTATTAGTACATATATAAACGCATATATAACTTTAATGTATTTCGATTTTTTTTAAATCGAGTCAAATCGATTGAACGACTTTTGATGTTAGTCAAAAACTACTAATCAAATTTTTATAGTGATCAAGCTCAACTAATCTAACTATAATGAACAAGTTGAATTTCAACCAAAATACTCTTCAATAATCAATAAAGTCGAAAATCGAACATTTCAAATTTTTAAAAAGTCAAATTTGGGACAAGTCGAAATTCGACTTTTTGAGTACAATCCCTAGTTCATATATTATGACAATGGACTAAATATTGAATCCATCCAGACCACCTAATACCAGATACATAACAGTTTTGGGTTCTGTTATGTTGGGTTATAATTTCAGTCTGGTATTAGTTGGTCTGGATGGATTCGATATTTAGTCCATTATGATAATATATGAACTAGGGATTGTGAAGAAAAAAAAAAACATAAAAATTAGGTTTTGCGGAAAGTTTATATTAAAAAAAAATTAAAAATCGATCTCCAACAACTTTTGTATAAAAATAAAATTTTACAATATATCTATTGTCTACGAAAATCAAATTTAGAGGAAGTGCTTATTAACGATATATCGGCTAGTTTTTCTGAAAATTATATTTCAGCGTTCTTCATATTTCTATACACACTGAAAAAAAAGCATACTCGGTTCCAAAGATTTTGTCTTTACTTTAAAAAATTTGGTATTGATTCCGAGCCAAAGAAGCGGAGAATACAAGTAAGGATACTTTAAAGACACAATTCTCTTTTAAATTTAGGTTTTGTGTACTTGCTTCTAGGAAGCAAATTTTAATTTTTCGCTTTCTAAGCTTTTTTTCTTCATATGCTATCAAAGTCCTTTAAAAAGGAGTTAACGGCAACTTTGTTTTCCAAATTAGGACTCGACTTCCAATAGAAATCATGCTATGTTTGAAGTAAAAAACTTCTTTAAAATAAAGTTTTGAAAAATATGTCCTATATTTGAACGATTTTTTGCTTTGTAGTCAAGATGCAAAAAGACAACAAATTTAAAAACAATTTCCTTAAATTTAAAGAATTTTTCTGAATTATTAAAGTCAAGTTGACCTTAGCCTATACATTTTTTCTTTCATGTTAAGATACCCATTTTTAAGTCAAATCACTTAATTATAAGGACAATACGACTTCATTGAAAAGTTTATCGACTTTTGGACAAGAAAAATAACTTTTTTTTAGAGAAATGCGTCTTCTATGCTAAGCAAAATTTGTATTCGTATTTTAAAGACATGAAATCTTTGACCTCACGACAATATTTTTTTCAGTGCACCTAAAAATACCTCGACTAAATTTTCAATGACGAAATTTCCAAGAAGATTCTATTTAAACAAAAATGTTCACGAAAATCAAATTTTAACAAATCACAAATGAAACATAGATTTCTATAATTATTCAAGAAACTACAAGTTTGTATAAAAAGATAGGTACAACTCTTTCATCAATGCATGTTTCTCGTATGCACTTGTATGGTTTACAAGCACAGTTGCCACAGTTGATAGAATTCTACCAAAAAGGGTAGATTTTTTACTGTTTGGTAGATTGGTAGAATTCTTGTTGATTCTTGCAAAATATTCCTCTCAAAGAAAGATGTACTTCAATTATAGAAAAATATAATTTTGACAAATTTTCTATAGAAAAACAAATTGACAAAATTTTGTATAGAAAAAAATTTTGACAAAATCTTCTATACAAAACAAGTTGACAAAATATTTCATAGAAAAAAAATGTAGACAAAATTTTGTATAGAAAACAAATGACAAAATTTTCTGGAGTAACAAAATGTTGACAAAATTTCTAAAAAAAATAAAGTTTTGACAAAATGTTCTAGAGAAATAAAATTTTGGCAAAATTTTCTATAGAACTAAATTTTGACAAAATTTTCTATAGAAATAATATTTTGACAAAATTTTCTATAGAAATGAAATTTTGACAAAATTTTCTATAGAAATAAAATTTTGACAAAATTTTCTATAGAAACAAAATGTTGACAATATTTTCTATAGAAATAAAATGTTGACAAAATTTTCTATAGAAATAAAATTTTGAAATTTTCTATAGAAATAAAATGGTGACAAAATTTTCTATATAAACAAAATTTGACAAAATTTTCTATAGAAACAAAATTTTGACAAAAGTTTCTGTAGGAATAACATTTTGATAAAATTTTTCTATAGAAATAAAAATTTGACAAATTTTTCTACAGCAATAAAATTTTGACAAAATTTTCTATCGAAATAAACTTTTGATTAAATTTTCTATAGAAATAAAATTTTGACAAAATTTTCTATAGAAATAAAATTTTGACAAAATTTTTTATATAAATAAAATTTTGATTAAATTTTCTATAGAAATAAACTTTTGAGAAAATTTTCTATAGAAATAAAATTTTGACAAAATTTTCATAGAAGTAAAATTTTGACAAAATTTTCTATAGAAATAAAATTGTGACAAATTTTTCTATAGAAACAAAATTTTGACAAAATTTTCTATAGAAAAAAAATTTAAATAAGAAATAAAATTTTGACAACATTTTCGATAGAAACAAAATTTTGTATAAAAATCAAATTTTTAAAAAAGTTTCTATATAAATAAAATTTTGACAAAATTTTCTATATAAATAAAATTTTGACAAAATTTTCTATATAAATAAAATTTTGACAAAATTTTCAATAGAAATAAAATGTTGACAAATTTTCTATAGAAATAAAATTTGGATACAATTTTTTATAGAAATAAAATTTGGATAAAAATTTTTATAGAAATAAAATTTTGACAAAATTTTCTATATAAATAAAATTTTTGAAAAAATTTTATATAGAAATAAAATTGTGACAAAATTTTCTATAGAAATAAAATTTTGACAAAATTTTCTATAGAAATAAAATTTTGACTAAATTTTCTATAGAAACAAAATTTTGTATCGAAATAAAATTTTGACAAAATTTTCTATAGAAATAAAATTTTGACAAAATTTTCTATAGAAACAAAATTTTGACAAATTTTCTATAGAAACAAAATTTTGTATCGAAATAAAATTTTGACAAAATTTTCTATAGAAATAAAATTTTGACAAAATTTTCTATAGAAACAAAATTTTGACAAAATTTTCTATAGAAACAAAATTTTGTATGGAAATAAAATTTTGACAAAATTTTCTATAGAAATAAAATTTTGACAAAATTTTCTATAGAAAAAAAATTTTGACAAAATTTTCTATAGAAACAAAATTTTAACAAAATTTTCTATAGAAACAAAATTTTGACAAAATTTTCTATAGAAACAAAATTTTGTATCGAAATAAAATTTTGAAAAAATTTTCTATAGAAATTAAATTTTGACAAAATTTTATAAAGAAATAAAATTTTGACAAAATTATCTATAGAAACAAAATTTTGTATAGAAATAAAATTTTGACAAAACTTTCTATAGAAATAAAATTTGGATAAAATTTTTTATAGAAATAAAATTTTTTAAAAAGTTTCTATAGAAATAAAATTTTGACAAAATTTTCTATATAAATAAAATTTTGACAAAATTTTCTATAGAAATAAAATTGTGACAAAATTTTCTATAGAAATAAAATTTTGACAAAATTTACTATAGAAACAAAATTTTGACAAAATTTTCTATAGAAATTAAATTTTGACAAAATTTTCTAAAGAAACAAAATTTTGTATCGAAACAATATTTTGACAAAATTTTCTATAGAAACAAAAGTTTGACAAAATTTTCTATAGAAACAAAATTTTGTATCGAAATACAATTTTGACATAATTTTCTATAGAAATAAAGTTTGGACAAAATTTTCTATAGAAACACAATTTTGACAAAATTTTCTATAGAAATAAAATGGTGACAAAATTTTCTATAGAAATAAAATGTTGACAAAATTTTCTATAGAAATAAAATTTTGAAATTTTCTATAGAAATAAAATGGTGACAAAATTTTCTATAGAAACAAAATTTGACAAAATTTTCTATAGAAACAAAATTTTGACAAAATTTTCTGTAGGAATAACATTTTGATAAAATTTTTCTATAGAAATAAAAATTTGACAAATTTTTCTACAGCAATAAAATTTTGACAAAATTTTCTATCGAAATAAACTTTTGATTAAATTTTCTATAGAAATAAAATTTTGACAAAATTTTCTATAGAAATAAAATTTTGACAAAATTTTCTATAGAAATAAAATTTTGATTAAATTTTCTATAGAAATAAAATTTTGACGAAATTTTCTATAGAAATAAAATTTTGACGAAATTTTCTATATAAATAAAATTTTGATAAAATTTTCTATCGAAATAAACTTTTGAGAAAATTTTCTATAGAAATAAAATTTTGACAAAATTTTCATAGAAGTAAAATTTTGACAAAATTTTCTATAGAAATAAAATTGTGACAAATTTTTCTATAGAAACAAAATTTTGACAAAATTTTCTATAGAAAAAAAAAATAAATAAGAAATAAAATTTTGACAACATTTTCGATAGAAACAAAATTTTGTATAAAAATCAAATTTTTAAAAAAGTTTCTATATAAATAAAATTTTGACAAAATTTTCTATATAAATAAAATTTTGACAAAATTTTCAATAGAAATAAAATGTTGACAAATTTTCTATAGAAATAAAATTTGGATACAATTTTTTATAGAAATAAAATTTGGATAAAAATTTTTATAGAAATAAAATTTTCACAAAATTTTCTATATAAATAAAATTTTTGAAAAAATTTTCTATATTAAAATGTTGACAAAATTTTCTATAGAAATAAAATTGTGACAAAATTTTCTATAGAAATAAAATTTTGACAAAATTTTATTTCTATAGAAATAAAATTTTGACTAAATTTTCTATAGAAACAAAATTTTCTATAGAAACAAAATTTTCTATAGAAACAAAATTTTGACAAATTTTCTATAGAAACAAAATTTTGTATCGAAATAAAATTTTGACAAAATTTTCTATAGAAATAAAATTTTGACAAAATTTTCTATAGAAACAAAATTTTGACAAAATTAGAAACAAAATTTTGTATGGAAATAAAAGTTTGACAAAATTTTCTATAGAAATAAAATTTTGACAAAATTTTCTATAGAAACAAAATTTTGACAAAATTTTATAAAGAAATAAAATTTTGACAAAATTATCTATAGAAACAAAATTTTGTATAGAAATAAAATTTTGACAAAATTTTCTATAGAAATAAAATTTGGATAAAATTTTTTATAGAAATAAAATTTTTTAAAAAGTTTCTATAGAAATAAAATTTTGACAAAATTTTCTATAAAATAAAATTTTGAAAAAATTTTCTATAGAAATAAAATTGTGACAAAATTTTCTATAGAAATAAAATTTTGACAAAATTTACTATAGAAACAAAATTTTGACAAAATTTTCTATAGAAATTAAATTTTGACAAAATTTTCTATAGAAACAAAATTTTGTATCGAAATAAAATTTTGACAAAATTTTCTATAGAAATAAAATTTTGACAAAATTTTCTATAGAAATAAAATTTTGACAAAATTTTCTATAGAAACAATATTTTGACAAAATTTTCTATAGAAACAAAAGTTTGACAAAATTTTCTATAGAAACAATTTTGACATAATTTTCTATAGAAATAAAATTTGGACAAAATTTTCTATAGAAACACAATTTTGACAAAATTTTCTATAGAAATAAAATGGTGACAAAATTTTCTATAGAAATAAAATTTTGACAAAATTTTCTATAGAAATAAAATTTTGACAAAATTTTCTATAGAAACAAAATGTTGATAAAATTTTCTATAGAAATAAAATTTTGACAAAATTTTCTATAGAAATAAAATTTTGACAAAATTTTCTATAGAAACAAAATTTTGTATCGAAATAAAATTTTGACAACATTTTCTATAGAAATAAAATTTTGACAAAATTTTCTATAGAAACAAAATTTTGACAAAATTTTCTATAGAAATAAAATTTTGACAAAATTTTCTATAGAAATAAAATTTTGACAAAATTTCCTAGAGTAACAAAATTTTGACAAAATTTCTAAAAAAAATAATATTTTGACAAAATTTTCTTTAGAGGTAAATTTTAGTAGTTTTGGCACGAGGGACAACCGTGTTTGTGAGCCCATATACACTGAAAAAAATATTGACCTAATATGGAATATTATGCAACCTACATTTTATGAATCGAAATTTACACAATGTTAAGGACAAAATTCTTTAAAATAATGACATTTTAATTAAAAGAAAGTTTATAATAATTTTTCATTAAATTTAGGATACAAATTTTGGAAATGTGTGTAGGTCTTTGAAGTAGGGCAAATTTTCCTTAAAGTAAAGAAAAACTGAAAAAAATATTTCTTTAAATAATTGATAAATTTTGTCATTATTTTAAAATTCATTTATAATAATTACATTTCAATTGAAATAAATTATAATCTTACATTCAAAAATATTTCTCATTAAATTTAGGACACGAATATTGGAAATCTGCGTCCCCCCGTTAAAGTCGCAATTCTTTGAACTAAACAATTTTTTCTTAAAATAAAGAAAAATAAATTTGGTTTAAAGAAATCTTTAGAATTAAGATTAAAACGCTTTAGATAAAGGCTAAGATTTATTCTGAGGATTTTGCACTTTGGTTTAAGGTTTTGGAATTAAGTAAACATTTTTCTATTTTGAAGTATGACTGAAAATTGCTTAAATGAGATCTGTATCATAATTTGAATTTTATTGATTCTAGATTTAAAGCTATATAAATCCCTAAAAAAATGTCTTTATTTTAAAGAAGCCGCATCTTTGGCTCGGAATCAATATAAAAATCCTTAAGGGAAGATCAAAATCTTTGAATTCAAGTATGTTTTTAGTGCATTTGGACAACAAAAAACAAGTAAGGAATGTAAAAAATCGGCCGGGGTTGACTATATTATAACCTACTCCACTTTGTAAATCTAAATTTTCGATACTACCTCACATCCTTCAAATTTATTGGGTGCTCCGAACCGATTTGGACAAGTTATTAAAAATATATCGGAAATATTTCAATCTAACGTCAGATTTATGTTATTTTACAAAAGCGCAGCAGACGGACATGACCAGATCGACTTAGGGCTTAGCCCTGTGCATTATCGCTAAAGACCCAATTTATCTCGTCTCCCTCTGGGTGTTGCAAACACTTGCACTAACTTATAATACCATGTTCCACAGTGTGGTGCAGGGTATAACAAATTAAAAACCGAAACCTACGAAAGTTTCTGTAGAAATCAAATTTTTTTAATTCGCTAAACGCAATTTTAGAAAATAAAATCTTAAATTAAAAAAATATAACTTAATAATCAGAACTGAAATTTTAGCTAAACACTAACTTAAACTTTCAATTAATATGTTGAAATAAATACATAATGTACCATATATACACATATAAATTTAAATATTCATATACAAAATAAACATTTATAATAAAGCTGTAGTTACTTGTTTTTGTTTATTTCTTTTCTTAAACTTTTTTTTGGCAGCTATAGGACACTTAAGCTTCAGCGGTTTATGGGCCATTGAACAAGCAAATAAATACTTTGTTCTTCTTTTGAATATGAAAGGAGAAACTATGACAGATAGATATGGTCTAGGAAAAGTAGAACAAGGGAAAACAATAACCAATACCAAAGGACGATTCATAGAGAAACCAATTAAATAGAGCATGATGAATAAATAGAAAGGATGAAAGTTAGAGGAGAGGTATAGTAAACATTTCATCAACATGCACTTAGGAAAATTGACTAAAACAAAAAAATACTTCTAAAGCCAAAAGTCCATGGAAATGAACCAAAAAAATTGAAATAACGAATAAATGGAAAATTGGAGTATAAAAAACTGTATATAAAACTAGGTGACCAATATCAAAGAATTTAACAAATCTAGATACTAAGTTAAAATCTGTAATAATTTAAATGAAATTTTGAACTCATTCGCAATGTTTTTAGTTTTCGAAATGCTTCGGTTATTGAGAACTAATCAAATACAAGATTTATCAAAATAAATGTAATTGGTTATTTGTCGTTGAATGAGAAAAATTGTAATAGTAAGTAATTAGAAGTTGCAAATTTTATGCCTGAAAGTATGCTATTGTTGTTTGGTTTTTGTATTTCATAGCTCGGTGATGTTTCTCATGACTTTTAAAATAGAAACTGGATTTTAGGACAATTCATTCAAAAAGAAACAAAAACAAATTTTCTGAAAATACAAATTGAAAAATCCACTCATAGAATTTTGATTTTGCCCAAAGTCAACTAATCGAATTTTAACGAAAACAGTCGACCTTGGCTTAAACCTTTATACAGTCATGAAAAATTTAAATGCACAGTTTATATAAATCAGCATGTAGAATAATGGCAGTGACATTCACGGTTGCCACAGTTGGTAGAATTCTACCAAAGATGGTGAATTTTTTACTCTTTGGTAGATTGGTATAATTCTTGATTTTTTGTTCTATTTTACAACTTCTCCACTTCACTACTTCAAGAGGAAGAATAAAATTTTGACAAAATTTCCTAAAGAGATAAATTTTTATAAAAAATTTGTATTAAATTAAAATTTTAACAAATTTTTCTAAAGAAATAAAATTTTGAAAAAATTTCATTGTGACGCAAAATTCAACTTTCTGACACCAAACAAAAAATAACTTATCCCAGCCGAAAGTACTCGATGAGAGGAGAAAAGTAATTTCTGGATTTTGCTAGATTCGTTGCCGTTCGTCTTTTATGAGCCTCTAAAGTTTAGGCGCCAAATTCGATTTTGAGCACATATTTGCAATTTTCGTATGGCCATAGCTCGAATTTGTTTCGATGTGAATTCGTTTTTTATGTATTTAGCAAAGTTGTAGCTCTTGACTCGGCCAACAAAAATGCTGAATATATTAGTTCGGAAAATTTTCATCTTTATGCTAAAAATCGCAAAAATGTCGAAAAACAGTCAAAATAGAGTTTGCGGTTTTGAGCATGAAGATGAAAATTTTCCGACTTAATACATTCAGCATTTTTGTTGGCCGAGTCACGAGCTACAATGTTGTTGAATACCCCAAAAATAAATTCCCAGCATTTTTAGAGCTATGACAAACGAAAATTTCAAAAAGTGCTCAATATCGAATTTGGCGACAAAACTTTAGACGCTCATAAAAGTCGAACAGCAACCAATTTAGCAATATCCAGAAATTAGTTTTATACTCTCATCGAGTACCTGCGGCTGGGATAAGTGATTTTTTGTGTTGCACTGTGTTTTTTTCTATAAAACTAAAAATTTGACAAAATTTTCTATAGAAATAAAATTTTGACAAAATATAGAAATACATTGTGACAAAATTTTCTATAGAAATAAAATTTTGACAAAATTTTCTATAGAAATAAAATTTTGACAAAATTTTCTATAGAAATAAAATTGTGACAAAATTTTCTATAGAAATAAAATTTTGACAACATTTTCTATAGAAATAAAATTTTGACAAAATTTTCTATAGAAATAAAATTTTGACAAAATTTTCTATAGAAATAAAATTTTGACAAAATTTTCTATAGAAATAAAATTTTGACAAAATTTTCTATAGAAATAAAATTTTGACAAAATATATTATAAGTTAGTGCATAGTGAGAGAGAAAACGTCTAACAAAAAATAAATAGGACAATGAATGTCAAAGAAGATACAGACAATATAAGTACTTGCTACAGTGTTGCAATATCGTAATACCAACAGTGATATAGTTTTAAGTTGCGTTTTGTTGTATTTATATGTTCATATTTTTATATAACGTGTAAACTCAATGTAAAGACAAACTTAAAACAATATCTATGTAAGTTCTTCATGTTTTTGTTTGCAATAAAAGATCTTAATAAATTTCATTCAAATAGAAAAAGCCCCTGAAGAAGACAACAAGGAATTGTCGAAACGTTGGGAAAAATGTAATAAAACTTGTTTTATTTACAAAACAACATTGGTCTTATTAGCTTAATAAACTGAACCAAATTTTCTATAGAAATAATATATTGAAAAAAATTTTTCTATAGAAATAACATTTTGACAAAATTTTCTATAGAAATAAAATTTTGACAAAATTTTCTATAGAAATAAAATTTTGACAAAAAATGTTCTATAGAAATAAAATTTGGAAAAAAATTTCTATAGAAATAAAATTTGGCAAACATTTTTTATAGAAATAACATTTTGTAAAAAGTTCCTAAAGAAATAAAATTTTGCAAATATTTTCTATAGAAATAAAATGTTTCAAAAATTTTATATACAAAAAAATTTTGCAAACACTTTGTACAGAAATAACATTAAACCAAGTATTCTATAGAAATAACATTTTGAAAAAATGTTCTATATTAATAAAATTTTGACAAAATTTTCTATATTAAAATGTTGACAAAATTTTCTATAGAAATAAAATTTTGACAAAATTTTGAAAAAATTGACAAAATTTTTCGGAAGGTTCAAGTGCAGTTCACTTTGGGTTGAGTGAATTACCCGAATTTATTCTGATAATTGGTTGATATTTTTGCTGCGAGTAGAGGATGCTGATGAGGAATGTGGTAATTCCGAAACAGCTGTACATCCAGTCTATATAAATTTGACAAGAATACTTTTCTGTTGGTTAAGCTACACTTGTAGTTTAGTCAATGCATGGCTTTAAGCTGAGATCAAAAACAACAATAAAAATTTTCTATAGAAATAAAATTTTGACAACATTTTCTATAGAAATAAAATTTTGACAAAATTTTCAACAGAAATAAAATTTTGACAAAATGTTCTATAGAAATAAAATTTTGACAAATTTTTCTATAGAAAATAAAATGTTGACAACATATTCTATAGAAATAAAATTTTGACAAATTTTTCTATAGAAATAAAATTTTGACAAAATTTTCTATAGAAATAAAATTCTTACAAAATTTTCTATAGAAATAAAATTTTGACAAAATTTTCTATAGAAATAAAATTTTGAAAAATTTTGTACAGAAATAAAATTTGGCAAAATTTTTCTATAGAAATAAAGTTTAGCAAAAATTTTCTACAGAAATAAAATTTTGATAAATTTTTTTTTTCCAAAAAAAAAATTTGACAGAACTTTCTGTAGAAATAAAATTTTGACAAAATTTTCTGTAGAAATAAAATTTTGACAAAATTTTCTATACAACTAAAATTTTGACAACATTTTCTATAGAAATAAAATTTTTACAAAATTTTCTAAAGAAATAAAATTTTGACAAAATTTTCTATAGAAATAAAATTTTGACAACATTTTCTATAGAAATAAAAATTTGGCAAAATTTTCTATAGAAATAAAATTTTGACAAAATTTTCTATAGAAATAAAATTTTGACAAAATTTTCTACAGAAATAACATTTTGACAAAATGATCTATAGAAATAAAATTTTGACAAAATGTTCTATAGAAATAAAATTTTGACAAAATTTTCTATAGGAATAAAATTTTGACAAAATTTTCTATAGAAATTATATTTTGACAAAATTTTCTACAGAAATAAATTTTGGCAAAATTTTTCTATAGAAATAAAATTTTGCAAAAATTTTCTTTAGAAATAATATTTTGACAAAATTTTCTACAGAAATAAAATTTGGCAAAATTTTTCTATAGAAATAAAATTAGACCAAGAATTCTATAGAAATATCGTTTTAACAAAATTTTCTATAAAACCTTTTTTTTAGAATACAAAAAAAAAATATTTTTTATACTAACCACAAAAAATTGATCAACAACTTCAAAATAAGATTTTTAGAAAAAATATCTTGAAATTTTGGTAGAAGGCTGTTTTCTTCCTTAAAAATACTGGCGACATTTCCGACTATTTCAGTCCTTAATTGAATTGTATTTAAGTTGCGGTTATAGGGGGTTTAGTGGACACCAATTCCTGGAGTAGTGATTGTCGAGTAGGTATTAGAATAATTGCGGACCAGTATGCGAGATAAATTCTTAGTGGATGAGAAAATATACCATTAAGTTTAGATACCCAGAGATAGGGGAAGATTTGCTGAAAAAAAACTTTTTGATGTTTGGTCGAAACTGGGATTTAACCCAGGACCCTTTGTATGCAACGCGGACATGCTAACCACTATACCGCTCCCAGAGAGTAATAGTATCGCTTTGATTGAAATCTATTATTTAATTAAAATTGAAGAGCACCTTCACTTTTGGATATAACTGCATGAAGATCAGTCTTCCAATTTTACATCTTGAGCAAAGACATCCCCACTAACTAATTTTAGTGGGGAATCAGCACTTTTTATAAACAAAAGTTGATGATTTAGTTCATAGGTGTCTCACATACCGATTTTTGCATCATACAATACATTTTTCTAAGAACCAAATGGTTTTCAATATAAGAAATGAAATAAATTTGCGAGTACCAAGTTGCCCTCTGGAAGAGATGAAACAACGGATATTTGTATATAGATATAGATTTGGAAAATCAAAAATTGGAACAGTCTACTCTTCCTACATTTCGAAAAAAACCGATTTAAAAAATGTGTATGTTGAGTTTGTCCAACAAATTTAACTGATGACGTTGTGAAAATTCGAAAATAACCCATTTTTATTTTTCGATTGCACAAAATAAACATAATCTTTAGGCAACTAAATATCATAAAATACTTTGTTGCAAATAATTTCTTTTGATTTTAAAATGGAAACTTAACTAAATTATACGAAGTTGAAGAAAATATATATTGGCATAGCACTGAAAACCATAGAAGACTATGAATGCGGAATAGATGCTACATAACTAACTCTATTTTACAAACTATATACACTAAAATAAGCAAATATATTATATATATTGGTTTTGTAAATAACCCATATATCAACTATTTTGTAAATATTAAGAGAAATATAAGAGAAGTAATAACAAGGCTTAATTAAATGTGGAGACAAACAAGGATAGGAATTCCAAAAAATTTACAACCAATGTCTAAAAAGGCTTTGTTTTTCTATATATAACATATGTATGTAAGTACATTAGCGTGGATCGTTTTGTATGGGTTTCGTTTCTATATACAACACATATTGAAAAATGAGCTTGGATTAGTACCATTTCAGTTCCAAAAAGTGAAAGAGCACACCGATGTACAAAAAAGTTAGTTTGGAAAGAGCCAAAGAGTTGCTTCGCTGGAATGAAAGACACCCATAGCCGTGGTTGTCTTTCTCCGATGAAAAGCTATTGAGCAGCTTATGAAATTGGGTTTACTTGCTAAAGAGGTTAGATGAAAATGTAAACCTTCGATTGGCGGAATATTATCGAGAAAATGTCCTGAAAAGAAGGCCTGTGCACACAAACATTTTGGCCGCAGACCATGGACATTCCATCCAAGTATAAGTTAAAAATAACAAGTATATACGGCCGTAAGTTCGGCCAGGCCGAATCCTATGTACCATCCACCATGGATTGCGTAGAAACTTCTACTAAAGACTGTCATACACAATCCAATTGGGGACCATGGACATTCCATCCAAGTATAACTTAAAAATAACAGGTATATACGGCCGTAACTTCGGCCAGGCCGAATCTCATGGATTTCGTAGAAACTTCTACTAAAGATCCAAGTAGGGTTGTGGTAGTACTTGCCGATGGCAAGGCATCTTAAAACTCTTTAATATCGTCTTCTAAATTGAAAGTTAGACCATACGCAGTATATATTAGGCAAAAAAGGCAGATTAAAAACCTTAATAATTTAGTTCTTTACCGGTATGAATTTTCGCAGTAAAAAAAGAGGCAGAACTGAAATATGGGGATCGGTTTATATGGTGGCTATATACAATTATGAACCTATATAGTCCAATATTTGTGTGATTATTACCAAATTTTATCTAGAAATTTACTTTTTCAAGAAGAAGTAAAATCTGGGGATCGGTTCATCTAGGGGCTATATATAACTATGGACCGAAATGGGCCACTTTTGGCATGGTTGTTAGCGACCATATACTAAGAGAATATATTAAATTTCAGCCGAATCGGATGTCGTTTGCGCCTCTAAGAAATTTGCTCTTCCAAGAGGCCCCCGAGGTCAAATCTGGGAATCGATTTATATGGGTCCTATATGTAACTAAAGACCGATATTGACCAATCTTTACATGATTGTTAGAGACCATATACTAATATAACGTAGAAAATTTTAAATGAATCGGACGAAATTTGCTCCTCCAAGAGGCTCCGAAGGTCAAATCTTAGGGTCGGCTTATATGGGGGCTATATATAATTATGGAACGATATGGATAAATTTCTGCACGGTTATTAGTGGCATGGAAAAAAAAAACATAGAAAATTTCAACCGAATCGGACGAAATTTGCTCCTCCAAGAGACTCCGGTGGTCAAATCTGGGGATCGGTTTATATGAGGGCTATATATAGTTATGGACCTATATGAACTAATTTATGGACCTATATGAATTAACACCACGTACCAGGTCGGATGAAATTTGCTCCTCCAAGAGGATCCCCAAGCAAAATCTGGGGATCGGTTTATATGGGGGCTATATATAGACCGATATAGTCCAATTTTTGCAAGGATATTAGTGGTCATATACTAACACCACGTTCCAAATTTTAACTGGATCGGATGAAAGTTGCTCCTCCAAGAGGCTCCGATATGGTCCATTTGCAATGTTAGGTTAGGTTAGGTGGCATCTCGATGTATCAGGCTCACTTAGACTATTCACAGTCCACTGGGATCAGGGTTGCCATTTTTGTCCAAAAAAATATTAATTTTTAAATTTGGTCCGTTGGTCGGACCAAATGGAATTTGGTTGATTTTGCTCCATTTTCGTCAAATCGGTAATTTTTTTAAAATTTTCTATAGAAATAAAATGTTGACCAAATTTTCTATAGATATAAAATTTTGAAAAACCTTTTTATAGAAATAAAATTTTAACAAAATTTTCTATAGAAATAAAAATTGGCCAAAATTACAGAAATAAAGTTTAAACTAAATTTGTATAGATACAAAATTATGCAAAAATTTTGTATAGGAACAGAAATAAAATTTTGACAAAATTTTATATAGAAATAAAATTTTGACAAAATTTTATATAGAAACAAAAATTTTGACAAAATTTTATATAGAAATAAAATTTAGACAAAAAAATTTTATAGAAATAAAATTTTGACAAAATTTTCTACAGAAATAAAATTTTAACAAAATTTTCTATAGAAATAAAATTTTGACAAAATTTTCTATAGAAGTAAAATTGTGACAAAATATTCTATAGACATAAAATTTTGACAAAAATTTCTACAGAAATAAAATTTTGACAAAGTTTTCTATAGAAATAAAATTTTGACAAAATTTTCTATAGAAATAAAATTTTAACAAGATTTTCTATAGAAGTAAAATTTTGTCAAAATTGTCTACAGAAATAAGTTTTGACAAAATTTTATATAAAAATACAGTTTTAACAAAATTTTCTATAGAAATAAAATTGTGACAAACATTTTCTATAGGAATAAAAGTTTGACAAAATTTACTACAGAAATAAAAGTTTGACAAAAATTACTATAGAAATAAAATTTTAACAAAATTTTCTATAGAAATACAAATTTTACAAAATCTTCTATAGAAATAAAATGTTGACAAAATTTTCTACAAAAATAAAATTTTGACAAAATTTTCTATAGAAATAAATAGAAATAAAAATTTTCTGTCGAAGTAAACTTTTTAATAATATTAATTTAATTTGAAAAGTGGTCCGCTGGTACGAATTTTGGTCCAATTTTGGAAAAATGTTCGCCCAGAATTAAAATTCATTGAGGCAACGCTGATTGTAATACCACATTGGTGAACTCCTCTCATATCAATGAGTGTTGTCCGATTCCATGTTAAGCTCAATGACAAGGGACCTCCTTTTAATAGCCCAGTCCAAACGGCGTTCCACATTGCATTGAACCCACTTAGAGAAGCTTTGAAACCCTCAGAAATGTCACCAGCATATTACTGAGGTGGGAAACTGAAACGCTGAAAAACTTTTTGGTTTTCGGTCGAAACAGGAATCGAAGCCATGACCTTGTGTATGCAAGGCGGGCATGCTAAACATTGCCCCTCCATTTGCAATACCATCCGAACTACATCAATAACAACTACTTGTGCCATGTTTCAAATCGATAGCTTGTTTCGTTCGAAAGTTAGCGTGATTTCTACATACGGACGGACATAGCCAGAACGACTCAGAATTTCACCACGACCCAGAATATATATACTTTATGGGGTCTTAGAGCAACATTTCGATGTGTTACAAACGGAATGACAAAGTTAATATACCCCCCATCCTATGGTGGAGGGTATAAAAATGGTAAAATTTTTATTTAATTTGAAATTTTTGTCCCTTCGTAAAAGTCGTATGCTTTTGAAATTAGGAAAATTAAATTGATATAAACAAATAGCCTCTAAGTTAACTGATTTGTTTGATAGGTTTGATTCACATTTTTTTTTTTTTAAATTATAATTATTTTTTATTTTTTTAACTTTGAAGAATCTGTTACAATTTCGATTTCTAATTTGACATTTATTGGTACGTCAGTAGAATAAACAATCATTCGAAAGTCGATCAAAAAATTAATTTTAATTTTATAGAGCCTAGATTTAAAACTTGTAGCTTCCTAAAAAAAATAATTTATATTAAAAGAAGCCGCATCTTTAGCTCGGAATCCATACCAAAATCCCTAAAGGTAGGTCAAGATGTTTGGATCAAATTAAATATGTTTGAGTTCATTATGTGCTTGTTACGTTAATATTGCAAAAAAAAATATCGGAAAAAATTTAATTATTTAATTTTGCGATCCTCTCTCATATTGCAAAAAATTAAAAAAATATATATCGGAAAAGATTTAATTATTTAGTTTTGCGACCCTCTCTAATGTACTTACATTGGGCAAAAAAAAAAGAATGCATAATTAATAGTTCAATAAACAAAATTATTAACTAATATACATAACATACTAATAGTTACAGATACAGTAGAAGTAGTGGTAGTAGTAGTAGTAGTATTAGTTTTAGTAGTATAAGTAAGTTAGACATCAACAACAACAACGACAAGAACAAAAAACAAAACAGAAAATGCATTTCATTGTATTTGTTACAGTTTGTATTTATTATTTTTTTGTTTCATTGCAAAGTTTTGTTGCTTTTGTTTGTTGTTGTTAAAATTTTACACAATTTACCCACCTTACTATAAAGCGTTGTGCTGCCCGACCGCTGATTAAAACCATTGCCCTGGTCCGTATAAGTCTTTACCTGTGTATGACGCTGGTCCCTATCATAATAATTGCGAGGCATTCCATGGGGAGAATGTTGGGAATTTGTTGTGGCCATGCCACTATTGCCACCGCCAGTACCATTACCACCACCGCCACCAGGTGGTTTGCCACGAATACTTCCCGAATTTTGTTGTTGTTGGTTTGAATCACGTTCAGTGGTTATCGTACTAATGGCTTGATTTTCTTTATGTGAACGACGTGCAGCATATTTATCGGGTTTGAGAAGACTGTGATGATTGTGAGGTTTTTGTGATATGTGGTTGTAAACGAATCCAATCATCAATGCGGCCATCAAATCAGTCAATGTGCAATTGCAAATAAAATGAATTATAAAAAAAGAAGAGATTTTGCATCAATTTTATGTTTTTATTTTATTTTATTTACCCTTCCTTTCCCCCGAGACTTACCTTGGATATTGTGGACCAAATTGAGTGTAACAGCAATTGTGCCAACAACCTCTGGAGAATGGATTGTAGCCACCTTTGAATTTACCTGTCACCTGTTCATTTGTGGTACGACCCCTTGAGACCAGAACCATATGGAAACCAGTCAAACCGAAGATGGGTATGGCTAATATCGTTACTATACCCATTAAAACCATGCTGGAAAAAATGGAAAGATAGATTTTTATATGAATTGTATTTCTATATTTGTATACATATTTGAAAGTATAGATATGTTTTAAGAAGAAGGGTTCACGACATTGAAAGGAACAAGGGGAAACATCATATTTCATTTTCTTTTCATTCGAATTAGAAGTGTTCACTTTGATGTGATGTTGTACCACTTTTTATTAATTCCTTTTATAGAGAATTATTTTTTTTTTTTTTTTGTATTTTTTCCTAGATTCCGTCAAGATTACGTATGTGATTGAAGCTAGAGGTGTGCGCGTGACACGAAATTTTCGTGACACGCGTGATTCACGCGTGAATCGCGTGAGTCGTGAACAAAATTTGAAGGAACTCTCGTGAATGTGCGTGAATGGGACTAAAATGAATATGTCGTGCGTGAGCGTGCGAGTTACATATGCAAACCCCCAGACCTACATAAAAAATGAGTTACCTGATAAAATTGATGAATTGCTTAAAGAAATTCAAAAGCCAGACAGTAACCCAATACCGTATCCGGTATTGGGCAAACCATAATATTTCCATTTAATTCAAATAATAAGCAGAATTTATATTTAAGTCAAACGTTAGCATAGTAAGCAAAATTGTAAAATTAAGAAGTAAGTTGATTTAATGAAAACAAATAAAGAATGAGTCTGATCTGGGCATTTGATCGAAACACAACGTATACCTTTATTTAATTTTTTTAAAAAACCCCGGAACTCGGTAAAACACAAAATTGGCGCAGTCGGTAGGATCCTTAATAAAACGCATTTAAGGATCCAGTGATACGAATCGGGTTAATAAAAAAATAAATAAGTTGTGAAAAAAAAAATATATAAAACTTTTTACAGTGAACTCTAAAAAATAATTAAAGTGGACACCACTCAAAAAGAAGTGCAGTGAACATTTATAATTAAGAGAACACTAAAAAGAAAATAAAGAAAGAAAGCTTTTTACAGTGAACTCTACTAAATAATTAAAGTGAACACCACTCGAAAAAGAAGTGCAGTGAACATTTATAATTAAAGAGAACGCTAAAAAGAAAATAAAATTGGTGAAGTGAAAACTTAAGAATATCAACTGAAGCCACAGAAGAAAAAGATCTCTGTGCAGTACCACCAAAGAAACTAAAGTCACAGAAAACAAATTTTCTGTGCAGTGAACACTAAATTGTTAGAAAACAAACAAAATTTTCACAAAAAATAAAAGGCAACGAGCTTTCAAAACAGGATTACCGAAGGACAGACTCAATTACCACCAGTAGAGCTAGTGGAGGAGCTAGCCAGGAAGGATCAACAACTGGAGCAAATGCGACAGGCATATCTAGAACTTCGTAACAACGTAGATGGAGGCCAAAGGGAAAGCATCCTAAAAATGATAAATAGCCTTCCCACATTTACCGGAGTTGGAGAAATCACCATAAATTCATTCTTTAGCAACATAGAGTACTTGCTGTCAACAATCACCAACCATGAAACTAGAAAAGAGGCAGTCAGGACTATATTCTACAGAGTTATTCAAGGACCAGCAAAAAATGTAATAATCAACATCCCCGAACCGGATAACTGGTTGCTGATCAAGGAAACCCTGAAGCTGAGGTATCGACCAGATGTAGAGCCCCATCAACTTTACAAAAAAGTAGCAAATCTTAAAGTAAATACGGTGAGTGAACTCATGATTGAAATTCAAGACATTAAATATAAGGCGGACGAACTGACTGTATACTATGCGGACGACCACTATCTTGACCTATCAAATATGGACAGTATATTAGTAAACACAATAAAGGAAATGACGCAGGGAATATTGTTGGATAAAATTTACAATGAAGTTAATTTGAATAATATATTGAAAATCATGACAAGTAGGCGATTTGAAGACAGTTGTATTAGGACAGAATATAGGAAATTTAAAACAAAAGAAAATAGATTAGAATTTGCAGGGAATAGAAAAAATCAATTTCATGAAGATTATAGAAACAGAAACCAGTATCAACGGTATAACAATGAATCAGGACAATATAGGCAAAATAATTATCGCGAATATAATAATAATAACCATGGCCAAAATTACTACAAAGGAAATAAAAATAATAATTGGTATAACAACTATAGGGATAATTATAATTATAAAGGAAATTTATACAATCATAGGCCCAATAATTCTGGAAATTTCCATAGACCAATGACAGGAAACCCTGGGCAGAATTCTGGCCAATATCGCCAGAATGCGTTCAGGCAAAGTCAGGTTGAACCAATGGAAGTTGATAATATTCAGAGTAGTAGAAGTAATTTCCAACAGGCAGGACACCCTGACCCGCAGACTGGCCAAAATCGCTTAGTCTCAGTCAGGCAAAGCCAGGAAAGAACTTTTCAAAATAATGAAGGAAGGGAAATAAATAATTGCGTTTTTTTTACGAAACCACATCGGAGTGGTTGCCTAAAATAATTATGATAATTGACGGAAAAAATATAATGCTCTTATAGATACCGGAGCAAGCTTTAGTTTAATAAATAATGAAGTTAATAATTTTCCTAAAACAAAACTAAGAAATCCAATAAAATTTAGTACAATTACAAATGAAGATTCAATAAAATACGAAGTCATTACAAAAGCACCACAAGAATTTAATTTGCCAAACAATGCCAGAGTGAGATGGAAATCAGCTCCACTCATTGGACGAAATTATGATTTCATCATCGGAATGGATGTATTAAAATTTTTGAACGCGAAAATGAATATTGAAGAAAGAAAAATTATTTTAAATGACAATGAAATTCAATTTATAAATAAACCTTTTAATTTTGAGCAAATTTATACGCTAGAGATTACAGCTAGATCATCTAAACGAGGAAGAATACAAGGAAATCTCACTTTTGATAAAACAATTCAAAAATCTACTCTATAAAGAAGGTGACCAATTAACAAATACTACTGAAATTCAACATGAAATTAAAACAACAACACAACAACAAATTAATTCAAAATTATACAGATATCCGCCTCAACATGAAATGGAAGTAAGAAAACAAATACAAGAAATGGAAGAACAAGGGATTATTCAAAAAAGCTATTCTAGATACTCAAGCCCATTAATTGTAGTGCCGAAGAAAATAGATAATTCTGGACAAAAGAAATTCCGATTGGTAGTAGACTATAGAAAATTAAACGAAGTTACAATCGATGACAAATATCCTCTCCCGAATATTGATTCAATCCTGGATAAATTAGGACGAGCTCAGTATTTTAAAACATTAGATTTAGCAAAAGGTTATCACCAAATTTTAGTAAAACAGGAAGATAGAGAAAAAACTGCGTTTGTAACACCTCACGGTTTATATGAATTCGTAAGAATGCCGTTTGGATTAAAGAATGCGCCCGCAACATTTCAACGGATCATGAACGAAATTTTGAGGGATTTTATAAATAAAACATGCGTAGTTTATTTAGACGATATTCTTATTTTTAGCACCACGTTGCAAGAACATGTAAAAGCTATTAGAAATATATTCAAGGTTTTAGAAAGTAAAAATTTAAAAATCCAAATTGACAAATGTAATTTTATGCGGAAAGAAACGGAATTTCTAGGGCACATTTTAACGAAAGACGGAATGAAACCAAATCCCAACAAAATTAAAGTTATTCAAAATTTAGAGTTACCAAAAACAGAGAAACAGATAAAAAGCTTCTTAGGACTAACAGGTTATTATCGTAAATTTGTAAAAAATTATGCTAAAGTAGCACAACCAATCACTAAATATTTGAAAAAAGGTGTTAAAATTAATCTAAAAGACCCCACTTATATAGAAGCGTTTGAAAAATTAAAAATATTAATAAGCTCGCATCCAATTTTACGTTATCCGAATTATGATAAACAATTTACAGTCACAACGGACGCATCAAATTACGCTATAGGTGCCGTATTATCTCAGGAAGGACATCCTGTATGTTTTGCTTCGAGAACGTTAAATAATCACGAAAGAAATTATTCGGCAACAGATAAAGAATTTTTGGCAATTTTATGGAGTGTAAATTATTTCAGACCTTATGTTTATGGAAGAAAATTCAAAATTCTAACAGACTACCAGCCAATTAAATTTTTGCATTCGAAATATAAAGGAAAAGATATGTCACCTAGACATCAAAGATGGTTACTAAAATTAGGGGAATATCAATTTGACATAGAATATTTGAAAGGCAAAGAAAATAGGGTAGCAGATTTTCTAAGCAGGATACAAAACAACGACGATAACAATGTGGAAGAAATAGACAGTGACAATAGCGATATATTAAATCTTGCAGTTAATAATATAGAAGACAATGAATCCTTACAAACAGTACACTCAGCGGAAGAAAATTTAAATGATCATTTTCCAATTAAAGAAGAAATAGTTAATAAATATAAAACACAAATAATTTTAACAAATAATAAAGTCGAAGAATTTAAAACAGTACATGGAAAAAGAATAATATTTATAGCCGAATGTGATTTCCAAGAAATGGGAGACATATTCAGAAGGTATATTATAAAAGGAAAAATTGGCATTTATTCGGAAATTTCGGAACACAGTTATAACATAGTCCAAGAAAAACTTATTGCAATGTTTTCAAATGATACGCAAATTGAATTTATAAAGTGTACAATGAGGGCACAGGACATTGAAACAGAAGTCGAAGCCGTTAAACAAATTTCGTTGTATCACGTAAGAGAAAGCATGCATTCAGGTATATTAGAAACGTATAATCAGATAAAAAATAAAATATATTATCCAAAATTACTGGAATTGATTCAAATCGTAATTAATCAATGTGAAATTTGTCAAGAATCTAAATATGATAGAAGGCCTATTAAACCAAAATTTAATTTTACAGAAACTCCCTCTAGGAAAAATGAAATTATACATATAGACACATATGTCATGAAAGGACACCATTTCTTAACAATTATTGACAAATTTTCGAAATTTGGTGCAGCTTATCCGTTAAATGACAGAAATCATGTCACAATTATAGAACAGTTAGAAGATCATTTTACTAAATTAGGAATACCAAATAAAATAGTAGCAGATAACGAATTTAAAGCTGCAAGGATAAAAGAATTTTTGGATGCTCAAAACATTGAATTACATTTGACTAAACCAAATAGCCATACAGGTAACGGAGACATTGAAAGATTCCATAATACAATTGCGGAAAAATTTAGGATTTTATATAAAACTGAAAAAGGTTTACCAATCAGACAATTAATCCAGAAAGCTATTAGAAATTACAATGAAAGATTTCACTCCACAATCAAATATACTCCAAATGAAGTGCATAACAATAAAGTGGACCCGGCAATAGTAAAAAATAATATAGAGGCAACAAAATATAAAATCATAAGCAAATTAAATAAAAACAGAGAGGATTATGAAGAAACCAGATCTGAAGGTTTTATTAAAAATTACAAAGCAGTTAGGCATAAAGAACAGCCAAAATTTAGAAAAGGGAAATTACAAAATATTCACCCTATTTATATTAAAAAACCTTTAAAATTTTCAGATATTAATAATGATACTAATGATGATAATGACTCGACAGACTGAAACAGCAATGACATTGACAGAATTAGTGGACCAAACAGGATTTATTGATTTGGAATTGAAAAATCAGGATATAGTTTTGGACAGTGACATAGTACTACACATAATTGACGTTAAAGAAATAGAAAATATCATTAATGAAATGACAGACGATATTATATTAATGAAGGCTAGTAACAAAGACATATTACAATCAGAATTATTAGAAGCTCGTAATAAACTAATGACGCTTATACCTAGACAAATTAGACAAAAACGAGGACTAATAAATGCTATAGGAACATTATCAAAATGGACATTTGGTACAATGGACGATTACGACAGACAGACTATACAAAAACATTTTCTACAGACGGACGACACAGTAAATAAACAAATATCTATAAATAATCATTTTAATATAGCTATAGAACAAATTAAAAATATTGTAAAAAATGATCGAATGGAAATTGAAAAAAGTTTTAATGCAATAAATAAATTTGAAAATCAAGAATATCAAGAGCATATGTATTTACAACAAATTACAAAAATTCAATTGATAAAAAGTAAAATAGAACAAATACAAGATAATGTAGTTTCTGCTAAGTACGGATTAATACACCCAAATATTTTAACAAATAATGAAATAACCAAATACAATATTGATTTTAATAAATTAAAATATTTACAACTTGGTATAGCAACTTTTAATAATACTTATTTAATTTTGGGTATAAAAATTCCAAAAATATTTATACAAGCAAAAATAAGAAAAATTATACCATTACCAAATAAAGAACAAAAAGAAATAGATGCTCAAATAGAAGAAGTTTTTACATATAAAAATAAAACTATGAGATTTGAAGAAAATAAACATTTTAGACAATTAAAACCGAGCACTCATTGTATAATAACACAAAATTGTAAACTTGTTACAAATAAAGACTTGGAAATTATACCTTTAGATGAAAAAACAATAATGGTTAAAAATTCAGTAAATTTATTTGTAAACAATACATGTAATAAAAATAATACTATTCTAAGTGGAAATTATATCATTCAATTTAATAATTGTTCGATAAAAATAAATGATTATTATTATTCAAACTTAATTGAAAATGTACAAGGAAATATTATGAGTTTGCGATACGATGATATACAAAATTTTACAGAAAAATTAACATTTGAACAAATAAATGAAGAAAATAAAATTAATTTTCAAAATATTTCAAACCTAAAAATTCATAACAAAATCATATACACATGTAATATTTTTCTCATAGTTATAATTGTCTTAATAATCATTTTGTGGAAAACAAAATTTAATAAAATTAAAATTAACTTGAATAATAGAATTCAGGAGAATTCTGGTCTAAAGGGGAGGGTAGTTACATATGCAAACCCCCAGACCTACATAAAAAATGAGTTACCTGATAAAATTGATGAATTGCTTAAAGAAATTCAAAAGCCAGACAGTAACCCAATACCGTATCCGGTATTGGGCAAACCATAATATTTCCATTTAATTCAAATAATAAGCAGAATTTATATTTAAGTCAAACGTTAGCATAGTAAGCAAAATTGTAAAATTAAGAAGTAAGTTGATTTAATGAAAACAAATAAAGAATGAGTCTGATCTGGGCATTTGATCGAAACACAACGTATACCTTTATTTAATTTTTTTAAAAAACCCCGGAACTCGGTAAAACACAAAATTTGCGTGATAAATAAAATCGGTTCGTGAGTGTGCGTGAATAAAATTTCTGCAAAATCACGCTCACGAAAAAAATCAATGTTTAATTCATACTCATATGTAAACTGAAAATAATTTGGCTCTCGAACTATATTCTATTGTTGAATTTTGTTACCTTTGCTGATTTCCATTTGGAAAATATCGTGAGTCCCGTGAATCACGTGAATTTGTCGTGATTCGTGCGTGAGTGTGAGCCTTAAAAAGTAGTTCGTGCGTGAGCGTGCGTGAGTACTGGTTTTCATTTCGTGAATGTGCGTGAGTGGGATTGGCTACCACACGTATCGTGCGTGAGCGTGCGTGAATAAATATTTTGGTTCGTGAATGTGCGTGAGTGTGAGTGAAATTTCAGTTACGCGCACACCTCTAATTGAAGCTTCAACAAATAAACGAGTTTAACCACATTTTACATTATTTTACCAAACGGAAAATTGAAACGCCTAAAATTATGCTAATAAAATTCTCTGTAATAGATACATTGAGCTTGTGGACTTGAGGTTTTGATGGGGGGAAACTTCTATAGAAATTAGGGGATATTTATAGAGAATTTTAATATGAGATTTTTAAATATGTTCAGTATAATACAATAGGGTAAAAATAATTATGATTTTGTTTACTTTTTCAAAAAAATACGACTTCCCGGATTAAATGTAAATGTGATGTGATCGATCTCTTTTTTCATTTCTCGATTTGGCTTTATTTGATAAGTATAAGTTTCTTTACATCCATACATTAATTTTCTGACGACAGATTGTATAGAATGATATTATGATTGTCGGCCTCCTGGATTTTCTGTTCTGAAATGTATTTCATATTGAAATTCTCAAACTGGCATGACATAGTCTATCACTTTAAGTATACACAGAAAAATACATCTCAAAAATGTCTCCATTTAAAATTTTAATTGATTTTTAAAAAATATTCAATTAAAAATTTAATTGATTCAACAAAATTTTTAATTGAAACAAAAATTAATCACAAAAACAAGTATATAGGCCGAATCTTATGTACCCTCCACCATGGATTGCGTAGAAACTTCTACGAAAGACTGTCATCCACAATCGAATTACTTGGGTTGTGATATCTTAAAACTTCTTAACATCGTTTTCTATATTGTGAGTTAGTCCATACGTGGTATATATTAGACAAAAAAGGTATGTATATGTAAGTCTACAAATAATTACGAATCGATATGGAAATGGGGGTCGCTTATATGGGGGCTATATACAATTATGAACTTGATATGGACCAATTTTTGTGTGATTGGGGATCGATATATCTGAGGGCTATATATAACTATAGACCGATATGGACCTAGTTAGGCATGGTTGTTAACGGCCATATACTAGCACAATGTACCAAATTTCAACTGACTCGGATGAAATTTGCTCCTCCAAGAGGCTCCAAAACTAAATCTCGGGATCGGTTTATATGGGAGCTATATATGATTATAAACTGATATGGACCACTTTTGGCATGGTCGTTAAATATCACATACTACCACTACGTACCAAATTTCAACCGAATCGGATGGATTTTGCTCTTCCAAGGGGCTCCGGAGGTCAAATCTGGGGATTGGTTTATATGGGGGCTATATATAATTATGGAGCGATGTGGACTAATTTTTGCATGGCCATTAGAGACCATATACTAACACCATGTACCAAATTTCAGCCGGATCGGACGAAATTTGCTTCTCTTAGAGGCTCCGCAAGCCAAATCGGGGGATCGTTTTATATGGGGCTATATATAATTATTCACCGAAGTGAACCAATTTTTGTATAGTTGTTTGATACCATATACTTGCACCATGTACCAAATTTCAGCCGGATCGGTTGAAATTTGCTTCTCTTAGAGGCTCCGCAAGCCAAATCGGGGGATCGGTTTATATGGGAGCTATATATAATTATGGATCGATGTGGACTAATTTTTGCATGGTTGTTAGAGATCATATGCTGACACCATGTACCAAATTTCAGCCGGATCGCATGAAATTTGCTTCCCTTAGAGGCTCCGCTAGCACAATCGGGGGATCGGTTTATATTAAGGAGCGATGTGGACCAATTTTTGCATGGTTGTTAGAGACCAAATTTCAGCCCGATCGGATGAAATTTGCTTCTCTTAGAGGATTCGCAAGCCAAATTTGGGGGTCCGTTTATATGGGGGCTATACGTAAAGGTGGACCGATATGGCCCATTTGCAATACCATACGACCTACATCAATAACAACTACTTGTGCCAAATTTCAAGTCGATGTTTCGTTCGGAAGTTAGCGTGATTTCAACAGACGGACGGACGGACGGACGGACATGCTCAGATCGACTCAGAATTTCACCACGACCCAGAATATTTATAGGTTATGGGGCCTTAGAGCAATATTTCGATGTGTTACAAACGGAATGACAAAGTTAATTTACCCCCATCCTAATGTGGAGGGTATAATATTTGTATCAATTAATTTTTTAATTGGAACAGTTAATTTTTTTTATTTGACTTTGGTGATTGATACTAGCATTTCTGTGATTGAAGACATTTCCATTAAAAATTGGATCAATTAATTTTTTAATTGAAATCAGGAAAATGATAGTACGAATCATAGTTTTAATTTTAATTTCATTAGTTGATCCAATTAAGGGAGCCACCGTGGTGCATGCCCGCCTTACATACACAAGGTCGTGAGTTCGATTCTTGCTTCGACCGAACCAAAAAGTTTTTCAGCGGTGGATTATCCCACCTCAGTGACATTTCTGAGGGTTTCGAAGCTTCTCTAAGTGGTTTCACTGCAATGTGGAACGCCGTTTGGACTCGGCTATAAAAAGGAGGTCCCTTGTCATTGAGCTTAACATAGAATCGGGCAGCACTCAGTGATAAGAGAGAAGTTCACCAATGTGGTATCACAATGGACTGAATAGTCCAAGTGAGCCCGATACATCGGGCTGCCACCTAACCTAGCCTAATCTGATCCAATTAATTTTTTAATTGAAATCACGAAAATGATAGTACCAATCACAGTTTTAATTTAATTTCATTAGAAAATTTTAATTAATTTTTTAATTGATTCAATTCAAAATTTAATTGATATCGATTGCAAAACTCCTTTTTTTAACTGACTTTATGTTTTCATTTTGATTAAAAATTAATTGTATCGCTAAACTAAACAATTTTATTTGAAAATTTGATTAAATAATTAATTGATTTTATTAGAAAATTTCAATTAAATTTTTAATTGATTCAATTCAAAATTTATTTGCAAAACTCATTTTTTAACTGACTTTATGTTTTCATTTTGATTAAAAATTAATTGTATCACTAAACTTGGGAGCCACCGTGGTGCAATGGTTAGCATGCCCGCCTTGCATACACAAGGTCGTGGGTTCGATTCCTGCTTCGACCGATCACCAAAAAAGTTTTTCAGCGGTGGATTATCCCACCTCAGTAATGCTGGTGACATTTCTGAGGGTTTCAAAGCTTCTCTAAGTGGTTTCACTGCAATGTGGAACGCCGTTCGAACTCGGCTATAAAAAGGAGGTCCCTTGTCATTGAGCTTAACATGGAATCGGGCAGCACTCAGTGATAAGAGAGAAGTTCACCAATGTGGTATCACAGTGGACTGAATAGTCTAAGTGAGCTAAGTGAGGGCTGCCACCTAACCTAACCTAACCATCACTAAACTTTATAATTAAAAATTAAAAAAAAAAAATCATTTTTTTAAATGGCTTAGTATTCCAAGTTTGCTTAACAAGTTAATTATATGAATTCATTTTTTAATTAAAAATTTGAAAGTTTTCAGTTATTGATTTAATTGTCTTAATGTTTCCAGTTTGATTAAAAAGTTAATTATGTGAATTCATTTTTTTAATTGAAAATATTTTCAGCTTCAATTAACTTTTTAAATGAAAATATTTTGGTCATATTTTTTCTGTGCAGTATATGAGTTTCGGTCCAGGGAAAGTGCAGTGAAGATAAATGGAAATATTCGATTGTTCCATGAAAGGTAAATCAAAAAAATGTCTATTAATTTTTTTATGAGGAATTTTACTTCAACCCATTACACGCCAAGACAATTTAAAAACTGAACTTAAGTTAAAAAATATTAAAAAAAAAACATAAAAAACAAAAAGAAACGTTGCCTAATTTCATTTATAAACAAAGTTCTGCGATATTAAATGTTGCCAGTTTTCTATACTCAAGCGAGTAAAATGGCAGGAAATGGGTTAAGTAGGGATTTTTAGGGAAGGCGTACCAGTTTGGGGACAAGAGGCAGAATATACTGGTACACCGGCGACGTTATAGATCCCTTACTTTGAACAAACATTTTCTCATTGTAATCATATTCTTACACTATACGTATAATAATATAAAATGATACTTACGATACAATTGGTGCTGTTTGCCTTATATTTGGCATATTTTTTAATACATAAAATAAGCATAATGAGAATATGCTTAACATGTGTATGGATAAGGAAACCAAAAAGAAAAAGAAAAATCTATAATTTCGTCGTCCTATGCAATTATTCACCCACGGACAATGATGATCGAATGTCTGCAAGAGAAACAAAAAAAAAAAAAACAGACATATTAAAACCAATTCATCAGCTATTTTACAAAGAATGTTCTACTTAATTTTGCAAATAACAAACATACCTCTATGCAATGATTGCATACAGAACAATGTGAACATCGAGGCGGTCGATAAAATTTACAAGTGACACACCATTTCATTTTCACTGTAATCCCATTGATTTCAGCATTTTTATATAGGGGTGCGCGAAATTCCTCTTCGCGATCTTCATCTGGGGAAGCTAAAAAAAAAACAAAACCAAAAAGACGAGTTTCATTAGAATTTTATTAAGTTACACAAGGGGATTTTCCCCTCCAAAATCCTACCTTTTGGTATTACACCTGGGTCCATAAATGTGGCCAATGTAAAATTGGCTAACACAAAAAACGTGATGACACCCTGATATGCCGGTACCCATGGATGACTTTTTAAATAATATTGGCAGCTGAAATGAAATTAAAGAATAAAAAATTAGTTACATGTTTTTTAATATAAAGAAATTATTAGAATTTCCGAATTTGGAAAATGGAATTAAAAAGTACAGATTTCAATAGGCTGCAACTCATAAAAAATTGCGACGTCAAAATTCGACTTTTCAATTATTCACAAATTTTAAAAAGACGAAAATTCGACTTATACGTAAGTACAAAAGTGGAAAATACAAAAAAAATATCTAAAAATTTTCGTTTTCATCAATACAATCCGTATTATAACCCCCATTATAGGTTGAACACAAGAAATATCTCAAAATTTTTTTAATTAAAATTTTAATTGAATTCTAAAAAATGTTAAATTAAAAATTTAATTTGTTCAACAAAATTTTCAACTGAAACAAAAATCAATCTCAGAAATAGTATCAAATAAATTTTTATTTGGATCAATTAATTTTTTAGTTGCGGTTTGTGCCAATTAAAAATTAATTGGATAAATTAACTTCGTGATTGAATGAAGACCAAAAAAATATATTTTTTGTGTGGCTGTAAAGTAAAAACCTATATATTTTTTTTACTTTATTGTTCAAGAATTTCGGAAATAACATCCCGCCAAAAATTTTCGATCTTCTTCGTCCAAAATAAAATTTTACTCTGGGAGGTGATCATATTCCTCCTCTGCGTGATAGAACGAGTTCATAGACAGGTCACCATTAGGTACTTCAATTTTCTATAGAAATAAAATTTTGACAAAATTTTACATACATATAAAATTTTGACAAAATTTTCTATAGAAATAAAACTGACAAAATTTTCTATAGAAATAAAATTTTGACAAAATTTTCTATAGAAAAAAAATTTTGACAAAATTTTATGCGTATAGAAAATTTTGTCAAAATTTTATGCGTATAGAAAATTTTGTCAAAATTTTATGCGTATAGAAAATTTTGTCAAAATTTTTTTTCTATAGAAAATTTTGTCAAAATTTTATTTCTATAGAAAATTTTGTCAGTTTTATTTCTATAGAAAATTTTGTCAAAATTTTCTATACGCATAAAATTTTGACAAAATTTTCTATAGAGATAAAACTTTGTCAAAATTTTCTATAGAGATAAAATTTTGACAAAATTTTCTATAGAAATAAAATTTTGACAACATTTTCTATAGAATTAAAAAATTTTGACAAAATTTTCTATAGAAATAAAATTTTGACAAAAATTTCTATAGAAATAAAATTTTGCAAAAATTTCTAAAGAAATACAATTTTGAAAACATTATAGACATGTAATACAATTTTGACAAATTTTCTATAGAAATAAAATTTTGACAAAATTTTCTATAGAGATAAATTTTTTACAAAATTTTCTATAGAAATAAAATTTTGACAAAATTTTCTATAGAAAAAAATTTGACAAAATTTTCTATAAAAATACAATTTTGACAAAATTTTCTATACAAATAAAATTTTGAAATTTTTTTTAATTTTATTACTTTATGTCGGAAATAACATGTCGGCAAAAATGTTCCATCTTCTCCATCCATAACAACATTTTGATCTAGAAGGTGATCATATTCATTCCCCCTTTGCGTGATAGAACGAGTACGAGTAGTACCCATAAGCTAATATTGGACTACCAATGAAGAAACTGTTTCAGATGAGATTTGTACATGAACTCTGTTACAAGTGTTCAACTGAAATTATTTGTATTTAAACAATTCAATAATATTTATATGAAAATTTAAATATTGAGATAAACCGGGACATTATGTAAATGATAGGTCTGTCAGTGGTAGAATTTGGCACCAAGAGTATTTTGTAATGAGAACCATGAAATGGCTGTGGTGATCATATCCAAACAAGTGAAGTGGAATTTCTTATAGAAAACTGATTACTGATATATTATGAAGATAAGCGATAGCTAGATATGACTTGGGGGTATTAGTCAATTGACTGATTAATTTTCATAAATTTCTAAGAATTTATTAAAGTTAATTGGAAATGGTAGCAAGTACTTCTACTATTGCTTATCAACTACGGATGACAAATGGTTCCATGAAAATAGCAAATACAAATATTTACATTTAATTCCAAAGCAAATAAACATCACGCGTAATAAACCCAAATCAAATGTGAAAGAAAATGTACATGGTTAACTTAAATATTTTATTAATTGCAATATGATACAAATAAGTTATTACTTTTTGTCAAATTGGAGAAAATTTATTTAAAATAATATTTTTTTTGTCGCTTTTCTTTAAGAAAATTTTAAAACTGAAGGATACAAACATGGTGTTAAAAATTTTTAAAAGATCTATAGTGAATGATATTTTGGTAGATTTTGGAAAATATTCCTCTCAATGTAAGAGGTTACTCAATTTTCTATACGAATAAAATTTTGACAAATTTTTTTTTTTGAAATAAAATTTTGACAAAATTTTTGATAGAAATAAAATTTTGACAAAATTTTTTATAGAAATAAAATTTTGACTAAATATTCTATAGAAATAAAAATTTGACAAAATTTTCTATAGAAATAAAATTTTGACAAAATTTTCTATAGAAGTAATATTTATTCAAATTTTCTATAGAAATAAAAATTGTGAAAAAATTTTATATAAAAATAAAAATTGTGACAAAATTTTTTATAGAAATAAAAATTTTGACAAATTGTCTATAAGAATAAAATTTAAACATAATTTTCTATAGAAATAAAATTTTGACAATATTTTCTATAGAAATAAAATTGTGACAAATTTTTCTATAGAAATAAAATTTTGACAAAATTTTCTATAGAAATAAAATTTTGACAAAATTTTCTATAGAAATAAAATTGTGACAAATTTTTCTATAGAAATAAAATTTTGACAAAATTTTCTATTCAAATAAAATTTTGACAAAATTTTCTATAGAAAAAAAATTTTGACAAAATTTTCGATAGAAGTAATATTTATTCAAAATTTTCTGTAGAAATAAAATTTTGACAAAATTTTCTATAGAAATAAAATTTTGACAAAATTTTCTATTCAAATAAAATTTTGACAAAATTTTCTATAGAAAAAAAAATTTGACAAAATTTTCGATAGAAGTAATATTTATTCAAAATTTTCTGTAGAAATAAAAATTGTGACAAAATTTTATATAAAAAAATAAAAAATGTGACAAAAATTTTTATAGAAATAAAAATTTTGATAAATTGTCTATAAAAATAAAATTTAAACATAATTTTCTATAGAAATAAAATTTTGACAAAATTTTGTATAGAAATAAAACTTTGAAAAAAATTTTTATAGAAAAAAATTTTGACAACATTTTCTATAGAAATAAAATGTTGAAAAAATTCTATATAAAAAAATTTTATATAAAAATAAAAATTGTGACAAAATTTTTTATAGAAATAAAAATTTTGAAAATTGTCTATAAGAATAAAATTTAAACATAATTTTCTATAGAAATAAAATTTTGACAAAATTTTCTATAGAAATAAAATGTTGAAAAAAATCTCTATAGAAATAAAATTTTGAAAAAATTTTCTATAGAAATAAAATTTTCACAAAATTTTCTATAGAAATAAAATGTTGACAAAATTTTTTAGATATAGAATTTTGACAAAATATTCTATAGAAATAAAATTTTGACAAAATTTTTAGAGACATAAAATTTTTTATAGAAATAAAATTTTGAAAAAATTTTCTATAGAAATAAAATTTTGACAAAATTTCCAATAGAAATAAAATTTTGACAAAATTTTCTACAGAACTAAAACTTTGACAAAATTTTCTATAGAAATAAAATTTGGCAAAATTTTCTATGGAAATAAAATTTTTACAAAATTTTCTATAGAAATAAAATTTTGACAAAATTATCTATAGAAATAAAATTTTGACAAAATTTTCTATAGAAATAAAATTTTGACAAAATTTTCTGTAGAAAAAAATGTTGACAAAATTTTCTATAGAAAAAAAAAAATTGGCAAAAATTTCTATAGAAATAAAATTTTGACAAAATTTTCTATAGAATTAAAATTTTGACAAAATTTTCTATAGAAATAAAATTTTGACAAAATTTTCTATAGAAACAAAATTTTGACAAAATTTTCTATAGAAATAAAATTGTGGTAAAAATTTTTAAGAAATAACTATTTTGACAAAATAACAAAAAAAAATAAAATTTAAACACAATTTTCATTAGAAATAAAAAAGAAATAAAATTTTGATAAGATTTTCTATAGAAATAAAATTTTGACAAAATATTCTATAGAAATACAAATTTGACAAAATATTCTATAGAAATAAAATTTTGACAAAATTTTCTAAAGAAATAAATTTTTGACAAAATTTTTATTGAAATAAAATTTTTATTGAAAATTATGAATTGAAATAAAATTATTTTCTATAGAAATGAAATTTTGATAAAATTTTCTATCGAAATAACATTTTGACAAAATATTCTATAGAAATAAAATTTTGATAAAATTTTCTATAGAAATAAAATTTTGACAATTTTTTTATTGAAATAAAATTTTGACAAAATTTTCTATAGAAACAAAATTTTGACAAAATTTTCTATAGAAATAAAATTGTGGTAAAATTTTTTAAGAAATAACTATTTTGACAAAATAACAAAAAAAAAATAAAATTTAAACACAATTTTCATTAGAAATAAAAAAGAAATAAAATTTTGATAAGATTTTCTATAGAAATAAAATTTTGACAAAATATTCTATAGAAATACAAATTTGACAAAATATTCTATAGAAATAAAATTTTGACAAAATTTTCTATACAAATAAAATTTTGACAAAATTTTCTAAAGAAATAAATTTTTGACAAAATTTTTATTGAAATAAAATTTTTATTGAAAATTATGAATTGAAATAAAATTATTTTCTATAGAAATAAAATTTTGATAAAATTTTCTATAGAAATAACATTTTGACAAAATATTCTATAGAAATAAAATTTTGATAAAATTTTCTATAGAAAAAATTTTGACAATTTTTTTATTGAAATAAAATTTTCTATAGAAATAAAATTTTGACACAATTTTCCATATAAGTAAGTAGAATTATGAACAAATTTTCTATAGAAATAAAATTTTGACAAAATATTCTATAGAAATAAAATTTTGATAAAATTTTCTATAGAAATAAAATTTTGGCGAAATTTTTTATAGAAATTAAAATTTTGACAAAATTTTCTATAAAAATAAAATTTAAACATAATTTTTTATAGAAATAAAATTTTGACAAAATTTTTTAAAGAAATAAAATTTTCTATAGAAATAAAATTTTGACAACATTTTCTATAGAAATAAAATTTTGACAAAGATTTCTATACAAATAAAATTTTGATAAAAATGTCTATAGAAATAAAATTTTTAGAAAATTTAATAGAAATAAAAATTTTCACAAAATTTTCTACAGAGATAAAATTTTAACAAAAATTTCTATAGAAATAAAATTTTGACAAAAATTTCTATAGAAATAAAATATAATAGAAATAATAGTTTGACTAAATTTTCTATAGAATTAAATAATTTTTTCATACTAACTGCAAAAATTTGACAAAAAACTTTCGTGAACATTCTCTTTAAATTTTGGCACGAGTGGTAACCGTGCTAATCAGGCGTGTATAGAATTGTATCTGGCGTTTTCTTTTCAATGACTCAATTCTCTAAGTCCCTTAATTAAGCTCGAATAAAAATTCGTTATAAATAAAATCATATATTTGGAAGTTAATCGCTTATTTCGATATCAGTCTAACATGAAAAGCAAAAAATGGTCGTTGACTTTTTTTCTGAGGGTTGGCAATATTAATTGAACCCTCTTCAAATTATAGATTAGAACAATGTGCCATATATTCGCTACATTTGCTCATTTACTAATTAGTTGTATGTAATAGGCTTTCATTGTTACATATATTTTATTGTAATAGAATTTTGATTGGCACTGAGCGCCAGGATGTTTCCACCTCTTCCGCTATATCGTAATATGATAATGATGTTCTCATTAGCCCTTTGAGAGTATGCGAATCCGCCTGTCCATCTACATTTGTCGATTGTATATTCCAAGTGTTCGTGTCAACAATACAATTGCCATTGAAAATATAAACATATTTGCATGCAAACTACATATACACAATACGAACGATTTTGTTGACTTCCATACCGCGACGCGCGCCGCTCGTAGTCGTCGCATCGTCCGTCACACGTGTTTGGAAATATTTATTATTATTCATCCATATCGTTATTGGAATTCCAATGAACAAAAAAAAAAAACACGAAGCAACACCATGCAACAAATGGACATTTTTAGAATTATTTTCATATTTTAAATTTGTTTTTTTTTTTTTATTTGAATTAAATTTTAAACAATTTCAATTGAAATAAGAAAAATGTATTGTCAAAGTTCCCTTTGTCTATGCCCAGAGAACGTATATGATCACTACAAACATGTTTCAAGAGCAAAATGTTATTTTTAGATAGGTAACATGTTCAACGCAGTATAGTCAATTCTGAGTGGTACACAACCAGTTGTTCGTCAGTTGTCTTCCAAGAAACCAAGGAAAACCAACCGCGGATGATGGATCTCTCTTCTCCACGACAATGCGAGCTCTCCCACATCGGCTCAATAATAATCAGTTTTATTTCTACAGAAAATTTTGTTCAAAATTTATTTCTACAAGGGTAGCTTAACCAACATAGCGAAAAAAATTTTCTATAGAAAATTTTGTTTTTTTATTTCTATATAAGATTTTGTCAAAATTGTATTTCAAAATTTGTCAAAATTTTATTTCTATTAAAAATATTTTGTCAAAATTTTATTTCTATATAAAGTTTTGGCAAAATGTTATTTCTATATAACATTTTGTCAAAATTTTATTTCTATAGAAAATTTTTTCAAAATTTTATTTCTATAGAATATTTTGTCAAAATTTTATTTCTATAGAAATTTTGCCAAAATTTTATTACTATAGAAATTTTGCCAAAAATTTTATTACTATAGAAGATTTTGTCAAAATGTTATTTCTAAAAAAAAAATGTATATCTTTTATTTCTATAGAATATTTTTGAAAAATTTTATTTCTATAGAAAATATTTGAAAAATTTTATTTCTATAAAAAATTTTTGAAAGATTTTATTTTTTTATCAAAATTTGATTTCTCTAGAAAGTTTTGGCAATATTTGATTTCTATATAAAATTTTTTAAAAATGTTATTTCTATATAAAGTTTTTCCAATATTTTATTTCTATAGATTTTTTCCAAAATTTTATTTCCATAGAAAATTTTGTCAAAATATTATTTCTACAAAAAAATTGTCTAACTTTTATTTCTATACAATAATTTTGAAAAATTTTATTTCTATAGAAAATTTTTGAAAAAATTTTATTTCTATAAAAATTTTTTGAAAAATGTTATTTCTATAGAAAATTTTGTCAAAATTTAATTTCTATAAAAAATGTTGTCAAAATTTAATTTCTATAGAAAATTTTGTCAAAATTTTATTTCTATAGAGAATTTTGTTAAAGTTTTATTTCTATTGAAAATGTTGTCAAATTTTTTTTTCTATAGATCTAAATTCATAAAAACAAAAAAGGTTCATGATTTAAGAATTAATTAAAAATTACGAATTTGGGCTATTTTCGATTATATTTATGACAATCAGATTATTAACGATTTTACACGAAAAGTATCTAGTAAGCAACAATCGAATCAAGACAAGGGCTGGGCTCATCCGGTTTTCACCTCTATTCTGTAGGGATTTTTTGTAACTCAGTGAATCCATCCTTACATGGTCTCCATTTTGCAAAGTGTGCACTGGAATTTTTCAATTCATTATTTGATATTTATTGTTTCCTAATTGGCAATATTTCACATCTACCTCAGGCATAAAATCAATAATCCTCCCGCCCATACAATAGATACCTGCCCCCATATTCCCCAACAACATAAACTTCTCTTTCAAATCTATTGATATTATTTTATGGTAATATTAAAAATAAACAGCAAAAACAAAAATAGTGTAAATGAACAACAGCTGAATAAATCGTTTGCTCGCTATAAATGAGTTCTATGCAAAATAGAGTTAATCTACATATTCCATCGAATATATATGAAGAAATTAATTGTTTCTACTTAAATTGAAAATTTATTACAGTGTGATTGATGGTTGATAGGTCGATTCTTATTTTTTGTAGCCTTTTAATTGTTTTGTTATTATCATATAATTAAATCTCAATTGGTTTCCGTTTACTTACAATAATTTTCAAATTTGTCCATAACTATGTTCGACTTGGTATGCGACAAATTAAAATGTTGCTAACTAATCATAGATTACAACAATATATATTGAAATAAAGTAGGTGAGAAAGCTTGATAAAAAAAACTTATAAAAATAAAGTACGAGGATCGCCTTTTATATTTCGGGATTCAATATCAAAAACAATTATTAATCATCGAAAATCGCTTAAATTGTCTTTCAAAATATTCCCCATTAAGATCTATACACTTTTGAATGCATTTGAACCAATTGCCGAGGCACCATTGCCACTTTGATTGAGGTATATCCAAAACATGCATTCTGAACGCATCAACCGCTTCTTCCAGTGTCGAAAAACATCAACTTCTCATTTTAAGTACACCCATAGAAAAAATCATGAACGTTTCAAAACGATCCGTTTATGAACGGGAATCAACACACATGTGGTTTATAGTCAAGGTTGTGGTTAGCATTTTATTTCTATAGAAAATTTTCTCAATATTTTAATTCTATAGAAAAATTTGTTAAAATATTATTTCTATAGAAAATTTTCTCAATATTTTATTTCTATAGAAAGTATTGATATAGAAAATTTTGTCAAAATTTTATTTCTATAGAAAATTTTGTCAAAATTTTAATTCTATAGAAAATTTGACAAAATTCTAATTCTATAGAATATTTTTGTTTATAGAAAATTTTCTCAACATTTTATTTCTATAAAAAGTATTGCCAAAATGTTATTTCTATATATCATTTTGTCAAAATTTTATTTCTTAGAAAATTTTGTCAAAATTTGGTGTCTATAGAAATTTTTGTCAAAATTTTATTTCTATAGAAATTTTTGTCAAAATTTTATTTCTATAGAAAATTTTGTCAAAAGTTTATTTCTATAGAAAATTTTGTCAAAATTTTATTTCTATAGAAAATTTTGTCAACATTTTATTTCGTCAAAATTTTATTTCTATAGAATATTTTGTTATTTTTTTCTCAACATTTTATTTCTATAGAAAGTATTGCCAAAATTTTATTTCCATAGAAAATTTTGTCACAAATTTTATTTCTTTAGAAAATTTTGTCAAAATTTTATTTCTGTAGACAATTCTGTCTAAATTTTCTTTCTATAGAAAATTTTGTCAAAATTTTATTGCTATAGAAAATTTTGTCAAAATTTTATTTCTATAGAAAATTTTGTCAAAATTTTCTTTCTAGAGAAAATTTTATCAAAATTTTACTTCTATAGAAAATTTTGTCAAAATTTTATTTCTATAGAAAATTTTGTCAAAATTTTATTTCTATAGAACATTTTGTCAAAATTTTATTTCTATAGAAAATTTTGTCAAAATTTTGTTTCTATAGAAAATTTTGTCAAAATTCTATTTCTATAGAAAATTTTTTCAACATTTTATTTCTATAGAAAATTTTTTCAACATTCTATTTCTATAGAAAATTTTGTCAAAATTTTATTTCTATAGAAAATTTTGTCAAAATTTTAATTCTATAGAAAATTTGACAAAATTCTAATTCTATAGAATATTTTTGTTTATAGAAAATTTTCTCAACATTTTATTTCTATAAAAAGTATTGCCAAAATGTTATTTCTATATATCATTTTGTCAAAATTTTATTTATATAGAAAATTTTATCAACATTTTATTTCTATAGAAAATTTTCTCAAAATCTTATTTCTTAGAAAATTTTGTCAAAATTTGGTGTCTATAGAAAATTTTGTCAAAATTTTATTTCTATAGAAAATTTTGTCAAAATTTTATTTCTATAGAAAATTTTGTCAAAGGTTTATTTCTATAGAAAATTTTGTCAAAATTTTATTTCTATAGAAAATTTTGTCAACATTTTATTTCTATAGAAAATTTTGTCAAAATTTTATTTCTATGGAATATTTTGTTATTTTTTTCTCAACATTTTATTTCTATAGAAAGTATTGCCAAAATTTTATTTCCATAGAAAATTTTGTCACAAATTTTATTTGTTTAGAAAATTTTGTCAAAATTTTATTTCTATAAAAATTTAGTAAAAATTTTATTTCTATAAAAAATGTTGTCAAAATTTTCTTTCTAGAGAAAATGTTATCAAAATTTTACTTCTATAGAAAATTTTGTCAAAATTTTATTTCTACAGAAAATTTTGTCAAAATTTTATTTCTATAGAAAATTTTGTCAAAATTTTATTTCTATAGAAAATTTTGTCAAAATTTTATTTCTATAGAAAATTTTGTCAAAATTTTATTTCTATAGAAAATTTTGTCAAAATTTTATTTCTATAGAAAATTTTGTCAAAATTTTATTTCTATAGACAATTTTGTCAAAATTTTATTTCTATAGAAGATTTTGTAAAAATTTTATTTCTAGAGAAAATTTTGTCAAAATTTTGTTTCTATAGAAAATTTTGTCAAAATTCTATTTCTATAGAAAATTTTTTCAACATTTTATTTCTATAGAAAATTTTGTCTAAATTTTATTTCTATGGACAATTTTGTCTAAAGTTTATTTCTGTAGAAAATTTTGTAAAAATATTATTTCTATCGAAAATTTTGTCAAAATTTTATTTCTATAAAAAATGTTGTCAAAATTTTATTTCTAGAAAAAATTTTACCAAAATTTATTTCTATAGAATATTTTGTCAAAAAAATAAAAGGCCACCTTCGTATACCATTCGGCTGCAGTTGGTTATTAAAAATCAACGACTTTATTGTAATGTTGCTTTTATTTGCTTGATAGATATTTATCTCATATTACAAATTTATTTTTATGATTAAAAATTACATGGTTAATGCTCTAAATAATTCAAAACAAAAAAATCATTCGAAATTGTTAACTATGGTTCATAAATACAAAATAATAATTTTACGCTAAAATACATCCATAAATATTTATACATTATAGTAATTTTAACAAAAAAAAAAATAAAGTTCTAACTTTATGCATTTTGTAGAAGCAATAAAGTTGGACATGAAATCATCAAACGGGTGAGTATACAAACGACCATAATCGAATCATGTCTTGAAGTGGATCACGCGATGTGTTTTTTTGTAGCAGCTACTGCTACTCGTGTTTTTGTTCTACGTCTATGGGCAATTACAGCCAAGCTGTCTATTGGCCTAATCAGTTCTGAATTCACCAAACACGTCAGTGCAACACCGAACAAACAAACACCAATAAAAAAAAAATACAGAGAAAATGTTGCAAATCTTGTTGGAATTGAAATGAGCAAAATGTTCTTGTAATTGTTACAAATGTTGCACTAATTGTGTCAGTCAACTACCAGTTATGACTATTTGAGTCAGTTTAGCAACAGACAATTCATTTCATATGTGTTTGGCATTGAATATTAAGAGAAAACTTAAAATCTTCGACAAAAACAAAATATATAAAAGTATTTAATATCTGTTGAAAGTTTTCCATTTAATTTAATTAAGACATTAGACACAGTTTCATATAAGATTTAGAAATTCCATGAATTAGCTTCAAGACTTGTACAAGCTAAAATAAAAAGTTTAAATTTCAGTTGTAAAAATATGTGTGTTGTGGCTAAATTTTTTAACAAAATATTTTTAAATGCAAGAGGAGACTATTGACGTTGACGAGGCCGTGGAGTTAAGAGACTTTGGAAACCGTGCAGTCTTTTAAAGACGAAGAGACTTTTGAATTCGAGATAGGTTTTGAAGTCAAGGAGACTTTTGAAGCCGACGGACTTTTGAAGTTGAAGGGCTATGGAAGTCGAGGAGATGTTTCAATTCAAAGAGAATTTTGAAGTTGGGGAAGTCGTGGAGTCTTTTGAGACGAAGAGACTTTTGAATTCGACGTAGCGTTCGATGTCAAGGAGACTTTTGAAGTCGAAGGACTTTTGAAGTTAAGGAGATTATTGAAGTCGAGAAGACTTCTGAAGTCGTGGAGTCTTTTTAAGATGAAGGTATTTATGAAGTAAAGGAGACTTTTGATGTGGGGTCGAATTTTGATGCGGCGGAGAATACATTTGAAGTCGATGAGACTATTGACGTCAACGAAACTTTTGCAGTCGGGGAGACTTTCGAGATCATGGAGTTAAGAGACTTTGGAAACCGTGGAGTCTTTTAAAGACGAAGAGACTTTTGAATTCGAGATAGCTTTTGAAGTCGAGGAGAATTTTGAAGCCGAGGGACTTTTGAAGTTGAAGGACTCTGGAAGTCGAGGATACTTTTGAATCAGAGAGACTGTTGAATTTTAAGAGACATTTGAAGTCGTGGAGTCTTTTTAAGATGAAGGAATTTATGAAGTCAAGGAGACTTTTGATGTCGGGTCGAATTTTGAAGCCGCGGAGAATTTGAACAAATTTGAAATCGAGGAGACTATTGACGTTGACGAGAATTTGGCAGTCGGGAGACTTTCAAGATCGTGGAGTAAAGATGAGGAGACTTTGGAGGTCGTGGAGTGGAGGCGAAGAGACTTTTGAATTCGAGGTGGCTTTTTATTTTGAAGTCGAGGACACTTTTGAAGTCGAGGAGAATTTTGAAGCCGAGGGACTTTTGACGTTGAAGGACTTTGGAAGTCGAGGAGATGATTGAATTCAAGGAGAATTTTGAAGTTGGGGAAGTCGTGGAGTCTTTTGAGACGAATAGACATTTGAATTCGACGTAGCGTTCGATGTCAAGGAGACTTTTGAAGTCGAAGGACTTTTGAAGTTAAGGAGATTATTGAAGTCGAGGAGACTTTTGAAGTCGTGGAGTCTTTTTAAGATGAAGGTATTTATGAAGTCAATGAGACTTTTGATGTCGGGTCGAATTTTGAAGCCGCGGAGAATTTGTACACATTTTAAGTCGATGAGACTATTGACGTCAACGTAACTTTTGCAGTCGGGGAGACTTTCGAGATCATGGAGTTAAGAGACTTTGGAAACCGTGGAGTCTTTTAAAGACGAAGAGACTTTTGAATTCGAGATAGCTTTTGAAGTCGAGGAGAATTTTGAAGCCGAGGGACTTTTGAAGTTGAAGGACTCTGGAAGTCGAGGATACTTTTGAGTCAGAGAGACTGTTGAATTTTAAGAGACATTTGAAGTCGAAGAGTCTTTGGAAGTCGTAAAGCCTTTTGAAGACGAGGAGCCTTATGAAGTTAAGAAGATCTGTAAAGGCGAAGATATATTTAAAGACGAGGAGCCTTATGAATTCAAGGAGACTTATTCACTGAGAGAGTGCCTTTTGAAGTCGTGGAAGCTTGTGAAGATGGGATAGGCATGTGTGTCAGAGGGAATTTTGAAGTCGAAGAGACTTTGGAAGTCGAGGAGACTTTTTCAGTCAGGGAGACTATTGAATTAATGCAGAATTTGAACTTGAGGGACTTTTGAAGATGATAGACTTAAGAAGTCCAGGAGATGTTTGAAGACTTTGGAAGTCGTGAAGTCTTTTTAAAATGGGGAGACGTCTGAAGTCGAGAATACTTTTGAGTGGGAGAGACTGTGAGAATTTTAACAGACTATTGAAGTCGAAAATTCTTTGGAAGTCGTGTACCCTTTTGAAGACGAGGAGTCTTATGAAATCAAGAAGATTTATGGATGAGAGGAAACATACGAATACGAAGAGACTTATGAAATCAGCCACCGTAGTGCAATTGTTAGCATGCCCGCCTTGCATACACAAGGTCGTGGGTTCGATTCCTTCTTCAATCGAACACCAAAAAGTTTTTCAGCGGTGGATTATCCGACCTCAGTAATGCTGGTGACATTTCTGAGGGTTTCAAGGCTTCTCTAAGTGGTTTCACTGAAATGTGGAACGCCATTTGGACTCGGCTATAAAAAGGATGTCCCTTGTCATTGAGCTTAACATGGAATCGGGTAGCACTCAGTGATAAGAGAGAAGTTCCCCAATGTGGTATCACAATGGACTGAGTAGTCTAAGTGAGCCTGATACATCTGGCTGCCACCTAACCTAACCATGATTGAAAGGAAACATTTGAAGACGAGGAGACTTATGAAGTCAAGGAGACTTATTCAAATAAATAAATCCCTTTTTAGTACAATAGGTTTCGCAAATTTTAATCCCGGATTTCGTATGTGATAGCTGCCTACACGGTTGAAAAAGACTGTTTTTCATATGTTTGGCTATAAACATTATATGTTTGGAACACAAATTTTTAAACACAATATTTTTGAGTGCAAGCATATAATGTTCATAAACTAGCATAACATGTTTGGGACATATATGTTAATATGTTAGAACATATTATGTTTGGGACATAAAATGTTTGTAAATATAATATGCTTGGATGCAAACATATATTAATTTAGAAATAGCCTATAAACATATATGTGTTTAGTAGCTTGGAGCGCTATTTAACAGGGAGCGATATTGAATTAAGTTGGTGGTTGTTGCTTGTTTTTAAAAAAATTAACATTTTATTTTTCCTTGGGCAATTGATCAGCTACTTCTTTGATCCTTACAAACTGTGTGGTCCGCTGTTCGAATCCCCGTCCGGCAAAAGGTAAAATTAAAATAAAAAAAATCATAAAATTGAATAATTTCTTCTACAATGTTTGTATTACAGAAAAAGGTGCTAAGAACTAAAAAATCTCGTGGAAGTGAGAAAGATGTCGGGGAATATAAAATTGGGCAGAAACAAAATTTTGAGCATTCAGGTCGAAAACCTATGTTGTTAGCACCTATATTACCTGTTTATTTTCATAATTCATTATGATTGTAAATATATAAATAAATAAATAAAATTTTGAGCACAATATTGTTTGGGAGAATTTTTTTTAAGCATATAATATTTTTGGGTGCAAAATGCTTCCAAACATATTATATGTTCACATAATAACATATTGTTTTTTGGAAGACAACATTATTGAATTTGGATGCAAAAATACAAAATGTTTGGAACTTAGACTACCCAAACATATATTGTTTAGACCAATATGCTTTCAAACATATTATATATTGGAAGAGATCAAACATATAAATGTTTGGGCAATACCCAAAAATGTATATGCTTGAAGCGAAATATGTTTGGGAGTATATGTTACAGAAGCGATTTTTTGTGAGGGTGTAAGAGTCTGGCATTTCGTTTAGGTTTTTGATCAGAACTGACTCCAAACAGTATTACCGTTGTTAACTTTTTTTAAGAATTTAAATTGTTCTACTCTTTTTTTTGCCATGTTGTCCCGTATCTCTTTAAAAATGCCTATGTTATCGGTGCCTTAAGGTACAATCGAACTAACGCTTCCATTACTATAATTTTGAGAACTTTATCCTTCTAAAATCATAGCGTTATCAAACGGACAAGAGTGACGCCTGGAAATATGCAAAAGCATTTTTCTGTAGTTCTCCCATGATTTCATGCTTGAAATTTCAATAATTCATATTCGATGAAATTGAGTGTAAATAAAAATCCATTTATTTCGTTACAAAACTTAAAATGTCGGAAAATTTATGAAATACATTAAAGATAATCCTTTAATATAAATACCAACACGTTTAAAACGGAATAAAATAACAATGCATCATTTCCACTTTCGGTTTCAAAGAGTTCGCCTTCTCTCTTTGATAATCATACATCAGAGGAATGGCATAAGCTGAGCTACAACAAAATCCTTTACAAACACTAGCTGAGGATTTCAGGTCTTTATGTCATTGAGTTGCTCCTACTGCACGAAGAAAAACCCCCTCAAAGCAAAATGTAGCGTTAAATTCCTAAGACGACCCAATTTTCAAAAGTTGATGTGCGACACATTCGTTGTTGAAGAAGAAATGTCTTTTCCATTCATTCTCAACATGATTGTGTAAAGATTTACCCCTCCATAGACAGGAGGCTACATATGAGTAAAGGAGAATCATGTACGTTTGGCATGGAATTTTGGATAAGTGAGTGTATGGATAGACCAATGAAAGTTGAAATCCTTTTTATGAAAAGAAAAAAAATTAAACCTTAAAATCGTTTTTTTTTAATGGTTTAGTAGGCTTTTTCTTGTATAAGAAAAGCATGGAACTTTCATTGTTGTCTATTATTAAACGACTTCTGCAAAGCTTATTATCTGCTATGGCAATTGGAATGCAATAAAATATAGTGACTTTTATCCGATTAAGAAAATATTATTTAAGAAAAAAAGGTAAATCCATTCGGTCTATGGCAAAGAGCGTTGGGATCAATTAAAGGAAAAAACCGAATCATCAGACAAAGGGGTTGAACCAATTTCTTACCACTGATTCAATTCCAAATTATTGATCCAATTAAGAGGTACTTGGTTAGGTTAGGTTAGGTGGCAGCCCGATGTATCAGACTCACTTAGACTATTCAGTCCATTGTGATACCACATTGGTGAATTTCTCTCTTATGACTGAGTGCTGCCCGATTCCATGTTAAGCTCAACGACAAGGAACCTCCTTTTTATAGCCGAGTTGGAACGGCGTTCCACATTGCAGTGAAACCACTTAGAGAAGCTTTGAAACCCTCAGAAATGTCACCAGCATTACTGGCAAAATTTTCTATAGAAATAAAATTTTGACAAAATTTCCTATAGAAATAAAATTTTGACAAAATATTCTATGGAAATAAAATTTTGATAACATTTTCTATAGAAATACAATTTTGACAAAATAAACTTTTGACAAAATTTTCTATAGAAATAAAATTTTGGCAAAATTTTCTGTAGAAATAAAATTTTGACAAAATTTTCTATAGAAATAAAATTTTGACAAAATTTTCTATAGAAATAAAATTTGTACAAAATTTTCTATAGAAATAAAATTTTGACAAATTTTTCTATAGAAATAAAATTTTGACAAAATTTCCTATAGAAATAAAATATTGACAAAATCTTCTACAGAAATAAAACTTTGATAAAATTTTCTATAGAAATAAAATTTTGACAAAATTTTCAAAAGAAATAAAATTATGCAAAAATTTTCTATAGAAATAAAATTTTGACAAAATATTCTATAGAAATAAAATTTTGATAAAATTTTCTATAGAAATAAGATTTTGACAAAATTTTCTATAAAAATAAAATTGTGCAAAAATTTTCTATAAAAATAAAATTTTGACAAAAATTTTTATAGAAATCAAATATTGACAAAAATGTCTATAGAAATAAAATTTTTACAAAATTTTCTATAGAAATAAAATTTTGACAAAATTTTCAAAAGAAATAAAATTTTGACGAAATTTTCTATAGAAATAAAATTGTGCAAAATTTTTCTATAAAAATAAAATTTTGAAAAAACTTTCTATAGAAATAAAATTTTGACAAAATTTTCAAAAGAAATAAAATTATGCAAAAATTTTCTATAAAAATAAAATTTTGACAAAATTTTCTATTGAAATAACATTTTGACAAAAATTTTCTACAGAAATGAAATATTGTCAAAATTTTCCATAGAAATAAAATTTTGTCAAAATTTTCCATAGAAATAAAATTTTGACAAAATTTTCTATTGAAATAAAATTTTGAAAAAATTTTCTATAGGAATAACATTTTGATAAAATTTTTGTATAGAAATAAAAATTTGACAAAATTTTCTATAGATATAAAATTATGCAAACATTTTCTATAAAAATAAAATTTTGACAAAATTTTTTTATAGAAATAAAATTTGGCCAAAATAAAATTTTGAAAAAATTTTCTATAGAAATAATATTTTCTATATAAATAAAAATTTCACAAAATTTCCTATAGAAATAAAATTTTGACAAAATATTCTATTGAAATAAAATTTTGATAAAATTTTCTATAGAAATAAGATTTTGACAAAGTTTTCTATTGAAATAAAATTTTGACAAATTTTTCTATAGAAATAAAATTTTGACAAAATTTTTTATAGAAATAAAATTTTGCCAAATTTTCTATTGAAATAAAATTTTGACAAAAATTTTCTATAGAAATGAAATATTGACAAAATTTTCCATGGAAATAAAATTTTGACAAAATTTTCTATTGAAATAAAATTTTGACAAAATTTTCTATATAAATAATATTTTGACAAAAATAAGATTTTGACAAAGTTTTCTATTGAAATAAAATGTTGACAAATTTTTCTATAGAAATAAAATTTTGACAAAATTTTCTATAGAAATAAAATTTTGACAAAATTTTCTATAGAAATAACATTTTTACAAAATTTTCTATAGAAATAAAATTTTTACAAAACTTTCTATAGAGATAAAATTTTGACAAAATTTTCTATTGAAATAAAATTTTGACAAAATTTGCTATAGGAATAACATTTTGCTAAAAATGTTCTATAGCAATAACATATTGATAAAATTTTTCTATAGAAATAAAATTTTGACAAAATTTTCTATAGGAATAACATTTTGATAAAATTTTTCTATAGAAATAAAATTTTGACAAAATTTTCTATAGGAATAACATTTTGATAAAATTTTTCTATAGGAATAAAATTTTGACAAAATTTTCTATAGAAATAAAATTTTGACAAAATTTTCTATAGGAATAACATTTTGATAAAAATTTTCTATAGGAATAACATATTGATAAAATTTTTCTATAGAAATAAAATTTTGACAAAATTTTCTATAGGAATAACATTTTGGTAAAATTTTTCTATAGGAATAAAATTTTGACAACATTTTCTATAGAAATAAACTTTTGACAAAATTTTCTATAGGAATAACATTTTGATAAAAATTTTCTATAGGAATAACATATTGATAAAATTTTTCTATAGAAATAAAATTTTGACGAAATTTTCTATAGAAATAAAATTGTGCAAAATTTTTCTATAAAAATAAAATTTTGAAAAAACTTTCTATAGAAATAAAATTTTGACCAAATTTTCTATAGAAATAAAATTTTGATAAAATGTTTATTTAGGAATAACATTTTCACAAAATTTTCTATAGAAATAAAATTTTGACAAAACTTTCTATAGAAATAAAATTTTGACAAAACTTTCTATAGAAATAAAATTTTGACAAAACTTTCTATAGAAATAAAATTTTGACAAAATTTTCTATAGAAATAAAATTTTGACTAAATTTTCTATAGAAATAAAATTTTGACAAAATTTTCTATAGAAATAAAATTTTGACAAAACTTTTAGAAATAAAATTTTGACAAAATTTTCTATAGAAATAAAATTTTGACAAAAATTTAAGAAATAAAATTTTGACAAAATTTTCTATAAAAATAAAATTGTGACAAAATTTTCTATAGGAATAACATTTTGATAAAAATTTTCTATAGGAATAACAAACATATTGATAAAATTTTTCTATAGAAATAAATATTTGACAAAATTTTCTATAGGAATAACATTTTGATAAAATTTTTCTATAGAAATAAAATTTTGACAAAATTTTCTATAGAAATAAAATTGTGCAATAGAATGATCACCGTTTGAAATAATGGCACCACACTGACGGTAATTAAATTAAACGCTTTATTGCAATGACGAAAGGTTTAATCATATTTATGAAATTATTTCGTTGACTCAATTTTAAAACCAAATTTCGTTAATATTCAGAAGCTTTTTCTACCAGGAAGCCAGAAGATAATATACGATGATGATAACGTATCAAGGATAACTCCTTAACTGGTAAGGCTTTATGTTTTTGTCATTGCAGAAAATTGTCAGCACCCAAAACATAGTGAGGTTACAAACCAAAAAGAAAAAATGGGAATACTGCATCAACACCAAAACCGAAAACATATTTGCGCTTAAACATGACAACAGCCCAACAAAATATACACATAGAAAAATAATATTTTCCTGCAACTATTTGTGCCAAAAGATATAGCATCATTTATGTGTAGCAAGTTATGCTTTGTCTTCAAGATTCTACCTTAATAACAACAGGGACCATTGTTTCTCTAAAATGTCGTTTGAGGGGAAACAAATTTATTCTATGTGTAGGGATGTGTCTTTGCTCCTTAGGCAAGTTCTTTTTGGAAAGATTAAAAAAGTACAATGCTTGGATATGCAAAAAAAAAACGGAAAACAGAAAATAGGATAAAAATGGGATTGGGAGCAACGAAAGCGAATCAGACTGAGAATAATAAATATCAGAGACCACACTCTCAAACCACATAAGCACTACTTGAGCACTGAACCCAAAGAACAACTTATGAGAACCAAAAGCATTAACTTTCAAATGAGATTCAGATGAACGCAGAGAGCGGTAGAATCCTTATTATATTCATTATTGTGCCAAATTGTGCGTTTAAGTGAAATGCTGTTGCAAAATTTCATCAACATCTGGGAGTAGATGAGTGTACATGCTCCTACTTTGCACCTAGCTTGCACCTGAAGACATATGAAATAAATGGAAATTGTTTAGTTGCTTTAGGGTCATCGTTTTCATGTTACGTATACGCAAAAAAAAAAAGAAATAATGAAATGTTAATTATAAGAATAATCTTTGTTTCAAATAATTTTTCCATTAAATTAAGGCCACAGAATTTGGAAATTTGGGTCTCTCTATTAAAGTCGTAGGTCTTTGAAGTAAGGCAAATATTCCTTAAAGAAAAGAAGAATATGTTTTTTGTAAAGAAATCATATTTAAATTAATTGCTATATTGACTGCCGCATCTTTGGTTCGGAATCAATACCAAAATCCCTAGGTTAGGTTAGGTTAGGTATAGTGATGTGTGTGAAGATAAATTCGAATTTGAAATTTGCAGCAAATCTTAGCCGAGACACAAACCGCCACCAAAAATATTTTTCATTCGAATTTGGATTTTTAGTATTTTGCTTATTATTCAAAAACTAAGCCGCGTGTGGTATAGAGACTAACAGGTTGGCTGATAAGTCCCCGGTCTGACACATAGATGGCGTCGCCTTTGTTAAATGCATATTATTTTTATATGCATTTAACAAGGTTGGTACTTCAAATGATTCGTGTCAAAATTTGACATCTGTAAGTCAATTAGTTTGTGAGATAGAGCGTCTTTTGTGAACAAACTTTTGTTATTGTGAAAAAATGGAAAAAAAGGAATTTCGTGTTTTGATAAAATACTGTTTTCTGAAAGGGAAAAATACGGTGGAAGCAAAAACTTGGCTTGATAATGAGTTTCCGCATTCTGCCCCAGGGAAATCAACAATAATTGATTGGTATGCAAAATTTACGCGTGGTGAAATGAGCACGGAGGACGGTGAACCCAGTGGACGCCCGAAAGAGGTGGTTACCGAAGAAAACATCAAAAAAATCCACAAAATGATTTTGAATGACCGTAAAATGAAGTTGATCGAGATAGCAGATGCCTTAAAGATATCAAAGGAACGTGTTGGTCATATCATTCATCAATATTTGGATATGCGGAAGCTCTGTGCAAAATGGGTGCCGCGCGAGCTCACATTTGACCAAAAACAACAACGTGTTGATGATTCTGAGCGGTGTTTGCAGCTGTTAACTCGTAATACACCCGAGTTTTTCCGTCGATATGTGACAATGGATGAAACATGGCTCCATCACTACACTCCTGAGTCCAATCGACAGTCGGCTGAGTGGACAGCGACCGGTGAACCGTCTCCGAAGCGTGGAAAGAATTAAAAGTAGAGGTGTGCACGTGACACGAAATTGTCGTGACTCACGAAAATGTTCGTGATTCGTGCGTGAGTCATGAATCACGCTCATGACAACAGCGTGAGTGTGCGTGAGCGTGATTAACAAACCAATATGTCGTGCGTCACGGTGTTTTTCGTGAGTCACGACGTTTTCGTGCGTGAGTGTGCGTGAGTACAAATTTTCTTTTCGTGAGTGTGCGTGAGCGTGAGTCCTACCAAAAAATATCGTGCGTGAGTATAAGTTTTTAGTCGTGAGTGTGCGTGAGCGTGAGTAAACTATTACTCACGTGCACACCTCTACTTAAAAGTCCGCTGTAATGGCCTCTGTTTTTTGGGATGCGCATGGAATAATTTTTATCGATTATCTTGAGAAGGGAAAAACCATCAACAGTGACTATTATATGGCGTTATTGGAGCGTTTGAAGATCGAAATCGCGGCAAAACGGCCCCATATGAAGAAGAAAAAAGTCTTGTTCCACCAAGACAACGCACTTGTCACAAGTCATTGAGAACGATGGCAAAAATTCATGAAATGGGCTTCGAATTGCTTCCCCACCCACCGTATTCTCCAGATCTGGCCCACAGCGACTTTTTCTTGTTCTCAGACCTCAAAAGGATGCTCGCAGGGAAAAAATTTGGCTGCAATGAAGAGGTGATCGCCGAAACTGAGGCCTATTTTGAGGCACGACCGAACGAGTACTACCAAAATGGTATCAAAAAATTGGAAGGTCGTTATAATCGTTGTATCGCTCTTGAAGGGAACTTTGTTGAATAATAAAAACGAGTTTTGACAAAAAAATGTGTTTTTCTTTGTTAGACCGGGGACTTATCAGCAACCTGTTATTGCATATATAACACAATTGTCGAAGTGGCGATGTTTTTATACCAACCACCATAGAATGGTGACGGGGGTATAATAAGTTTGTCATTCCGTTTGTAACACATCAAAATATCGATTCCGACTATATAATGTATATATATTCTTGATCAGGGAGAAATTCTAAGACGATATAAGCATGTCCGTCTGTTGTAATCACGCTACAGTCTTCAATAATGAAGCAAGGTCCAAGTTTTGATATAGTCCCCATACAAACCGACCTTCCGATTTGGGGTCTTGGGCTTATAAAAACTGTAGTTTTTATCCAATTTGCCTGAAATTGGAAATCTAGAGGTATTTTAGGATCATCCAAAAGTGTACCAAAAATGGTGTCTATCGGTTCATGTTTTGTTATAGCCCCCATATGGACCGATTTCCCGATTTTGCTTCTTGGGCGTCTAGTAAGTGTATTTTCTATCCGATTTGCCTGAAATTGGAAAACCAGATGTATTCTAGGACCATGAAGAGGTGTGCCAAAAATGGGGTGTATCGGTCCATGTTTTAATATAGCCCCCATATAGACCGCCCCTCCGATTTGGGGTCTAGATTCTAGAACTACAATTAAATGTGCTGAATACTATGAATACCTGAAATTTTCAAAGGAAACTATTATGTTTGATTCATGGTGGTGAGTATTTAAGATTCGACCCGGCCGAACTTATTTACTACTGTATTTACTTGTTTTATATGTAGGTATACAACGTAACGGGTTTTCATTTGTTTATGAACTTAATTTTACTAACGTCGTCAAATTCCGGAACCAATCACGACTTAAATCGAGGGATTACTGTATATCACAAATTGAAAATTAAATTTTATTGGTGCTAGACTTAAAGCTATATAGGTCCATTAAAAATGTCTTTATTTTAAATAAGCCGCATCTTTGGCTCAGAGTCAATACCAAACTCTTTACGGAAAGGTCAAAATCTTGGAATCCAATTTTTTTTTTTAATTCAGACAAAAGAAATTCTCCTTTCTTATAAAAATGATAGGCAATTAAACGATTACCTCTTATATTTGTTATTTACTTTTAAAGAACATTTCTTGTCTAAAATTTCGTATGGTCCAATTTTTGCAGGGTTATTTGAGGGCTTATATTAACCGCACGTACCAAATTTCAACCGGATCAGAAGAAGTTTGCCCTTCCAATAAGCTCCAGAAGTAACATCTGGGGGTCGGTTTATATGGGGGTTAAATGGTAAGTAATGCAAAGGAATTTTTTCGTATGAACTACAACGTCGTTTTTTTTTAGTTCATTTTTGATTTTCGAGAAGGAAGCATGCATGGTAGTTAAAACTTCAAATGCATTAAAAAAATTTCATTAATTTTATTAATCTCAAAATTTAGAAAACAATTTAGTTAGATTTTCGCACGAAATAATTCATTTTTCCCATAACATAGTTTAGCTTTTTTTTCTGAGCTCAAAAAAATTTTTTTCATAAGTGTAGCATCACTAAAATTCAATAAAAGCACATATTTGAAATGATAAACATGTTCTAGTTGCCGGTTTCATTTATCCTTCATTATTGAAAGCTATTTCTACTTCTATAAAATTTCCAAAAAGTTTGATCTATTTCGTAGGAATTTGAAACTGTCAATACCACACCAAAACTAAATACACTTTTCCCCCAACAAAGTTTTGGCAAATATGTTTAACCTGTAAAAACCAGCAAGGATATATTATGACATCCTCACAGCGATATTCTAAACTAAGCGAATATTTAAACCCCAAAGTGAACCACATCCTAAAATGGCAAATATTTAATCACTCTCTTTGGGAGGTTTGGCTGCAGTTTAACGTCATAGCTTAAAGTTCATTAAAGCAGAAAATAACAAAAAAAAAAATAGAAGAGAATAGTTCCCCATTGAAGGGATATAATAAAATTGTCCGTTGACTTTGTAATAGGATACTATTACAGAATAGGATACCACCCATATGGACAGGGTGGAGGATGAGCACGAGTGGTGGTATTGATAGTCAGAGAGTAGAGAGGAACAAGGCTAAAAGGAGGAATGTAATAATTAATGGCGAAAGGGTTCCATGCTTGTTAAGTCCTTTGTTTTTTTGTGCAATTTTGCCACTGGAGCATTGTGCCGCCATTAACTTTTGTTGTCACTGGTGGAGTTGTGTCAACTTCAACGCGCCATGACAAACTTTTAGTCAAACAATGCTCATGTCGAGTGCTAGTGACGATTGTTGAGATTGTAACCACGGTTGCCACTCGATCCATAAATAATCTACTAAAATGTGGAACAAATGTTACAAAAAAAAAAATATATATATCACACAAAAAAACCTTATTTTGCAAAATTTTATTTCTATAGAAAATTTTATCAAAATTTTATTTCTATCGGATTTTTTTTTGCAAATTTTATTTTTATAGGAAACTTTACCAAAATTTTATTTCTATAGAAAATGTTGTCAAAATTTTATTTCTATTGAAAACTCTGTCAAAATTTTATTTCTGTAGAAAATTTGGTAATTTTTTTTCTATAGAAAATTTTGTCAACATTTTAATCCTATAGAAAATTTTGTCAAAATTTTATTTCTATAGCAAATGTTGTCAAACTTTTATTTCTATAGAAAATTTTGTAAAAATTTTATTTCTTTGGAAAATTTTGTCAAAATTTTATTTCTATAGAAAATCTGGCCAAAATTTTATTTCTATAGAAAATTTTTTTAAAATTTTATTTCTATAGAAAATGTTGTTAAAATTGTATTTCTATAAGAAATTTCACCAAAATTTTATTTCTATAGAAAATTTTGTCAACATTTTATTTCTATTGATTTCTTTTTTTTAATTTTATTTCTGTAGAAAATTTTGTCAAAATTTTATTTCTATAGAAAAATTTGTTAAAATTTTATTTCTGTAGAAAATGTTGTCAAAATTTTATTTCTATACAAAATTTTGCCAAAATTTTCTTTCTATAGAAAATTCTGTCAAAATTTTATTTCTATAGAAAATGTTGTTAAAATTTTATTTCTGTAGAAAATTATGTTAAAATTTTATTTCTGTAGAAAATTTTGTACAAAATTTATTTCCATAGAAAATTTTATCAAAATTTTATTTCTATAGAAAAGTTTGTCAAAATTTTATTTCTATAGAAAATTTTGTTAAAATTTTATTTCTATAGAAAATTCTGTCAAAATTTTATTTCTATAGAAAATTTTGTTAAAATTTTATTTCTATGGAAACTTTTGTCAAAATTTTATTTCTATAGAAAATTTTGTCAACAATTTATTTCTATGGGAAATTTTATTTCTATAGAAAATTTTGTTAAAATGTTATTTCTATAGAAACTTTTGTCAAAATTTTATTTCTATAGAAAATTTTTTCAAAATTTTATTTCTATAGAAAATTTTGTTAAAATTCTATAGAAAATTTTGTCAAAAATTTATTTCTATGGGAAATTTTATTTCTATAGAAAATTTTGTTAAAATGTTATTTCTATAGAAACTTTTGTCAAAATTTTATTTCTATAGAAAATTTTGTCAAAAATGTATTTCTATGGGAAATTTTATTTCTATAGAAAATTTTGTTAAAATTTTATTTCTATAGAAACTTTTGTCAAAATATTATTTCTATAGAAACTTTTGTCAAAAATTTATTTCTATGGGAAATTTCATTTCTATAGAAAATTTTGTAAAAATTTTATTTCTATAGAAAATTTTGTCAAAATTTTATTTCTATAGAAAAAGAAAATTTTGTCAAAATTTTATTTCTATGGAAAATTTTATTTCAATAGACAATTTTGCCAAAATTTTATTTCCATCGAAAATTTTATCAAAATTTTATTTCTATAGAAAATTTTGTCAAAATTTGATTTCTATACAAAATTTTGTCAAAATTTTATTTCTGTAGAAAATTCTGTCAAAATTTTATTTCTATAAAAAATTTTGTCAAAATTTTATTCCTATAGAAAATTTTGTCAAAAATTTATTTCTATAGGAAATTTTATTTCTATAGAAAATTTTGTCAAAATTTTATTTCTATAGAAAATTTTGTCAAAATTGTATTTCTATGGAAAATTTTATTTCTATAGAAAATTTTGTAAACATTTTATTTCCATAGAAAATTTTATAAAAATTTTATTTCTATAGAAAATTTTGTCAAAATGTTATTTCTATAGAAAATTTTGTCAAAATTTTATTTCTATAGAAAATTTTGTCAAAATTTTATTTCTTTAGAAAATTTTGTCAAAATTTTATTTCTATAGAAACTTTTGTCAAAATTTTATTTCTATAGAAAATTTTGTCAAAATTTTATTTCTATGGAAAAATTTATTTCAATAGAAAATTTTAGCAAAATTTTATTTCTATAGAAAATTTTAGCAAAATTTTATTTCTATAGAAAATTTTGTCAAAATTTTATTTCTGTAGAAAATTTTGTCGAAATTTCATTTCTATAGAAAATGTTGTCAAAATGTTATTTCTATAGAAAATTTTGTCAACATTTTATTTCTATAGAAAATTTTATTTCTTTAGAAAATTTTGTCAAAATTTTATTTCTAAAGGAAATTTGGCCAACATTTCATTTCTATTGATTTCTTTTTTTAAATTTTATTTCTATAGAAAATTTTGACAAAATTTTAGTTCTATAGAAAATTTTGTGAAAATTGTATTCCCGTAGAAAATTTTATCTACTATTCTATAGAAAATTTTGTCAAAATTTTATCTCCACAAAATTTTTTTGAAAAATTTTATTTCTAGAAAAAATTTTATTGTTGTCCACATTTTATTTCTATAGATAATTTTGCAAAAAAAATATTTCTATAGAAAATTTTGTTGAAAAAATTTGGTAAAAATTGTATTTCTATAGAAAATTTATGAAGTACCCCTTACTTGAAGTACCCCTGCTGCAAAATCTATCAAAACATCAAGAATTCTACCAATCTACCATACACTAAAAAATGTACCATTTTTGGTAGAATTCTACTAACTGTGTCAACCCTGATTGTAACGCGTGAAAGACAGGAGATAAGGATTTTTAGTCTTTGAGTTTCTTTGCAATTTTCACTGTTAGTTTTTATTCCCGCACAATTTGTATGACCAATACGGGAAATTCCATAACATTTCGACGAATATTTTCTACAGAGATCAAATTTTCCAAACAATTCCAAAAAATATGCTACTGAAATAAAATTTCAGTAAAATCTAAGCGCGATAAATATGACCCCAATGAAAATTAGCCCCAAAACCTAAATGAAAAAGAACCCCAATTATGTGGAAAACCACAACACAAAATTGTTATAGTTTTGGGGAGTAAATTCATCATATTTTTGAGGCCCGTTTGTATTATGGAAATAAACCCAAATATTTCATATAAAAAGAAACCCCATTTTTTCGTTTTCATGAAAACATGTATACACATAATTTCCTGAAATTGTTTGACAACATTGAGAGAATTCAAAATAATTACATTTCTATAAAAATAAAATTTTTACGAAATGAAATTACCTGCAAAACTAAAGCTTTAAAATCATCAATAAATATTGACGATTTAATAGCTTTCATATGTTCTTTACCATAGTAGATTGTGAAAAATATTTATCCACATGATTTGAACAAACTTTTATGCATAGGATCTTCCCATATTTCTCATTGTAACATTCAGACATTTCAGTATATGTTTTACACAGTCGAATCGAATTCATGCCGAGAGTTATGGTACAACGTAGACCCATTTTTTATTGTCCTCGTCAGTCGTTGTTATGTCCTAGCTGTGTTTGTTGAATCATTATTGTCGGTTCATTACTCCCAGGAATAACACAGGGATACTTTCCATTTTGATTTTTTTGTTTCGTTTTGGATTTTTTTCCTGGCATCTCTTTAGAAGAGCCATCATCATCTACCTCTGGTCCTCCAGACTAACTTTGCAGTTTACATTGTCGTACTTTTTGGGTCATTAGAGTGCATTTCAGATAGGATTTTATTGTTAACATTATGCAAAAGAATAAAAAGGAGAAAAATATTGCAATATTTTAACAAAAGAGGAAAATATAGTCATCATTGCTTTGCTTTGTTTTATTTGTTCTCATTTGATTGGAAGGGATTTTTTTTTTTGGGGTTTTGTTTAAAAAACGGTCACTTTAAATATACATTCCTCTTCTTCTTCAATTTGCCAGGTTTTGAGGTTTTCGTAGACTTTGAAGTTCTTCCTCTGTCACTGTCTCGCTTTCTCGAGATATATATCCCGTCACATCACTAGGCAATGGATGTAATAAGGCACTAAGGCTATTTGTTAGAACTCTATCGAATATACCATGTTTTTAAACTTAGGACTCTCAACTGTTTCCGCATTTTCCGAGTTTGACATAGTTCCTAAGCAATGTTTTTTTTTTTTTTTTTTTTTTTTTTTTTTTTTTTTGGTTTATCGTACAAACCACAGACGCAATATGGCTTTAAGATTATATGTACACTGAACAAAAAAAAAAACATTATTTTATTTCTATAGAAAATTTTGTCAAAAAATTTTCTCAAAATTTTATTTCTATAGAAAATTTTGTCAAAATTTCATTTCTATAGAAAATGTTGTAATTTTTTATTTCTGTCATTTTTTTTTTCTATATAAAATTTTGTCGAAATTTTATTTCTATAGAAAATTTCGTCAACATTTTATAACTATAGAAAATGTTGTCAAAATTTTATTTCTATAGAAAATTTTGTCAAAATTTTATTTCTATAGAAAATGTTGAATTTTTTATTTCTATAGAAAATGTTGTCATTTTGTTCCTATATAAAATTTTGTCGAAATTTTATTTCTATAGAAAATTTTGTCAACATTTTATAACTATAGAAAATTTTGTCAAAAACTTTTTATTTCTATAGAAAATTTGTCACGATTTTATTTTGTCAAAATTTTATTTCTATAAAAAATGTTGTCACAATTTTATTTCTATAGAAAATTTTGTAAATTTTTTTCTATAAAAAATTTTGTCAATTTTTTTTTCTATACAAAATTTCGTAAAAATTTTATTTCTACTGAGAATTTTGTCAAAATTTTATTTCTATAGAAAAATTTGTCAAAATTTTATTTCTAGAGAAAATTTTGTTAAAATTTTATTTCCATAGAAAAATTTTTTTAAAATTTTATTTCTATAGAAAATTTTGTTAAAATTGTATTTCTATAGGAAATTTTGGGATTTTTTTCCTATAGGAAATTTTGGCAAAATTTGATTTCTATAGAAAATTTTTTCAAAATTTTATTTCTATAAAAAAATTTTTAAAAATTTTATTTCTATAGAAAATTTCGTCGACATTTGACAACAATAGAAAATTTTGTCAAAATTTTATTTATATAGAACATTTTGACAAAATTGTATTTCTATAGAAAATGTTGTCATTTTTTTATATAATTTTTTTCAAAATTGTATTCTTATCAAAAATTTTGACAAAATTTTATTCCTATGGAAAATTTCGTCAACATTTTATAACTATAGAAAATTTTATCAAAATTTTATTTCTATAGAACATTTTGTCAAAATTTTATTTCTATAGAAAATTTTGTCAAAATTTTATTTCTATAGAAAATTTTGTCAAAATTTTATTTTTATAGAAAATTTTGTTAAAATTTTTATTTCTGTAGAAAATTTTGTCGAAATTTTATTTCTATAGAAAATTTTGTCAAAATTGTATTTCTATAGAAAATTTTGTCAAAATTTTATTTCAATAGAAAATTTTGTGAAAATTTTATTTCTATAGACAATTTTCTTAAAATTTTATTTCTATAGAAAATTTTGTTAAAATTTTATTTCTATAGAAAATTTTGGCAATTTTTTTCTATAAAAAATTTTATCAATTTTTTTTGTTTTTTCTATAAAAAATTTTGTCAATTTTTTTCTATAAAATTCTGTCGAAATTTTTTTTCTCGTAGAGAATTTTGACAAAATTTTATTTCTATAGAAAATTTCGTCAACATTTTATAACTATAGAAAATTTTGTCAAAATTGTATTTCCATAGAAAATTTTGTGAACATTTTATTTCTATAGAAAATTCTGTCACAATTTTATTTTTATAGAAAATTTTATCAAAATTTTATTTCTATAGAAAATTTTGTCAAAATTTTATTTCTATAGGAAATTTTGTCAAAATTTTATATCTATAGTAATTTTTGTCAAAATTTTATTTCTATAGGAAATTTTGTCAACATTTTATTTCTATATAAAATTTTAGCAAAATTTTATTTCTATAGAAAATTTTAGCAAAATTTTATTTGTATAGAAAATTTCGTCAATTTTTTTTTTCTATAGAGAATTTTGCCAAAAGTTTATTTCTATAGATTTCTTTTTGCACATTTTATTTCTATAGAACTTTTTGTCAAAATTTTATTTCTATAGAAAATTTTGTCAAAATTTTATTTCTATAGAATATGTTTTCAAAATTTTATTCCTGTAGAAAATTTTGTCCAAATTTTATTTCAATAGGAAATTTTTTCAAAATTTTATTTCTATAGAAAATTTTGTCAAAATTTAATTTCTATAGAAAATTTCTTCAAAATTTTATTTCTATAGAAAATTTTGTCAAAATTTTATTTCTATAGAAAATTATGTCAAAATTTAATTTCTATAGAAAAGTTTGTCAAAATTTTTAGTTCTATAGAAAATTTTGTCAAAATTTTATTTCTATAGAAAGTTTGTCAAAAATCTATAGAAAATTTTGTCAAAATTTTATTTTTATAGAAAATTTCGTCAAAACGGGGAAGAAAGAATTATTTTTTTGCGTGTACGCAGTTGGTATTGCAGTGATTAGAAAGGACTAATTACTAAAAACGGTTGTCGCAAATAAAATTAATTTTTATATATTATTATATATTATACAAAGATATTCTTTGATAGTAAAAAGTTTTGCAGGTACAACCCAAATCTCTACTACAACACTCCAAGCTAATTATAGTATTTTTGAATTTTGCCAATTCAGTTTTATTCCCATTTCTTCGTTCCACACGACTCATTTGTTTAAGTTCGACTCATATCATAGTACATGAAAATTCCAGTTGATATCTAGAATGCTGAAAACAAAATACCATGGAAAAGAATACAAATAAAAGGATACTATACTACAGAAAGTTCATACAAATCAGAACTGCATTGTGAGAAAAAAAAATAGCCCTCGAAGTAAAGTTGGGGAATGAGACCTGTTCCATTTTTTTTTTTCTTTACAATAAAATTTAATTTACTTAAACTAAAACACTATCATTATCACTAAAAACACAGACGAAAAAAACGTTTAGCTCTTGGAAAGCAAAAAAAAAAAAACTGAATTAATTTTACTTGCTAATACTACCACCAATTGCGGCGAAAGCACCCAGAGAAGGTGATAATTACATTTTTTTACGATATTAACTGTGAAGAGTAGAAACCAAAATAGCGCACAATTACACCTTCTGCTAATTACAATAAAAGTTGCACAAACAAAAAAAAATACTCACTAGAGATTGTGGTAACGTTATACGCAATAAGTTTGTACGAGGGTTAGTTGAAACATTTTTCTAAACGAATGTCTTGCTGTTGCTCTATTTATATTTGGGAGCCAATGTGGTGCAATGGTTAGCATGGCCGCCTTGCATACACAGGGTCGTGGATTCAAACCCAGTTTCGAGCAAACACCAAAAAGTTTTTCAGTGGTGGTTTATCCCACCTCAGTAATGCTGGTGACATTTCTGAGTGTTTCAAAAAGTGATTTCACTGCAATGTGCACTGAAAAAAATATTTACGTGATATCAAAGATTATGCAACCTAAATTTTAGGATGCGAAAATTACAAAATATTAACGACAAATTTCTTTAAAATAATAAAATTTTGATTAAAATAAAGTTTATAATATTGGCTTCAAGAATTTTTTTCATTAAATTTAGGACACAAATTTTGTAAATTTTGCGTCCCTCCGTTAAAGTCGCATGTCTATGAACTAAGGCTAATTTTTCTTAAAGTGAAGACACACATTTTTGATTTAAAGAAATTGTCCTTAAACTAACTGAAATGTTGAAACTTTAGATTTAAGATAAAAACGTTTAAATAGACGCTTATTTTGATGATTTAGCGTCTTTGGTTTAGTTTTTGTTTTTTTTTTTTTTGGAATTAAGATAACATTTTATACCCTCCACCATAGGATGGGGGGTATATTAACTTTGTCATTCTGTTTGTAACACATCGAAATATTGCTCTAAGACCCCATAAAGTATATATATTCTGGGTAGTGGTAAAATTCTGAGTCGATCTGAGCATGTCCGTCCGTCCGCCCGTCTGTTGAAATCACGCTAACTTCCGAACGAAACAAGCTATCGACTTGAAACTTGGCACAAGTAGTTGTTATTGACATAGGTAGGAAGGTATTGCAAATGGGCCATATCGGTTCACTTTTACGTATAGCCCCCATATAAACGGACTCCCAGATTTGGCTTACGGAGCCTCAAAGAGAAACAAATTTCATCCGATCCGGCTGAAATTTGGTACATGGTGTTGGTTTATGGTCTCTAACAACCATGTAAAAATTAGTCCACATCGGTCCATAATTATATATAGCCCCCATAAAAACCGATCCCCAGATTTGGCTTGCGGATCCTCTAAGAGAAGTATATTTCATCCGATCTGGCTGAAATTTGGTACATGGTGTTGCTATGTGGTCTTTAACAACCATGCAAAAATTGGTCCACATCGGTCTATAATTATATATAGCCCCATATAAACCGATCCCCAGATTTGGCTTACGGAGCCTCAAAGAGAAACAAATTTCATCCGATCCGACTGAAATTTGGTACATGACGTTTGTATATGGTCTTTAACAACCATGCAAAAATTGGTCCATATCGGTCTATAAATATATATAGCTCCTTATAAACCGATCCCCAGATTTTGCATGCGGAGCCTCGAAGAGAAGCAATTTTCATCCGATCCGGCTGAAATTTGGTACATGGTGTTGGTATGTGGTATCTATGTTAACAACCGTGTACAAATTGATCCACATCGGTCCATAATTATATATAGCCTCCATATAAACCGATCCCCAGATTTGGCTTACGGAGCCTCAAAGAGAAGCAAATTTCATCCGATCCGGTTGAAATTTGGTACATTTCGTAAGTGTATGGCCGATAACAACCATGCAAAAATTGGTCCACATGGGTGTATAATTGTATATAGCCCCCAAATAAACCGATCCCCAATCACAGAAAAATCACGATTGCCACTCGTGCCAAAAATAATCTACCATCATTGTATTGCCATACAAAATTTTATATTTCTATAGAAAATTTTGTCAGAATTTTATTTCTGTAGAAAATTTTGTCAAAATGTTATTTCTATAGAATATTTATGAAGCATATCATAGTTGGAGAGAAATATTTTGCAAAATCTTCCAAAACATCAAGAATTCTACCAATCTACCAAACAATAAAAAATCTGCCATTTTTGGTAGACTCGTGTTCATAATTGTAAATAGCCCCCGTATAAAGCGACCCTCATATGTCTATAATTACCGCACAAAAGTTCATATCGGTTCGTAAATATTTCTTGCCTATATATACACCGGTCAAGAACTGAATATATATGTATTTAATCGACCTTTCTTTTGTCTACTATATATCCCGCATGGACTAACAATTTAGAAGATGATGTTAAGAAGTTTTAAGATGCCTTGCCATCGGCCGCAACCCAAGTAATTTAATTGTGGATGACCGTCTTTAGTAGAAGTTTCTATGTAATCCACGGTATGTACCCTCCATGATATGTACCCTCTATGCAATCCATGGTATGTACGCTCCATAAGATTCGGCCTGGCCGAACTTACGGCCTTGTTGACTTTGAAGTATCCGTTATAATTTGGATTTTAAAACTGGAATTTCCTTGTACTTGAGTACCTTTCTAAATACACCGCGAAAAGAGAATGAAATTTTGATTAAAAACAAAAATTGGTCCTAGATTTAAACAGGGCTGTGGAGTCGAGCCAATTTTGCTCGACTCCGACTCCAGCATTTTTCATCAGCTCGACTCCGACTCCGACTCCGGAGTCGACTCCGGGTAACATAACTAAATCTCACTAATTTGTAGTTCTATTGTGGGGGTACCGTAAGTGGATCGAAATAAAGTATCGTATTTATTTATGTGTGCAAAAAAGGTCTTAATTTCACATTAGATGCCAATTAAACTCTATATTTCAAATTTAGAGCAATGTTTAATAAATAAAATAATGCTATAAATATCCATCATAATATGAGAAGATACCAACAGTATATGTATTTGTGGACCAAAATTATTGATGTTATCTCAAATCCTTTAAATTTGTTGCGAGCTATATAAAGGTTTATATTCCCATATGCATGAATTTGAATCGATTTAGACAAAATTGTATATACATCTACAAAATCTATGTACTTAAAATTTAAATCTAACGTTATGGGACGTAACACAATTTTAACAAAAAATAAAAATGCAAAGAAAGTCTAAAGTCGGGCGGGCCGATTATAATATACTCTGCACAACTTTGTATTTAGATCTACATTTTGATAATCACATCAGACTTCTACGAAATCTCGGGCAATATTTGGGAAATATTTATAACTGTTTAGACAATTTCGCAAAAATGCATGTATGATTCATTCATTGAAAAATTTGAAAATTTGAGTCAGTTCTACAAGTTTTCGACTTATAAATTTCGACAGATTTTGAATAAAAGTTTTATAGAAATAAAATTTTGCAAAATTTTTTATAGAAATAAAAGTTTGAAAAAATTATCAATAGAAATACAATTTAAAAAAATGTGTAGCAAACAAAATTTTGCAAAATTTTCTATAGAAATAAAATTTTGCAAAATAGCATATTCTATAGAAACAAAATTTTGACTAAATTTTCTATAGAAATAAAATTTTGACTAATTTTTATATAGAAAAAAAAATTTCTATAGTAATAAAATTTCGAATACATTTTTTATAGCAGTGAGCATCAGTAAGAAAAAAATTTTGAAAAAATTTACTATGAAAATAAAATTTGACAATTTTTTCTTATAGAAATAAAATTTTGAAAAACTTATCAATAAAAATACAATTTTAGAAAAATTTTTGTGTGGCAAATAAAATTCTGCAAAATATTCTACAGAAACAACATTTTGACTAAATTTTCTATTGAAATAAAATTTTGACAAAATTTTCTATAGAAATAAAATGTTGACCAAATTTTCTAATAATTTTGGCAAAATTTTCTATAGAAATAAAATTTTGACTTAAATTTTTATAGAAGTAAAGTTATCAATAGAAATAAAATTAAAAAAAAAAATGTGTAACAAACAAACTTTTGCAAAATTTTCTATAGAAATAAAATTTGGCAAAATATTCTATAGAAACAAAATATTCTATAGAAATAAAATTTTGACTAAATTTTCTATAGAAAAAATATTTCTATTGTAATAAAATTTTGAATAAATTTTTTATAGAAATAAAATTTTGACAAAATTTGCTATAGAAATAAAATTTTGACAAAACTTTTTATAGAAATAACATTTTGACAAAATTTGCTATAGAAATAAAATTTTGACAAAACTTTTTATAGAAATAACATTTTGACAAAATTTTCTATAAAAAACAACTTTGAAAAAATTTTCTGTCAATATTCCACATATGTATATGGCCTTAAAATAAAATTAAAAAAAAAATAATTTTGGGCATTAAAATGGATCGATCAAAACATCAAAAGATAGCCGTAATTGGAAGTTGATTTTCATTTACAATCATGCTGTACATTGATCGAATGAATAACGCAATGGAAACTAATTTTCGTAAAAACTTGCTTAGTTACAAAAATGTGAAGTGTATTAAAAAATTTGGTTTAGCTGGAGTCGGAGTCGAGCAAAATTTTCACGACTACGACTCCGACTCCAGCAAAATCTTCAGACTCCGACTCCAAGACTCCGACTCCGGCTCCACAGCCCTGGTTACCACAATTGTCAAATCCCAGAGTGCCAAAATAGACCCCACTTGAAAACGAATCACAATTCCAAAGGGGAAATTGGGGTTTATTTTCATTTGAAAAATTGAATTTTTTTTTTTTTTCAAAAAGGTACCCGTTCCTAAAAAACATAAATTTTAGTGTTGGTGTTGTTTATTTTCCATATAATTTTTTTTTTTTTGGGTTCTACTTCACAACGCCACTTCAAATTTGGTCCCATTTATCGATCTTTATTTCCTCTTTTCACTCAAAAAGGGTTTTTAGGAATATATCTGCACCATGTACAACCTTCAAAAGTAAAATGACTTAAATTGTCAATGTTCATTTATGTGCATACATTTTTTTTCTTTCAAGGCAACTAAAAGTTTGTCTCTCTAATACAATAATTCTACGAAGCAAAAAAAAAGTGTAATGTAGTTACAATGGACGTACGTACATTTCCTCTTCATTTTCATTTTGTGCAGAACTTTTAATGAAATAACAGCAAGGGCAGAAAAAATGTTTCATCGTGCCTAGTTCGTCATTGGCTTTGAAGGCCAGACAATCCAGCCACAACAAAAAAAAAAATAAAAAACTAACAAACCGTTGACTGTAACTCTTATGTGCTAAACGAGTATTTCCGCTTATTTTATCACACCTCATATGTTACAATATCGCCACAAAACTAGTGTAAGGGAGAAGAATTAAATGGATGACTTAAAATTAAACAAATGCAAATACTCTAAAAAACCAAAAAATGTTTGACATAATTTACGTTTTCTTTGTTAAATATTAAATAGAGGAATACGGATTCCTGGAAATGTATAAATCTACACGCAGAGAAGGAATATGATCACCTCAAACATGTTTCAAGAGCAACATGTTATTTTTGTATGGTGACCATGTAGCATGTTTGTCACTAAAATGTTATTTTCTCGTCAAACATAACCTGCTTGCCGAAATCAGATACACGATTTCCGAGAAAATAACATGGTTGCGAAAACCATGTTACATGGTCACCACCCAAAAATAACATTTTGCTCTTAAAACATGTTTGAGGTGATCATATTCCTTCTCTGGGTGTATGTATGACAGTCCATTACGAGGAGATTTTTTTTAAATTCGGCCCGGTCTAACTTTTGGCCGTTTTTATTAAATTTATTGTACTTAACATAGTGACCTTTGTAAAAAAAAATCCAATTAGAATTTAGTTTGAACATTTTAATAACACAATCTTTGAATATTTCTCCATCCATTTTCAGAGTAAATATTTGTTTAAATTTTCAGTTTCACAATATACGCACACTGCACATTCACACCTACGCACAAGTATTTGTTTAATTTAAACAGTATTAAGTTTTCCTTGTAGCCATGTTTTGTTTGTTGTTAGTGTGTTGTTTAGTGTTGCTATTTTCCATTCTTTTTTTTTTTTTTTTTTTTTTGTTTTCAAAACTCTTTGAAAACATTTTTTAAACTTCATCATCATCATCATGTTCATATTCATTCAATGATTAGTACTGTTGGTAAATCCGAAACTATTTTTCACAGTTTTCTTTATTTGGTAACACAGTTTAGAAGGCAATTAAAAAGTTTCTCTCAGAATGTTGAAAAACGTTTGAAATAGCATGGAGTTTTCATTTGAGAAACTTTTTACACATTCTGGGAAATAGAAAATTTGTACCATCATTGAAGTTTATAAATGAACCAAAATTGTTATTTCACAAAACCTCTATTCTATAAGTAAAGGGGGTTTCGTAGTTAATGCAAAATATCTGATAGTTTTAAAATTTGTGGTGTTAGTATATGGTTTCTAACAACCATGCAAAAATTGGTCCACATCGGTCCATAATTATATATAGCCCCATATAAACCGATCCCCCGATTTGAGAAGCAAATTTCATCCGATCCGGCTGAAATTTGGTACATGGTGTTAATATATGGCCTCTAACAACTATGCAAAAATTGGTCCACATCGGTCCATAATTATATATAGCCCCCATATAAACCGATCCCCCGATTTGGCTTTCGGAGCCACTAAGAGAAGCAAATTTCATACGATCCGGCTGAAATTTGGTACATGGTGTTAGTATATGGCCTCTAACAACTATGAAAAAAATTGGACCACATCGGTCAATAATTATATATAGCCCCCATATAAACCGATCCCCCGATTTGGCTTGCAGACCCTCTAAGAGAAGCAAATTTCATCCGATCCGTCTGATATTTGGTACATGGCGTTAGTATATGGCCTCTAACAACTATGCAAAAATTGGTCCACATCGGTCTATAATTATATATAGCCCCCATATAAACCGATCACCAGATTTGACCTCCGGAGCCTCTTGGAAGACCAAAATTCATCCGATTCGTGATGTTAGTATATGGTATCCAACAACCATGCAGGAATTTGTTGATATCAGTCCATAATTATATATAACCCCCATATAAACCGATCCCCAGATTTGACCTCAGGTGCCTTTTGGAGAAGAAAAATTCATCCGATCTGGTTGAAATTTGGTACATTGTGCTAGTATATGGCCGTTAACAACCATGTCTAACAAGGTCTATTGTTATATATAGCGCTCAGATAAATCGATCCCCAATCACACAAAAATTGGTCCATATCAAGTTCGATTGTGGATGACAGTCTTTCGTAGAAGTTTCTACGCTATCCACACACAGAGAAGGAATATGATTATCTTAAACATGTTTCAAGAGCAAAAATAACATTTTGCTCTTAAAACATGTTTGAGGTGATCATATTCCTTCTCTGGGTGCATGGTGGAGGGTACATAAGATTCGGCCTGGCCGAACTTACGGCCATATATACTTGTCTACTTTGTCCGTTATAATTTGGATTTTTGAACTGGCGTTTGTTTGTACGTGAGTAGCCTTATTCATACACCGCGAAAATAGAATGAAAATTCGATAAACGAGATCTGTATTCCATTTTTAATTTTATTGATTCTAGATTTAAAGACGGATAGATCGCGAAAAAAAAGTGTCTTTAATTTAAAGAAGCCGCATCTTTGGCTCGGAATCAATACCAAAACACTATACACGAGACTTTTGAATTCACTTCAGAACATTATTTTCGTGCCAGTGCTGCCAGTACTGGTGATTTTTTGAGTTGGAGACTTGGGGATTCGGTGGGGGAATTTGGGAATTTTTTTCAAAATCAATTCATTGTGATAAGTTTACAATAATGGTTTACATTAAATTATTTTTATACCCTCCACCATAGGATGGGGGTATATTAACTTTGTCATTCCGTTTGTAACACATCGAAATATTGCTCTAAGACCCCATAAAGTATATATATTCTGGGTCGTGGTGAAATTCTGAGTCGATCTAAGCATGTCCGTCCGTCCGTCCGTCTGTCCGGCTGTCCGTCCGTCTGTGGAAATCACGCTAACTTCCGAACGAAACTAGCTATCGACTTGAAACTTGGCACAAGTAGTTGTTATTGATGTAGGTCGGATGGTATTGAAAATGGGCCATATCGGCCCACGTTTACGTATAGCCCCCATATAAACCGATCCCCAAATTTGGCTTGCGGAGCCTTCCGGAGCAGCAAAATTCATCCGATCCGGTTGAAATTTGGTACGTGGTCTAAGTATACGGTATCTAACAACCATGCAAAAATTGGTCCATATCGGTCCATAATTATATATAGCCCCCATATAAACCGATCCCCAGATTTGACCTCCGGAGCCTCTTGGAGGGGCAAAATTCATCCGATCCGGTTGAAATTTGGTATCTGATGTTAGTATACGGTCTCTAACAACCATGCAAAAATTGGTCCATATCGGTCCATAAATATATATAGCTCCCATATAAACCGATCCCCAGATTAGACCTCCGGAGCCTCTTGGAGGAGCAAACTTCATCCTACCCGCTTGAAATTTGATAAGTGGTATTAGTATATGGTCTCTAACAACCATGCAAAAACTGGTCCATATCGGTCCATAATTATATATAGCTCCCATATAAACCGATCCCTAGATTTGACCTCCGGAGCCTCTTGGAGGGGCAAAATTCATCCGATCCGTTTGAAATTGGGTACCTGATGTTAGTATACGGTCTCTAACAAGCATGCAAAAATTGGTCCATATCGGTTCATAATTATATATAGCTCCCATATAAACCGATCCCCAGATTTGAACTCTGGAGCCTCTTGGATGAGCAAAATTCATCCGATCCAATTGAAATTTAGTACGTGGTGTTAGTATATGGTCTCTAACAACCATGCAAAAATTGGTCCATATCGGTCCATAATTATATATAGCTCCCATATAAACCGATCCCCAGATTTGACCTCCGGAGCCTCTTGGAGGAGCAAAAGTAATCCGATGCGGTCGAAATTTGGTACATTTCGTTAGTATATGGCCTCTAACAGCCATGTAAAAATTGTCAAATTTTATTACTATAGAAAGTTTTGTCAAAATTTCATTTCTATGGAAAGTTTTGTAGAAAGTTTATTTCTATAGCAATGTTTGTCAACATTTTATTTCCATAGAAAATTTTGTCAAAATTTTATTTCTATAGAAAATTTTGTAAAAAATTTATTTCTGTAGAAAATTTTGTCAACATTTTAGTTCTATAGACAATTTTGTCAACATTTTATTTCTATAGAAAATTTTGTCAAAATTTTATTGCTATAGAAAATTTTGTCAACATTTTACTTCCATAGAAAATTTTGTCAACATTGTATTTCTATAGAAAATTTTGTCAAAATTTTATTTCTATAGAAAATTTTGTCAAACTGAATTATATACGTATTTAATCGGCCTTTTTTTTGTTTAATATATACCCCTTATGGACTAACTTACAATTTAGAAGACAGTGTTAAAAAGTTTTACGATACCTTGCCATCGGCAAGTGTTATCGCAACCCAAGTAATTCGATTGTGAATGACAGTCTTTCGTAGAAGTTTCTACGCAATCCATGGTGGAGGGTACATAAGATTCGGCCTGGCCGAACTTACGGCCGTATATACTTGTTATTTCTACATTATTAAATAACGGCCATTTTCATGTAGCTCCGTTAGGCTTTAACTGCCAGTTAACAGAAATTAAATAGCAAATATCTTCTCTCCGGTCAATTTTAACTGAAAATTTTTCAGCAGTTAAGCTCCTAACTGGTGGAATATATGGAATATATACGCAAGATGACAGATATGTTCATAATGCGGTTCAAAAGTTCGTTAGCTAACGTAGCACTAACGGAGCTTCATGAAAATGGATAAGAAGCACAGTGAATCCTCAAAATTTAAAATAAGAAAACTTGGCTCCTCCACGGCTTACAAAAGGGTGGCTTGAGCGCTAATTTATAATTTTACTCAGTTTGTCTAAGACACTTTTCTACAATTGTGTAAGAATGTCTGGGGTTGTGTTCACAGTTGCCAGTCGATCCACAAATAATCTATCAAAATTTGGAGGAAATTTTTCCACAAAATTACCAACTAAAAATAGTCGTACTTTGCAAAATTTTTTTAGGAAATTTTAATTCTGTAGGAATAAAACTTTTATTTCTATAGAAAATTATGTCAATATTTTAATTCTATAGAATTTTTTTTTTTTTAGATTTTATTTCTATAGAAAACTTTGCCAAAACTTTATTTCTATAGAAAATGTTGTCAAAGTTTTATTTCTATAGAACATTTTGTTAAAATTATATTTCTATAGAAAATTTTGTCAAAATTTTATTTCCATAAAAAATTTTGTCAAAATTTTATTTCTATCGAAAAATTTGTCTAAATTTTATTTCTATAGAAAATTTTTGTAAAAAAATTTATTTCTATAGAAAATTTTGTCAAATTTTCATTTCTATAGAAAACTTTGTCAAAATTTTATTTCTATAGAAAATTTTGTCAAAATTTTATTTTTATAGAAAACTTTGTCAAAATTTTATTTTTATAGAAAACTTTGTCAAAATTTTATTTATATAGGAAATTTTTTAAAATTTTATTTCAATAGAAAATTTTATAAAAATTTTATTTCTATAGAAAATTTTGTCAAAAATTTATTTCTATAGAAAATGTTGTCAAAATTTTATTTTTATAGAAAATTTTGTCAAAATTTATCTTTATAGAAAATTTTGTCAAAATTTTATAGCTATAGATAATTTTGTCAAAATTTTATTTCTATAGAAAATTTTGTCAAAATTTTATTTCTATAGAAAATTTTGTCAAAAATTTATTTGTATAAAAATTTTGTCAAAATTTTATTTCTATAGAAAATTTTGTCAAAATTTTATTTCTATATAAAATTTTGTCAAAATTTTATATCTATAGATAATTTTGTCAAAATTTTATTTCTATAGAAAATTTAGTTAAAAATTTATTTCTATAGAAAATTTAGTTAAAATTTTATTTCTATAGAAAATGTTGTCAAAATTTTATTTCTACAGAAAATTTTATCAAAATTTTATATCTATAGATAATTTTGTCAAAATTTTATTTCTATAGAAAATTTTGTCAAAATTTTATTTCTATAGAAAATTTTGTCAAAAATTTATTTGTATAAAAATTTTGTCAAAATTTTATTTCTATAGAAAATTTTGTCAAAATTTTATTTCTAGAGAAAATTTTGTCAAAATTTTATCACTATAGAAAATTTTGTCAAAATTTATTTTTATAGAAAATTTTGTCAAAATTTTATTTCTATATAAAATTTTGTCAAAATTTTATTTCTATAAAAAAATTTAGTCAAATAAATTTTCTTTTTTTTTTCTTTTATTTCTATAAAAAATTTTGTCAACATTTTATTTCTATAGATAATTTTGCCAAAATTTTATTTCTATGCTATGGAAATTTTTGTCAAAATTTTATTTCTATAGAAAATTTTGTCAAAATTTATTTCTTTAGAAAATTTGTCAAAATTTTATTTCTATAGAAAATTTTGTCAGAATTATATTTCTATAGAAAAGGTTGTCAATTTTTTATTTCTATAGAAAATGTTGTCAAAATTTTATATCTATAGATAATTTTATCAAAATTTTATGTCTGTAGAAAATTTTGTCAAAATTTTATTTCTAAAGAAAATACTTACAGCGAATAGACCACAATCAAAACACACGTAGAAAAGTAGAAGAGCGCTATAAGGTACCAGCACACAACAATAATTATGGGAAAAAATCAATAGCTGTTCAAATTCCAACAATATTTAATAAATATCCTATTGAAATAATGAATATACAAAATAAATTCTTATTAAGAAATGCACTTAAACAATACTTATTAGATAATCAATAATCGAACAACATATAAAATATGTGATAAATAAGAGTCATAAAATGTAAAATTTTGCTTAATTCCATAGAGACAATGTTGTTTTGAAATTTTTTGAAAATGTAGAAAAAAAAATAAAAATATTTATATTGAATAAAAATAAATACTATCAACCAATTATCAGAATAAATTCGGGTAATTCACTCAACCCAAAGTGAACTGAACCTGAACCTTCCGAAAAAAGGTTTGATAGTCGGCTACTGCCTAAACAAATTTGCAAGCATATCTCTTTTCCTTTGCCAAATTCAAATCATCGATTTGAATGTAGTTGGCTGTTTTTTTTTTTTTTTTTTTTTTTGAGCGTGCTTCCTCTATCTTCATTCGTTTTGTTTGTTATTGTTGGCTTCTCTTCAATCGTTATTGTTGTTTTTTTTTGTTTTTTGATCTCAGCTTAAAGCCATGCATTGACTAAACTACAAGTGTAGGGTTGAGTGAATTACCCGAATTTATTCTGATAATTGGTTGATAGTTTTGCTGCAAGTAGAGGATGCTGATGAGGAATGTGGTAATTCCGAAACAGCTGTACATCCAACCATCTTGCAGTCTATAGGGCTTTGCCCAAATAAATTTGACAAGCATACTTTTCCTCTGTTGGTTAAGCTACACTTGTAGTTTAGTCAATGCATGGCTTTAAGCTGAGATCATAAACAACAATAACGATTGAAGAGAAGCCAACAATAACAAACAAAACGAAAATTTTATTTCTATAAAAAACTTTGTCAAAATTTTATTTCTATCGAAAATTTTATCAAAATTTTATTTCTACAGAAAATTTTGTGAAAATTGTATTTCTATAGAAAATTTTGTCAAAATTTTATATCTATAGATAATTTTGTCAAAATTTTATTTCTATAAAAAATTTTGTCAAAATTTTATTTCTATAGAAAATTTTGTCATAATTTTTTTTTTATAAAAAATTTTGTCAAAATTTTATTTCTATAGAAAATGTTGTCAAAAATTTATTTCTATAGAAAATTTTGTCAAAATTTTATTTTTATAAAAAACTTTGTCAAAATTTTATTTGTATAAAAAATTTGTTATGTACCTAATGGAAAGGAATTGATACAAAATCTACCAAAACATCAAGAATTCTACTAATCTAGCAAACAGTAAAAAAATCTACCATTTTTGGTAGAATTCTACCAACTGTGGTAGAACCCTACATCTTTGATTTTTTCATAAATATTTGTTAAACATTTATTGGGAATTTTTATGAGGAATTTTGATAAGGGAGAAGTTCACCAATGTGGTATCACAATGGACTGAATAGTCTAAGTGAGCCTGATACATCGGGCTGCCACATAACCTAACCTAACCTAACCTAGGGGGTTTTGGGGACAAAAATACTGGCGGTATACTATTACGTGACATTGTGTTTTTGAAACATATTTGTGGCGATCGCACTCCTTCTTTGGGTTTACAAGAAGCTGGGCCTCATTCTTAGATTGATATTTGTGCCCAGCGATTGAGTTGAGGTCGTACGGATTCAATTCAAAAATCTTCCCAGAAACATTTTTTGTCTATCTCTAAAAATATGTCAATTTCCATTTTTACCATATATAATTTTCAACATTTTATCTACTTTTTCTTTAGCAACGAAAAAAAAGAAGAAAAACGAAAACAAAATTATTAAGTCATGTTCAGTTTTCTCCAACAGACATCAAGAAGCCAATCATGTTGCTGGATACATCATCGCAACCATTGATGTGTAAGAAAAAATTTCGTTCCACATCAGTATTTACTCTTCATTCGTTGTGGTTGATTTACTTTCGTAGCATCCCTTGAAGCAAAGATGCTCCATTGCTTTTGTGGTTTCACTCATATCCTGTAGAACATATACAGAAAGTAAAGTAAATTCTTTCAATTTCCTTTTTCACGTGTCATACATTTCGATTTTTATTGGATCATCTTTTCACATATGTTTCACCTGTAATTGAGTTTTACCATTTGATGATTTGGTGTCTCCAAGGGGGGTCCCACATGAATTGTGTATAGAAGATATGACAAACGGGAATCTTTGTGACTTTGTGAGATACAAAGATACATTAACCATTATAAACTGTAAACAGTTGAAAGTAAATGAGCTCAAATTGGTTCATTTCTTCATTCAAGTATTAAATATTGTGGTTTCTTATTTGAAATTGAAAATTCTAAAACTACAATTACTTATATTCGAAAAGTATTTAATTATGCATAGCGGAAAAGGTTAAACATAAAATTACAATATGTACAAAATTTCAATCTCCAACATTTTGAAGCAGTTCAAAATGTAAATATTGTTTTAAAAACATCTCGAGAAGTAGTTAGAATGTTATGCCTTGGTGTCATATTATAATCATATCACAAACAATTGAATCGACGTTTCGACGCTTCATGCTCAATGGTGTTTGTGGCTGACTGTGCGAAGGTGTCAAGCAATTCAGATTCAACCCGAAGGTGTCAAGCAATTCAGATTCAACCTCAATTAGGTAATTAGAATATAAAAGTCTAATAAAAATGTCGATAAAAAATAAAAAGTTAAATTGGTAAAGTTTGGTGAAAACAATTTATTTTTTAGTTTTTTTTTTTTAAGGCACAACTTCTAAAGCAATTCAAAGGATCCGAAAACGAAATACTTCCGTCTTATGACAATCCAGCAAAACAACAGTTTCAAAAAAGTAGTTTGGATCCTCAAATTGTGATCCGGAAGTAATGCAAACTTGGATCATCTCCAATGAATTTTACATGGGCTTGTTTGTATAAAATTTAAAAATTTCGTAAAATTTTCGTAATTTGCAAAACCTTCTCAAAAGGAATTCCATGGAATTTAAAAAACCGAACGGCACAGGTTCAAATCCCAGTGGGGATGACAAATACTTATTTTATTTTTAGTATTTTTATATTGTTAATTTTTTATTGATTTTTTTTTAATTTAATTGTTCAAAACTAAATTTTTCACATAAAATTGCTTACTTTCTACGTCTACTTGTCCAAAATGACTGCATTGGAAGTGGAAAAATTCGATAGGGGATTCCGAGATGCGCTTTAAAAGAAATATTTGTGGTTTTGTTCAAAATGACTGCATCGGAAGTGGAAAAAATTGATGGGAGATTCCGGGATGCGCTCCAAAAGAAATGTTTGTAGAACAACTTTAATTTTTTTTTGCTGGGAAGCCTGCGATAGGCAAAAAATGGAAGTTGTTCTAATGACACAACTTTATGTCACTTTATGGCACTTCCAAAAATGTTCTCCCAAAGATGTTCGTTATTTTAACTACACTGGAAGTTATTTTAATTCAATTTTTTACAACTAGGTTTGTTTTCATACACACAAAAAAATTTCCGTAGTTAAACTAACGCTAAATTTAACTTATTTTTATTGGAAAAAATTATTTGCTAGTAGTTAGATTTTATTATTTTTTTTCGAAATTTTCCACAGCTTAATGAAATCTTACTTTTTTAAGGATGTCTCAAAAATTTTATGAATTAAACGTGGGTATAAAGTCCAACGACCATACACATAAGTTCAATATGAACTAAAGCAAACGAAGATTTTCGTACGATTCCCAAAAATAGTAAGAACGAACTACTGTATGGCTAAAATATTGATGATTTGGCGCCAATGATTTTCTTCTTTACTTTTAGTTCATTTTTTCCTCTATGAGAGGATATAATTTCGTGAACTACAGTTAAAAAGTACAACAGGCCATTAAATTTTCCTGGTTTTAACAACGCTTTGTGGAAATCTCAAAATGTGGAGGAAAGTTTAGTTCAATTTTCGTGCGAGGTAGTTCATTCGTCCTATAAAACAGTTCACTTTTTTCGGTGTATTTTTATTGTTTTTTGTTTGTTTCAAATAGATTAAAAACAGAATAGGAATTAATAAAATTGTAAAATTTTTTTAAATTTTGTCAAAAAAAATGTTAACTCCATTCTAAAACAAATTGTGAATTTTCGAAAATATTTGAGGTCAAACGTTTTAGACAAGCATTAAAAATCATTTAAAAACTATATATATAATTATTTATATGTCCAAATATCACAAATTTTTTTAGTTCACTTTGGATGAATTCAAATCACGCTTTAAGAAGTCATGCAAATTCAGTGCAACGGCTGTTGAAATGGTGGACATCCGCCATATGATGAGCCCATGTTAAATTCATTGCTTCTGTGCCAATTTTACACCACTTCTGGATTCAAAAAGAACATTTTCACTACTTTTTTGGCGACGCTTTTTTTTGGGATGATAGGTTCATTGGAAATGATCCTAGTTTGCACTACTTGCGGATCCAAACTACTTTTTCTATTTTTGAACTGGGAAGTTAATTAAAGATTTAATTTTATGCATTGGGAGTTAAACAGCATCCTTCTAAATTCACGATTCGCCCGTTGATAGTTGCTGCCTACAGTGGCAATGTTATGGTGACAATAGTGTCATTATCAAAATGATATTGCAGATGTTGTCATTACACCGAAAGAATTACACACCTCGTTTTTACAAAATATCATTGTGCACAGAAACACCTATTATTCACATTTTTTCAGTAAACATTTTTATTGAATTAAAAAAATCAATGGACAGATTAATTGATTCAATTAAATTTTTAATTAGAGTAATTAAAATCGGTGATTAACCGATTATAAATTCAGTGATTAAAGTAATTTCAATTAAAAATTAATTGGGTCAATTAATTCGTGATTGAAACCAACAAAATATTTTTCCTGTGTACATTAACTATTGAATTATTGATTTTCGTTGAACAATACATAGCACAACAAGTTGTTTTGATGTAAGTTCTTAAAAGTACAAAGTTACTTCATAAAAACTACGCATACACACACAGAAAAAAATTTCAGGAACATTTTTCCAATTGAAGTCCTAATTGAGTTTTATAAAATATTCAATTAAATATTTAATTGATTCAACGTTTTTTTTTTAATTGAAACAAAAATCAATCACAAAAATTAAAAATATCAATTAATTTTTTAATTGGATCAATAAATTGTTTAATTGACTTTCAATTAATTTTTAATTGATACTATCATTTCTGTGATTGAAGACATTTTAAATAAAAAATTACTTCGATCAATTAATTTCGTGATTGAATCGGAAATTTTTTTTTGTGTGCAGAAAAAAAATTCCCAAAATATTTCCAATTAAAAGTTGAATTGAATTTTCAAAAATATTCAATTAAAAATTCAAATTTCAGGCATATTGGATAAAAAGTATGGTTTCTAGAAGCCAAAGAAGTAAAATCGGGAGATCGATCTATATGGGGGCTATAACATAACATGGATCAATATACCCAATTTTCGGCAAACCTATTTGTGGTCATAGAAAACCTTTCGATTTAAAATTTCAGGCAAATTGGACAAACCTACGGTTTTTAGAAACTCAAGAAGTAAAATCGGGAGATCGGTCTATATGGGGGCTATAGCAAAACATGGACCGATACGCCCCATTTTCGCTACACCTATTTGTGGTACTAAAATACCTCTCGATTTCAAATTTCAGGTAAATCGGAGTGATAATACGGTTTCTAGAAGACCAATATGTAACATGGGGAAATCGGTCTATATGGGGGCTATACTAAAAAACGTCTAGACTTCCAATTTCAGGCAAATCGGATAGAAAATACAGTTTCTAGACGCCCCAGAACTAAAATAAGGAGATCGGTCTATATGGGGGCTGTACCAAAACATGGACTGATAGGTTTATCACTTGAGTGCTGCCCGATTCCATGTTAAGCTCAATGACAAGGGACCTCCTTTTTATATCCGAGTCCGAGCGGCGTTCCACATTGCAGTGAAGCTTTGAAACCCTCAGATATGTCACCAGCATTACTGAGGTGGGATAATCCACCGCTGAAAAATTTTTTTGTATTCGGCCGAAGCAGGAATCGAACCCACGACCTTGTGTATGCAAGGCGGGCATGCTAACCATTGCACCACGGTGGCTCCCATTTGTGGTCCTAAAATACTTCTATATTTCCAATTTCAGGCAAATCGGATAGAAAATACAGTTTCTAGACGCCCAAGAAGTAAAATCGGGAGATCTGTCCATATGAACCGATGGCCACCATTTTCGTCACACCTATTTGTTGTCCTAAAATGCCTCTTGATTTCCAATTTCAGAAAATACGGTTTCTAGAATCCCAAGACCTTAAATCGAGGGGTCGGACTGATATATAGCCCATCTTCGAACTTAACTGCCTGCAAACAAAAAACGAATCTGTGCCAAATTGCTAGCGATAGCGCCATTATTGAAAGTCGTAGCTTGATTACAACATACAGATAGGCGGACAGACCGACATACCGATATGGTTATATCGTCTTAGAATTTTTCCTGATCAAAAAAAGAGCTTCCAAAAAAGTAGTTTGGATCCCCAATCTGTGACCTGGAAATAGTGCAAACTTGGATCATCTCCAATGAATTTTACATGGGCTTGTCATAGAACGGAAGTACTCCCTTTTTGGATCCTTTGCATTGCTTTAGAAGTTGTGGCCTGGAAGTTAATTTGAATGAAGAAATTTAAAAAGCGAAAAAAAATTTTTTTCAACCAATTTCATTTTTTGTCAACCATATTTTTTATTACACTATTATTTTTCTATTATCTAATTTTTTAAAATTTGAAAAACTTTTTCGCTCCGACCAGGGCTTGAACCTGGGTTTGATGGCACCATAACAGAACGCCTTAGCACACTCAGCCACAAACGCCATTGAACATAAAGCGTCGAAAGGTCAATTCAAATGTGTATGATATGATCGTAATACGACATTTATTAGTATGAACGAAACAAATAAGAAACGGAGTTTCAAATCTCATCAGCTGCAATTTTTATCACATATTTTTCAAAAAAATATATATATTTTTTATGTAATGCATCGTTTTTATTTTTTATTTTCGGCATATATTTTGGTATATATATTTTTTTTTCTATTAAAAAACAACAAAAAATTAAAAATACTCGTAATTTGCAAAACCTTCTCAAAAGAACTTCAATGGAAGCGAAAAAGTCAAACGGCACAGGTTCAAATCCAAGCGAGGATGAAATTTTTTTTTATTTTATTATTATTTTTTACTTGTATATTTTCTATTTTTATTTTATTAATTTTCAATTTTTTTGTTTTGTAAAATTTATTTGTCCAAAATTTGCACTTCAAATAGCCTGATTGCGTACTTTCTAATACTTGTCCACAAGAACTGCATCGGAAGTAGAAAAAAAATCATTGGGAGATCCCAAGATGCGCTTTAGAGGAAATGTTTGGGGACTTGCCCAAAAGTACTGCATCGGGGGTGGAAAAAAATTATTGGGGGATCCTACGATGCGCTTTAAAAGAAATGTTTGTGTACTTGTCCAAAAGGACTGCATCGGAAGTTGAAAAAAATCGATGGGGGATTCTGGGATGGGCTTTAAAAGAATAGTTTGTGGAACAACTTCCAATTTTTTTTAATTAAAAATAATTGGATCAATTAATTTCGTGATTGAATCCAAAAATATTTTTTGTATGTTGTGTACAATAAAAAGTCGTCGAATGATTGAAATTATATTGACGATATATACGAAATATATTTTTTTCTGTGTATGACTGCTGTTGTTTTTTGTCACTAACTTTATGCTTTGGCATAAATGTTGGCATTGGATGCCTCCGTTTGGGGCCCACACTGTTTGGGTGCTTCAGTGATTTATGATGATGCCATTGAGTATCGTTGTATGTTATAAAGTGGGTGTCAAAGCGTTTATTAATTACTTGTTGCTACTTATATGTCTCGTGCTGATAGCTATGTGCAACTTTGAAAAGGGCGCCACAAAATGTTCACAATTTATCCAGACAATTTCAAGATAAGGGATTGATACACTAAAAATATTTGTTCTATTTAATAGACACACATATACGAAATGAAATCTAAAACATTTTATACTATATTCAATAAATAAACGAAGAAAAAAAAAACCAAAACTATAAATATTTGAAAATAGTTTAAAACACAACATTTTTTGTGTATAAACGTTTTAGTTCCTTCCAAATGAGGAATTTTTTGTAAAATTTATCACGATCTATAGTTTTGTACTTTTCTACAAAAACTTAGATATTTATGGCTTTGTTTATTTTCGAAAAAAAAAAATGGATTTATGTGTGTGGAAATATTCTATTGCAGTTTTTTATTAAACAAATTTAATGAACATTCGCAGATTTTTCACTAGGTATACAAAAAAAAATAACGTTTAGAAAACGGATATTGCAAACGTTCTTTTGTTAATGTTTTTAATTCGAAAAGTTCAAACCAAACAAAAAAATTGTGTAAAAATTTTTTATTTTGGCAATAATAAAAAATTCTTTTTATATCGAGCACTGCTTTTTTTTCGCTCCATGTCTTAAATAAGACACATTTAAAGGTTTCTCATTAAAAATGTTATATAGTATCTAGTATGTAATATCGAACATCCTTTCGAAATCTTGCGAAAATGTTAGAAATATAAAATTACTTAATTTCCATTGGTATATCGTTTACAAGAAAGCGTCGGACTAAAATGGTTTGTGTTCTATAGATAGAGTTGGTTTACATCGGCTTATGTGTGTCCAAAAATGTGGTCCATAAATAGAACTGCGTTGCTTGTGCGTTAATGCCTATAGCGATAATTATCTGTTAATGACAATAAGAGCTATATGCGCCACTGTATGATTCGCGATTCGATTCTACGTCTGGACGAAAGGTAACATTTTAAAAATGTATACAATCGAATAAATTCTTCTACATTGTTTGTTCGAAGATGGGCTATATCAATCCAGGTTTTGGTATTGTCCCCCGTAGTTTTAATCCAATTTGCCTGAAATTGGAAATCTAGAGGTATTTTAAAACCATAAATAGATGTGTCGCGAATGGTGTGTATTGGTCTATGTTTTTGTATAGCCTCCATATAAACCGGTCTCCTGATTTTACTTCTTGGGCTTCTGAAAACCGTAGTTTTTTTTTCCAATTTTCTTGAAATTTGAAATCTAGAAATATTTAAGGACTAACAAATAGGCATGCAAAAAATAGTGTGCATCGGTCCATGTTTTGTATAGCCCCCTATAGACGGATCTCGCGATTTTACTTCTTGGGTTTCTAGAAACCGTAGTTTTTTATCCGATTTGCCTGGAATTGGAAATCTAGATGTATTTAAGGACCACAAATAGGTTTGCCGAATATATTGTGTACAGGTTTTGATATAGTTCCACGGTTACCACTCGTGCCAAAAAAAAATCTACCAAAATTTGAAGAAAACTCTTCCAAAAATCTACCAAATTTAGAAAATCTTATTTTGAAATTTTTGTGATTAGTATGAAAAAAATGTGTTTCTTGAACAGAAATGTATTATTTGTTTATATCAGCACTTTATTCCACCGTGGTGCAAGGGTTAGCATTCCCGCCTGGCATACACAAGGTCGCGGGTTCGATTCCTACTTCTACCGAACACCAAAAAGTTTTTCAGCGGTGGATTATCCAACCTCAGTAATGCTGATGACATTCCTGAGTGTTTCATAGCTTCTCTAAGTGGTTTCACTGTAATGCCGTTGTCATTGAGCTTAACATGGAGTCGGGCAGCACTCAGTGATAAGAGAGAAGTTCACCAATGTGATATCACAATGGACTGAATAGTCTAAGTGAGCCTGATACATCGGGCTGCCAACTAACCTAACCTAACAGAACCTTATTCCAATATTGGCAATAATATATAGTATGATCCTATTAATGACAATTTTTTTGATGTATAAATATCCCTTGAATTGTGTCGAATTTGAAACGTTTTAACGATTTTAGCTTGCACCAACAAGGGAAAGTTACCACTTCTTCAAAAAGGGAGAACTTACAATGGACTTTGATAGTATGATCAAATTTAAAAAAATAATTTTTTTAAAACTATGGAAAACTTTTGCCAAAATGTTTTTTCTATATAAAATTTTGTTAAAATTTTATTTCTATATAAAATTTTGTCAAAATTTTATTTCAATAGAAAATTTTGTCAAAATTTTATTTCTATACAAAAGTTTGTGAAAATTTTATTTCTACACAATTTTTTCAAAATTTTATTTCTATACAAAATTTTCCGAAAACTCATTTCTATAGAATTTTTTTTTCAAAATTTTATTTTCATAGAATAGTTTGTAAAAATTTTATTTCTATCCAAAATTTTGTCAAAATTTTATTTCTATAGAAAATTTTTGCAAAATTTTGTCAAAATTTTATTTCTATATATAATTTTGTCAAAATTGTATATCTATAGAAAATTTTATCAATTTTGTTTTTTCTATAGAAAATTTTGTCAACATTTTATTTCTATAGAAATTTTTCTCAAAATTTTATTAAAATTTTATTTCTATAGAAAATTTTTTCAAAATTTTATTTCTATAGAAAATTTTGTCAAAGTTTAATTTCTATAGAAAATTTTGTCAAAATTTTATTTCTATAGAAAATTTTGAGAAAAATTTATTTCTGCACAATTTTTTCAAAATTATATTTCTATACAAAATTTTCCCAAAACTCATTTCTATAGATTTTTTTTTTTCAAAATTTTATTTTCATAGAATATTTTGTAAAAATGTTATTTCTATAGAAAATTTTGTCAAAATTTTATTTCTATAGAAAATTTTTGCAAAATTTTGTCAAAATTTTATTTTTATAGAAAATTTTGTCAAAATTTTATATCTATAGAAAATTTTATCAATTTTTTTTTATAGAAAATTTTATCAAAATTTTATTTCTATATAAATTTTGTCAAAGTTTTATTTCTATAGAAAAATTTTCTCAAAGTTTTATTTCTATAGAAAGATTTTGTCAAAATTTTATTTCAATAGAAAATTTTGTCAACATTTTATTTCTATAGAAAATTTTGTCAAAATTTTATTTCTATAGAAAATTTTGTCAAAATTTTATTTCTATAGAAAATTTTGTCAAAATTTTATTTCTATAGAAAAATTTTGTCAAAATTTTATTTCTATAGGAAATTTTGTCAAAATTTTATTTCAATAGAAAATTTTGTCAACATTTTATTTCTATAGAAAATTTTGTCAAAATTTTATTTCTATAGAAAATTTTGTCAAAATTTTATTTCGATAGAAAATTTTGTCAAAATTTTATTTCTATAGAAAAATTTTTTCAAAATTTTATTTCTATAGAACATTTTTGCAAAATTTTGTCAAAATTTTATTTCTATAGAAAATTTTGTCAAAATTTTATGTCTATGGAAAAGTTTGCCAAAATTTTATTTCTATAGAAAATTTTGTCAAAATTTTATTTCGATAGAATAATTTGTCAAAATTTTATTTCTATAGAAAATTTTGTCCAAATTTTATTTATATAGAAAATTTTGTCAAAATTCATTTTTATAGAAAATGTTGTCAAAATTTTTGTTTCTTTAGAAAAATTTTGTCAACATTTTATTTCTATAGAAAATTTTGTAAAAATTTTATTTCTATGGAAAATTTTGTCAAAATTTTATTTCTATAGAAAATTTTGTCAAAATTTTATTTCTATAGAAAATGTTGTCAAAATTTTATTTCTATAGAAAATGTTGTCAAAATGTATTTCTATAGAAAATTTTGTCAAAATTTTATTTCTATAGAAAATTTTGTGAACATTTTATTTCTATAGAAAATTTTGTGAACATTTTATTTATATAGAAAATTTTGTCAACATTTAATTTCTATAGAAAATTTTGTCAAAATTTTATTTCTATAGAAAATTTTGTCAAAATTTTATTTCTGTAGAAAATTTTGTCAAAAATTTATTTCTGTAGAAAATTTTGTCAAAATTTTATTTCTATAGAATAATTTGTCAAAATTTTATTTCTATAGAATAATTTGTCTAAATTTTATTTCTATAGAAAATTTTGTCAAAATTTTATTTCTATAGAAAATTTTGTCAAAATTTTATTTCTATAGAAAATTTTATCAAAATTTTATTTCTATAGAAAATTTTGTCAAAATTTTATTTCTATAGAAAATTTTCCATTCGTTTTGTTTTGTTATTGTTGGTTTTGTTCTTTAAGCATTGTTGTTTTTTTATTTCAGCTTAAAACCATACATTGACTAAACTACAAATGTAGCTTAACCAACAGAGGAAACGAATGTTTGTCAAATTTATTTGGGCAAAGCCCTATAGACTGCAAGATGGTTGGATGGACGCACGTTTCGGAATTACCACATTCCTCATCAGCATCCTCTACTTGCAGCAAAACTATCAACCAATTATCAGAATAAATTCAGGCAGTTCATTAAACCCAACAATGAACCACAACCTTCCGAAAAAAGGTTTTGCATGATAGCCGCCTTATGCCGACATAAATTCGAAACAATCTCTTTTCCTATGAAAATTTTGTCAAAATTTTATTTCTATAGAAAATTTTGTGAAAAATTTATTTCTAGACAATATTTTCAAAATTTAATTTCTACACAATATTTTCAAAATTGTATTTCTATACAAAATTTTCTCAAAACTCTAAAAATTGTATTTTTGTAGAAAATTTTGTCAAAATTTTATTTCTATGGAAAATTTTACCAGAATTTTATTTCTATCGAGAAAATTTTTGCAAAATTTTATTTCTTTAGAAAAATTTTGTCAAAATGTTATTTCTACAGAAAATTTTGTCAAAATGTTATTTCTACAGAAAATTTTGTCAAAATTTTATTTCTATAGAAAATTTTGTCAAAATTTTATTTTTGTAGAAAATTTTGTCAAAATTTTATTTCTATAGAAAATTTTGTCAAAATTTTATTTCTATGGAAAATTTTTCCAAAATTTTATTTCTATAGAAAATTGACCTCTTAGTTATATCTAAAGGTGAAATCTACCAAACAGTACAAAATCTACCATTTTTGCTAGAGTTCCACCAACTGTGGCAACCTTATGTAGCCCCCTTATGTACCACCCCTCCGATTTGGCGGTCCATTTGGTAAGCGTACTGGTTGAACTAATTTGCTGGGGAGAATATCTCTTATCAAACCCACTGAAATTCTATATATTATTAAGTAACACGCTACGATGAAGAGTTTTCAAAGGAATGTACTATATTTGACTCATGGCGGTCGGTATTTAAGATTCGACCCGTCCGAACTTACTGCTGTATATACCATACTTGTTTATATTACTATAAAGTCTAACGCAGTACAATTCCATTAATTTCTTTGTATAAAGAAACAATGTTAAGTTCTTTTCTCGTTGTTTATGTAGTCTCGCGCTCATAGAGAAAATCCTTTCAATTTATTTCTTATAAATAAAATTGTGTTTTCTTCTAATGAGTGCATGAAGTGCACTTCCTGTGAATTGAGCGTAAAACTAAATTAAGTTGTATTTAAAGTACTCTTTTGTGCCACTTTCGCTTTCATTCTCAAGTGTTATTATTTTTGTATTATCACAGAAAAATAATTTGTTGCATTTTATTAATAGAATACAAAGGTATACGAAGAAAAATCTCGAATGAATACGTAAATAAAAATTTTGTGGATGAGGAATCATAGAATTATGACCAAGCAAAATAACTTGACAGAATCATTACTTTTTCCAGTTTTTGTTTGGTATATTAGAGTAAACAACAAAAAAGAAAAAAAATATTTATACAGTCATTTAAAGCTTGATAAATGGGTTAGGTGAAGAGGGTATGTTAAGGTATTGTGGCAAACCCAGGGAAGAAATAACATATGATCATTTCAAACATGTTTCAAGAGCAAAATGTTATTTTTAAATGGGGAACATGTACAATGTTTGTCGCAACCATGTTATTTCCTCGAAAATTGTGTATCTGATTTCGGCAATATGATATGTTGGTTGACAAAACAACTGTTTTGCTACAAAATTGTTTCAAGTTTACCGTTCAAAAATAACATTTTGCTCTCGAAACATGATTGGAGTGATCACATTCCTTCTCTGCGTGTATTATCATTGCTAGGATGAGAAAAAGTTCTTCCAAATTTATTGACATATTTAAGTTTAATTTTCTTAAAACTTACCTGTATTAAAAGAAATTTATCCATGGTACCGAAAAATAGAATAAAAACAAAAAGTAAAAATGTTAGAAATCTTTTTGTTATAGTTTGTTATTGTCTTAAACTGTAGTGGTCGATTTTGGAATAAAAGGTTAGGATCTAACTTAGATTATAGTTACTAAATATCTCATAAAGAGAGTTGGCGACACGGTTGCCACAGTTGGTAGAATTCTACCAAAAATGGTAAATTTTTTTACTGTTTGGTAGATTAGAAGAATTTTTATAGAAATAAAATTTTGACAAAATTTTCTATAGAAATAAAATTTTGACAAAACTTTCTTGAGGAATAAAATTTTGACATAATTTACTAAAGAAATAAAATTTTGACAAAATTTTCTATAGAAATAAAATTTTAACAAAATTTTCTATAGAAATAAAATTTTGACAAAATTTTCTATAGAAATAAAATTTTGTCAAAATTTTGTATAGAAATAAAATTTTCTCAAAATATTCTCTAGAAATAAAATTTTGACAAAATTTTCTATAGAAAGAAAATTTTGACAAAATTTTCTATAGAAATAAAATTTTGACAAAATTTTCTATATTAAAATGTTGACAAAATTTTCTATAGAAATAAAATTTTGAAAAAATTTTCTACAGAAATAAAAATTTGACAAAATTTTCTATAGAAATAAAATTTTGGCGAAATTTTCTATAGAAATAAAATTTTGACAAAATTTTCTATAGCAACAAAATTTTAACAAAATTTTCTATAGAAATAAAATTTTGACAAAATTTTCTATAGAAATAAAATTTTGACAAAATTTTCTATAGAAATAAAATTTTGACAAAATTTTCTATAGAAATAAAATTTTAACAAAATTTTCTATAGAAATAAAATTTTGACAAAATTTTCTATAGAAATAAAATTTTGACAAAATTTTCTATAGCAATAAAATTTTGACAAAATTTTCTATAGAAATAAAATTTTGACAAAATTTTCTATAGAAATAAAATTTTGACGAAATTTTCTATAGAAATAAAATTTTGACAAAATTTTCTATAGAAATAAAATTTTAACAAAATTTTCTATAGAAATAAAATTTTGACAAAATTTTTTATAAAAACAAAATTTTGCAAAAATTTTCTATAGAAATAAAATTTTGACAAAATTTTCTATAGAAATTAAATTTTGACAACATTTTCTATAGAAATAAAATTTTGACAAAATATTCTATAGAAATAAAATTTTGACAAAAATGTTCTATAGAAATAAAATTTTTACAAAATTTTCTATAAAAATAAAATTTTGACAAAATTTTCAATAGAAATAAAATTTTGACAAAATTTTCTATAGAAATAAAATTTTGACAAAAATTTTCTATAGAAATAAAATTTTGACAAAAATTTTCTATAGAAATAAAATTTTGACAAAAAATTTCTATAGAAATAACATTTTGACAAAATTTTCTACAGAAATAAAATTTTGACAAAATTTTCTGTAGAAATAAAATTTTGACAAAATTTTCTATAGAAATAAAATTTTGACAAAATTTTCTATAGAAATAAAATTTTGACAAAATTTTTTATAGAAATAAAATTTTGACAAAATTTTCTATATACCGATGTATCAGTCTCACTTAGACTATTTAGTCCATTGTGATACCACATTGGTGAACTTCTCTCTTATCACTGAGTGCTGCCCGATTCCATGTTAAGAACCTACTTTTTTATAGCCGAAATAAAATTTTGACAAAATTTTCTATAGAAATAAAATTTTGACAAAATTTTCTATAGCAATAAAATTTTGACAAAATTTTCTATAGAAATAAAATTTTGACAAAATTTTCTATAGAAATAAAATTTTGACGAAATTTTCTATAGAAATAAAATTTTGACAAAATTTTCTATAGAAATAAAATTTTAACAAAATTTTCTATAGAAATAAAATTTTGACAAAATTTTTTATAAAAACAAAATTTTGCAAAAATTTTCTATAGAAATAAAATTTTGACAAAATTTTCTATAGAAATTAAATTTTGACAACATTTTCTATAGAAATAAAATTTTGACAAAATATTCTATAGAAATAAAATTTTGACAAAAATGTTCTATAGAAATAAAATTTTTACAAAATTTTCTATAAAAATAAAATTTTGACAAAATTTTCAATAGAAATAAAATTTTGACAAAATTTTCTATAGAAATAAAATTTTGACAAAAATTTTCTATAGAAATAAAATTTTGACAAAAATTTTCTATAGAAATAAAATTTTGACAAAAAATTTCTATAGAAATAACATTTTGACAAAATTTTCTACAGAAATAAAATTTTGACAACATTTTCTGTAGAAATAAAATTTTGACAAAATTTTCTATAGAAATAAAATTTTGACAAAATTTTCTATAGAAATAAAATTTTGACAAAATTTTTTATAGAAATAAAATTTTGACAAAATTTTCTATATACCGATGTATCAGTCTCACTTAGACTATTTAGTCCATTGTGATACCACATTGGTGAACTTCTCTCTTATCACTGAGTGCTGCCCGATTCCATGTTAAGAACCTACTTTTTTATAGCCGAGTCCGAACGGCGTTCCACATTGCAGTGAAACCACTTAGAGAAGCTTTGAAACCCTCAGAAATGTCACCAGCATTACTGAGGTGGGATAATCCACCGTTGAAAAACTTTTTGGTGTTAGGTCGAAGCAGGAATCGAACCCACGACCTTGTGTATGCAAGGCGGACATGCTAACCATTACACCACGGTGGCTCCCCAAATGTACACACAAAAAAATTTCACGAATATTTTTCCAATTAAAATTTTAATAGAGTTTTAAAAAATATTCAATTAAAAATTTAATTGATTCAACAAATTTTTTAATTGAAACAAAAATCAATCATAAAAATAATAGTATCAATTAATTTTTAATTGGATCAATTAACTTTTTAATTGACTTTCAATTAATTTTTTAATTGATACTATCATTTCTGTGATTGAAGACATTTCAATTAAAAATTAAATGGATCAATTAATTTCGTAATTGAATCGGAAAAAAAATTTTTTGTGTGTGGTATAGAAATAAATTTGACAAAATTTTCTATAGAAATAAAATTTTGACAAAATTGTCTATACAAATAAAATTTTGCCAAATTGTTTATATAATAAAAATAAAATTTTGACAAAATAAAATTTAACCCTTTCCGACCGTGTACGCACAATTGTGCGGGTAAGTTTAAGTCTCTATAATTTCTTTAATATATGACGTACTGCGATAAGAGCGGCAAAAAAATAATGGTGTATGCTCTCTCTTTGTCTAAGAATGTGAAGAACCGTTATAAATATTTGCTTTTCATATTAATTTTGTAGTTTCAGCAGTGTACTTTGCGCATTTGTAAAAATGAGTGGAAGATGTAAGTTTGCAAATATATTAAAATTATTTAAATTGTGGAATATTTCATCAAACAAGTGTTTTCAATAAGAAAACATTTTAAATATTGTATGCAAACAGTAACTTCGTGATTATTTTGTGTTTTTTGATATTTTTACGTCCGGACTTTTACCGGAATTTACCGGACTGCAACAATTGTACGTATCCTGAAAAAACAGGATACAGGATCAAACTGAACAAACTTAATAATTTAAAATGTTCTATGTACACATAAATAACAGAATTGAAAAATTTAGGAAAATCTATCACGTGGATCGGCTATAGGTCGGAAAGGGTTAAAACAAAATTTAAAAAATTGTAATTTTCGTGTTATTTCTATCAATTGTAGGATCTCCATTGTTGTAGTCCTAACTAAATCATCAAAACATTTAAAATTCAGCTCATTTACAATTTAAGGGATATTTATACACCCATAAAATTGTCGCCAATAGGAGGGATTCATGCGAAAAAGGTTTTTTTATTTTATAAATTTTAAAATGTCTTTAGCGCTATATGAAGTTACAGCAAACTTCGCCCATTTCAGGAAAATATGAACATTTTTCATATTTAGTAAAATTGTGTAAAAAATTGGATAATTGTTTTTCTCATTTTTAGTTCACGTTATTAAAGTAGACAAAAAATTATTAAAATAAGATAATTTTTCTCACATTTAGCAACAAAAAATTGTACAAAAACTTTAAAATTGGTTTCTTAATTTTGGTAGATTTGAGGTAAAATTTTCTTCAAATTTTAGTAGATTTTTTTTGGCACGAGTGGCAACCGTGGTTGTGGAACACAGAGTCCATGAGTTTTGATTGCAAATTGACTGTTGAAGCTTTTATATATTATGCAAGTATTTGTTTGTAAAATGCCGCTCAGAAAATTTGTTATCTCTCTTGTACAAAATTTATTTAGGCAAAGCCGACTATCGATAACCTTTTTTCGGGAGGTTCAAGTGTAATTTACTTTGGGTTTAGTGAACTACACGAATTTATTCTGATAATTGGATGATAGTTTCGTTGCAAGTAGAGTATGCTGATGATAAATGTGGTCATTCCGAAACGGCCGTCCATCTAACCGTCTTGCAGTCAGTGGGGCTTTGCCCAAATAAATTTGAAAAATATACTTTTCCTCTGTTGGTTAAGCTAACGCATGGTTTTAAGCTGAAATCAAAAGAACAACAAAAAATATTTTTTTTCTGTTGTTTAATAAAATTTCATATTTTGGAAGAAAAATTGGAATTTAAAAATTTTAAAATGCCTTTAGCGCTATATGAAGTTACAGCAAACTTCGCCCATTTCAGGAAAATATGAACATTTTTCATATTTAGTAAAATTGTGTAAAAAAAAATTGGATAATTTTTTTTCTCATTTTTAGTTCACGTTATTAAAGTAGACAAAAAAATATTAAAATAAGATAATTTTTCTCACATTTAGCAAAATTGTAATAAAATCAACTAATTTTCATGAAAAAAAAAATAAAGTAAATTCGTCTATTAAAAATTTCGTTGTCTTTTTTCTGATGGTACCCATCCTGTTTCTAATCACAATAGAAAACTTAATAACATGTATTAAAATTTCTTGAAGAAACGAAGTTTCAACTAAAGAAAGTCCACTGATTATTGAAAACAGCACTGAGATCCAGCACTTTTTTCCAGTCACAGCGATTAGTTGCATATCCTTACTGGCGTTATTGCAACTGACCATTTGACAAACAAGTCTAAAAGCAATAGATGCAAAATGCCATTGAGAAAATATATACATGCCTTATTCGTTGAACTTTTTTAAAAATTTCTCATTTTATTTTTAAAAATTTCGTTGAACTTTTTTAAAAATTTCTCGGTTTGCACTTTGCGTGAATGTTTATGCCTATTTCACTGTGTGTGTGTGCGTATTCCTCACACTGACCTTATCCGATTTCTTGTACTCACTCTCAATGACTATAGAGCAATATGCCATAGATAACCAACAAATAGATGACCTATCCCTCTCCGCAGCATAAATATTTCAGTTCCCAAAATGAAATCTCCGACATTTCGTTTTGTGTTTTTCGTAAAGAAAAAATTTCTCAAAATTAAATTTTGTATTTTCGCAGTTTTGGTCGCAATATTTTCCGCGTTTGGCACCGCTGGCTCATCTAATATTTAGTTATCTACACTGAACAAAATATTGTCGTGAGGTCAAAGATTTCATGTCTTTAAAATACGAATGCACATTTTGCTTAGCATAGAAGACGTATTTCTGTAATATAAAGTTTTTTTCCTTGTCCAAAAGTCGATAAACTTTTCAATGAAGTCGTGTTGTCCTTATAATTAAGTGATTTGACTTAAAAATGGGTATCATAATATGAAAGAAAAAATGTTTGGGCTAAGGTCAACTGGACTTTAATAATTCAGAAAAATTCTTTAAATTTAATTAAATTGTCTTTAAATTTGTTGTCTTTTTGCATCTTGACAACAAAGCAAAAAATTGTTCAAAAATAGGACATGTTTTTAAACACTTTATTTTAAAGACGTTTCTTACTTGAAACATAGCATAATTTCTATTGGAAGTCGAGTCTTAATTTGGGGAATAAAGTTGTCGTTAACTCGTTTTTAAAGGACTTTGCATATGAAGAAAAAAATTTGAAAAAAATGAAAAATTAAAATTTGCTTCCTAGAAGCAAGTACACAAAACCCAAATTTAAAAGAGAATTGTGTCGTAAAAGTATCCTTACTTGTATTCTTCGCTTCTTTAGCTCGAAATCAATACCGAAATTTTTAAAGCAAAGACAAAATCTTTGGAACCGGGCATGCTTATTTTTTCAGTGTATGCAATATGTTATCAATACAAAAATAACAGCAAAAAATTTAATACAACATCAACTATAGGCAATACAAAGAAATGTGTCACAGGTCCTAAAGAACTAAAACAACATACTAACACTCTCTCACACAACACTAAGAGGCCCATAGAATTTGTTTACGAATGACGTGTCTGGCCCATATACAAATTATAGACTTACAATAACAAAGAAAAGAAAATCAAAATACGAAAATAATATGTTCACAAGAGCTTACATATGGGGTACTCTATAGTGGAAATGGACACTGCACTCAGACAAAAGTTTATCCAAAGATTTTGACCTTCTTTTAAGGATTTTGGATTGAGTTCGAGCCAAAGATGCGGCTTAAAAAAAAAAGAAGACATTTTTTTAGTGACCTATCTAGCTTTATACAGATCTCATTTATCAAATTCCCATTCTCTTATTATTCATATTAATAAAGCTAATCACGTACAAACAAATGCCAGTAAAAAACCTCCAAATTATAACGGATACTTCAAAGTAAGAAATGTTTTCTTAATTCTAAAAAAAAAAACTTTAAACCAAAGATGTTTAATCCTCAAAATAAGCCTTGGCCTATATTTGAAGCGTTTTTATATAAAATCTTTCAATATTTCAGTTAATTTAAGGACGATTTCTTTAAATCAAAAATGTGTTTCTTTACTTTAAGGAAATTTTGCTTTAGTTCAAAGACATGCAACTTTAATGAAGGGACGCAAATTTTCAAAATGTGTGTCCTAAATTTAATGAAAAACAAGTACATACATTGATAGACTTCTACAAAATCTATAGACTCAAAATTTAAGTTGGCTAATGCACTAGGGTGGAACACAATTTTAGTAAAAAAAAATATGAGAAACATTTAAATCTGAAGCAGTTTTAAGGAAACTTTGGCACGCATAGCTACAATGCTAAATCTACTCCCTGTGCAAAATTTCAACCAAATTGGGCCAAAACTCTGGCTTTTAGGACCATATTAGTCCATATCGGGCGAAAGATATATATGGGAGCTATATCTAAATCTGAACCGATTTCAATCAAATTTTGCACAATTGACTATACTACTAACTGTACTCCTAGTGCAAATTTTCAACCAAATTCGGCCAAAAATCTGGCTTCTGGGGCCATATAAGTCCATATCGGGCGAAAGATATATATGGGAGCTATATCTAAATCTGAACCGATTTCAAATTTTGCACACTTGACTATACTACTAACTGTACTCCTAGTGCAAATTTTCAACCAAATTCGGCCAAAAATCTGGCTTCTGGAGCCATATAAGTCCATATCGGGCGAAAGATATATATGGGAGCTATATCTAAATCTGAACCGATTTCAATCAAATTTTGCACACTTGACTATACGACTAAGTGTTATGTTTGTACAAAATTTCAAGCAAATCGGTATAAAACTCTGGCTGCTGGGTCCATATTAGTGCATATCGGGCGAAAGATATATATGGGAGCTATATCTAAATCTGAACCGATTTCTTCCAAAACCAATAGGGTTCTATTCTGACGCAAATTGGAAACATGTGCCAAATATGAAGGCGATTGGACTTAAATTGCGACCTAGACTTTGATCACAAAAATGTGTTCACAGACAGACGGACGGACGGACGGACAGACGGACATGGTTATATCGACTCAGGGACCCACCCTGAGCATTATTGCCAAAGACACCATGTGTCCATCTCGTCTCTTTCTGGGTGTTACAAACATATGCACTAACCTATAATACCCTGTTCCACAGTGTGGCGCAGGGTATAATTAAATGTGTCCTTAATAGTGTGTAAATTGCGCATCCTAAAATTGATGTTGCCTAATCTTTAATATCACGTAAATAGTTTTTAGTAAATGAACCCAATCTGACCCCATTTATCGAAATCGGGCGATACATATATATGGGAGCTATATCTAAATTTGATCCGATTTTTTTTTTCAAATTCAATAGGTTTGTCCTTGTGCAAAAAAAAATCACCATATACCATATTTCATCAAAATCGCATGCGACCGGAATCATGCGAATAACAAATACATGGATAGACGGACGGACAGACAGACGGACGGTGATTCTGAGTCGATCGGTATATATTTTATGGGATCTAAAATCAATATTTCTGGTAGGCACATTTTTTGGCAGATCAAAGCTATTATACCCTGACCACTATGTGCTTTATAAAAAAATCTAAGTTGAAAAACGGACTTATTGACGCTAAAATCGCAATTTCGGCAGTGGTCAAAAACGCTTTCACCGTTTAATAAAAACGGTTTGGTACGTCTTTGAAAATTAATGGTCACATCCAATTTTTACATTGCCTAGGAAACGTGAATATATGTGAAGTTTCTGCTGGGTGAACCCATATTTTTTTTAGGAGCAGTCTCCAAAACAGAGCAGATTCATATTCGTTACATATTTGATCTTCACTAAGAAGTATCACCTCAAAATTAAAATTGTTGCAGAAAACCGTTACTGGAACATGAGAATGTTGCACCTATTGCCTCAATCGAAATTGCTATAAAATTTACCACATCCCAAGTTTTTCTGTAAAAGTATCTTGATTTGCTTTTTATAAGATCCGACGAACAACACTCAAATTGACATCCCCACGTTTTTAATTGATTCAATTAAAAAATCCACATAATTATAGGTTTTCCATGGATTTGGTAAACATTAATTGGAAATATGTGGTTATATATATATATTTTTTTTTTGAGTACCTTCAGTAGATCATTTTGTCATGGAAGGTCCCATATGTGTATATTTTTCACAATTTGTATCGATGACACATGCAACTTGTCAATGTTCCATCGAAGGAGTGAGCAAGAGGTAATTCTATAATGAATATCAAACGATGACGATTCTTTGTCGTTTCAATTCAATGATAACCGTGATGCTGACGATGACTACACGACAAAAAACGGCTACGAGTTGCTTTCGATGCCATGAGTATGTGATATAATTTGTTAACTTTTCGTATGGATATGTGTGTAATTTACGTATACACTTTGTAATTGTGTGTGTATTTCAACCCAATTAGTAAGAAAATCTTGATAGGAACATACACGTGCTTGCGAATGAATATACATTCAATAAACATATGTTTTTTGATTCTATGTTTGAAATGCAAAAAAAAAACAATATCCGAATATTATACTCATATTCATAGAGAATGTTTGTCGAGACAATTTTCCTTTTTTTAGCTTAACTAAAAGATGATTTTTTTACCAACCAGGAGCGTTTTCGTATCGCACAAACGTCAAGGATGGAAAATACAATTTTTAAGAAAGTACAAAAAGGGTTTTTTTTTTTGAGAGAGAAAAAGTACTTTTCATTAAATTTCAACAAAAATTTCATATTTTGTTAACTCCTCAAGATTAATTATTTTTTTTTAGTTCTAATAACGGTTGTCACAATTGATAGAATTCTACAAAAATGTTAGTTGTTTTTACTGTTTGGTAGAATTCATGGTACTTCATACATTTTCTATAGATAAATAAAAATACAATTTTGACAAAATTTTCTGTAAAAATAAAATATTGACAAAATCCTCTGTAGAAATAAAATTTTGACAAAATTTTCTATAGAAATAAAATTTTGACAAAATTTTCTATAGAAATAAAATTTTGAAAAAATTTTCTATAGAAATAAAATTTTTAAAAAATAATATATTCTATAAAAATAAAATTTTGAAAAAATAAACTTTTCTATAGAAATAAAATTTTGACAAAAGTTTCTATATTGAAATAAAATTTTGACAAAATTTTCTATAGAAATAAATTTTTGACAAAATTTTGAAAAAATAAAATTTTCTATAGAAATAAAAAAAAATCTATAGAAAGAAAAAAAATTTTTGCAAAATTTTCTATGAAATAAAATTTTGGTAAAATTTTCTATAAAATAAAATGTTGGTAAAATTTTCTATAAAAATAAAATTTTGACAAAATTTTCGATAGAAATAAAATTTTGCCTAAATTTTCTATGGAAATAAAATTTTGCCTAAATTTTCTATGGAAATAAAATTTTGCCTAAATGTTCTATAGAAATAAAATTTTGAGAAAATTTTCTATAAAAATAAAATTTTGACAAAATTTTCGATAGAAATAAAATTTTGAAAAACTTTTCTATAGAAATAAAATTTTTAAAAAATAATATTTTCTATAAAAATAAAATTTTGAAACAATAAAATTTTCTATAGAAATAAAATTTTGAAAAAATAAAATTTTGACAAAAGTTTCTAAAGAAATAAAATTTTGACAAAATTTTCTAAATAAAAAAAATCTTTAGAAATAAATTTTTGACAAAATTTTCTATAGAAATAAATTTTTGACAAAATTTTCTATAGAAAGAAATTTTTGACAAAATTTTGAAAAAATAAAATTGTCTATGGAAATAAAAAAATCTAAAGAAATAAATTTTTTGAAAAAATTTTCTATAGAAATAAAATTTTGACAAAATGTTCTGTAGCAATAAAATATTGACAAAATTCCCTGTAGAAATAAAATTTTGACAAAATTTTCTATAGAAATAAAATTATGAAAAAATTTTCTATAGAAATAAAATGTTGTCAAAATTTTCTGTAGAAATAAAATTTTTAAAAAATAATATTTTCTATAAAAATAAAATTTTTAAAAAATAAAGTTTTCTATAGAAATAAAATTTTGAAAAAATTAAATTTTGACAAAAGTTTCTATAGAAATAAAAAAATCTATAGAAATAAAATTTTGACAAAATTTTCTATAGAAATAAATTTTTGACAAAATTTTGAAAAAAATAAATTTTCTATAGAAATAAAAAAAAATAAAATAAAATTTTGGTAAAATTTTCAATAAAAATAAAATTTTGAGAAAATTTTCTATAGAAATAAAATTTTTGCAAAATTTCCTATAGAAATAAAATTTTGACAAAATTTTCTATAGAAATAAAATTTTGACAAAATTTTCTATAGAAATAAAGTTTTGACAAAATTTTCCATAGAAATAAAATTTTGACAAAATTTTCTATAGAAATAAAATTTTCACAACATTTTCTATAGAAATAAAATGTTGACAACATTTTCTATAGAAATAAAATGTTGACAACATTTTCTAAAGAAATAAAATTTTGACAAAATTTTCTATATAAATAAAATGTTGAAAAAATTTTCTATAGAAATAAAATTTTTAAAAAATAATATTTTCTATAAAGAAATTTTTAAAAAATAAAATTTTCTATAGAAATAAAATTTTGAAAAAATAAAATTTTGACAAAAGTTTCTATAGAAATAAAAAATCTATAGAAATAAAATTTTGACAAAATTTCCTATAGAAATAAATTTTTGACAAAATTTTGAAAAAATAAAATTTTCTATAGTAATAAAAAAAATTCTATAGAAATAAAATTTTGGTAAAATTTTCAATAAAAATAAAATTTTAAGAAAATTTTCTATAGAAATAAAATTTTGACAAAATTTTCGATAGAAATAAAATTTTGAAAAACTTTTCAATAGAAATAATATGACAAAATTTTCTATAGAAATACAATTTTGCAAAAATTTACTATAGAAATAACATTTTGCAAAATGTTCTATAGAAATAAAATTTTGACAAAATTTTCTATAGGAATAAAATTTTGACAAAATTTTCTATAGGAATAAAATTTTGACAAAATTTTCTATAGAAATAAAATGTTGCAGTAGCCGACTATCAAACCTTTTTTCGCAAGGTTCAGGTGCAGTTCACTTTGGGTTGAGTGAATTACCCGAATTTATTCTGATAATTGGTTGATAGTTTCGCTGCAAGTAGACGATGCTGATGAGGAATGTGGTAATTCCGAAACAGCTGTACATCCAACCATCTTGCAGTCTATAGGGCTTTGCCCAAATAAATTTGACAAGCATACTTTTCCTCTGTTGGTTAAGCTACACTTGTAGTTTAGTCAATGCATGGCTTTAAGCTGAGATCAACAACAACAATAACAAATAAAATTTTGACAAAATTTTTTGTAGAAATAAAAGTTTGCCCAAATTTTCTGTGAAAATAAAATATTGACCAAATGTTTTGTAGAAATAAAAGTTTGTCCAAATTTTCTATGGAATTAAAATGTTGCCAAAATTTTCTATAGAATAAAAATTTTGACAAAATTTTCTATAGAAATAAAATATTGACAAAATTTTTTGTAGGAATAAAAGTTTGTCCAAATTTTCAATAGAAATAAAATATTGCAAATTTTCTATAGAAATAAAATTTTTGACAAAATTTTCTATAGAAATAAAATGTTGACATAATTTTCTATAGAAATGAAATTTTGACAAAATTTTCAATAGAAATAAAATTTTGACAAAATTTTCTGTAGAAATAAAATTTTGACAAAATTTTTTACAGAAATTAAATTTTGACAAAAATTTTTGTAGAAATAAAAGTTTGCCCAAATTTTCTATGAAATTAAAATTTTGTCCAAATTTTCTATGGAATAAAAATTTTGACAAAATTTTCTATAGAAATAAAATATTGACAAAATGTTTTGTAGAAATAAAAGTTTGCCCAAATTTTCTATGGAATTAAAATTTTCCCAAATTTTCTATAGAATAAAAATTTTTACAAAATTTTCTATAGAAATTAAACTTTGACAAAATTTTCTATAGAAATAAAATTTTTAACAAAATTTTCTATAGAAATAAAATTTTGACAAAATTGTCTATAGAAATAAAATGTTGCAAAAGTTTTCTAGAGAAATAAATTTTTGACAACATTTTCTATAGAAATAAAATTTAGCAAAAATATTCTATAGAAATAAAATATTGCAAAATTTTTCTATAGAAATAACATTTTTGACAAAATTTTCTATAGAAAAAAATTTTGACAAAATTGTCTATAGAAGTAAAATTTTGGAAAAATTTTCGATAGAAATAAAATTTTGACAAAACTTTCTATAGAAATAAAATTGTGACAACATTTTCAATAGAAATAAAATTTTGCAAAAATTTTCTGTAGAAATAAAATTTTGCAAAAATTTTCTATAGAAATAAAATATTGCAAAAATTTTCTATAGAAGTAAAATTTTTTACAAAATTTCTATAGAATTAAAATTTTGACAAAATTTTCTATAGAAATATTTTGCAATTAATTTCCCAATCGAAATCACTATAAAATTAATTAAAAAATCATACTTTATTAAAAAAGTTCGGGCAAATGTTATATATTTATGAGTTTTTTTTTTAACCACTTTCTCCCTCATTTGATTTTCGTATTATGCTTTAGACATAAAAACTAATACAAATCTGTATATAAGTACACTCAACATTTAAGCGAATGAGGTATAAAAACAAATTCGACCGCAAAACATGTATTAGTCATCGGTACAATATCCTCGCACTATACGCTTCGATACAAAAATATACTATGTTATATATATATAAATTAAGAATAAGAAACAAAAATAACAAAAACAAATAAGCGCCCATGATACGACATCATCAAGAACATTATATGGTGCGTCGGCACAGTGGGAAATCCCAAAGGTGAAAAACACATAAACTTTTCAATGAAATTGGCTTTTAAAAGGTTTTACGTCGATGGCAAAATAGAATTAAGATTTTTTGCCGTAGGGAAATAAAGATATATATTTTAATACTCTTGAGTATTCCGGTCAAAAGATTAAGAAAATGATTTTTATTTGAAGAGGAAAACATATACAAAAATGTGATGATATCAATATACGTTCTGAGTATTTGTTTTATTGGGATTTAAAATTTCCAAAATTCCATGCAATTTAAGGCTTATCACATATATTTCAAATTTCCATAGATCTCTGATGTAAATAGTTTTTGTTTTAACTCACACCCAAAGATATTTGCAATGATATATGCTACTAAACTCAATTTTAATCTTAAAACCTCAAATAGAACAGAACTGTCTTAATATTAATTTTCCATTTGACTGCATTGAAGTAATAAATTCATACATAAATTCGTGTATAATAAAATGCAAAGGAAAAATGTTAATTTAATTTTATTTAACTATGGCTAACCAGAAAATTGCAAGTATCATCATATCATATTGTCTGTTATCTACTAACGTAGACATTCATAAATGTAAATGCACTCAGTTGTCCCAATCATCGTCATTGCTACACGTAAAAAAGTGTCATTAACCCTTTTAGGTCCGAATCTAAGCAAATTGCCGCAAACGTTTTCTGATGGCAGTACGATGATTACCATATATTTGGCGGGATTGTGAAACCCTAGGGTTGCGAGGTGCAATGGTTAGCATGCCCGCCTTGCATACACAAGGTCGTAGGTTCGAGTCCTTCTTCGACCGAACACCACAAAGTTTTTCAGCAGTGGATTATCCCACTTCAGTAATGCTGGTGACATTTCTGAGGGTTTCAAAGCTTCTCTAAGTGGTTTCACTGCAATGTGGAATGCCGTTCGTACTCGGCTATAAAAAGGAGGTCCCTTGTCATTGAGCTTAACATGGAATAGGGCAGCACTCAGTGATAAGAGAGAAGTTCAACAATGTGGTATCACAATGGACTGAATAGTCTAAGTGAGCCTGAAATATCGGGCTGCCACCTATCCTAACCTAGAGTTGCAACCTGCCAACTGGCAGCTCTCTCATAAAGCTTGGCATTTTTGAGTTTATATGTTTTGAGAGCGTTTTGGCATACTAGCGCTATTTGGGATTTTTAGTCACTTAAAAGATTAATCTCACCCAAAAAAGTCAATTAAATCATGAACATTTTCGTACGATTATTTTTTTACAACTTTCGACCATGAACATGAAACGATTTTCTTTATAGCGGATTTAACTTGATTTTAGTTTATGAAAATTTGTTGATTTAAATTATTTTAATGACGTGAACTAAAAATGAGGAAAAAAGTTGTATACAAATGAAGTACACAATTTTAGTAATTTTTCCTAATATGGGTGAAGTTTATTTAAATTGCTTTAATAAGATTCTGAAATGAGTAAATTTTCCTTAAATGGTGTCTGTCATGATCTTCATATAGCGTTAAAGCCTATTTAACAATTTTTTCCTATTAAATATGAAATTTTCTTTTTTCTTTAACAACAGAGAAAAAATTATTACTTGTAATAATTTTTCTTCAATTTGAAAAAATTATAAACTTATTTGTGTTATGTCGCAATTAGTAAAATATTTTAGGTAACATTTTCTAAAATAAACCTACAAAGATTTCGACCTTCCCTTAAGAACTTCGGTATTGATTCTGAGCCATAGATACGGATCCTTTAAAATAAATATATTTTTTACTAACCCATCTAGCTTTAAAAAGTTAAAATAAGATTATATTTTAACAAAGTTATTAAGAAAAAAAATCTGGGTTGAAAAAAATCCAATAAATTCCAAAAACATAAAATAAAACAAAACCCCAAAATAAGTGTAAAGATTCTATATATCTGTGAATTTAAAAACGATTTCTTTAATATATTTCCTTTTGTTTAACCCTTTCACTACCGAAATAAACCTAATGTTAAAAACTTTAAGTTTTCTTCTGTTTTTACTTGTACTAACAGCATGTAGAACAAAAATTGTAATTTTGAAAACCTACCTCAATTACTTCAAGAGCTATATGAGCTTGTTCTGAAACTTGATTCTTGAATGGCCCTACGAAAATAAGCGCTATTTGTCCTATAATATCCTTCAAAGTGTGAGAAAAAATACTAAAAAGAACCCGAAAAAGTATCAGCTACAGTTTTTGTATGAATGTCCATTTACTAGAAACATACAGTAGAAAAATTGTCTCAAATTTTCGTATTTTTCGTTTATTGCTAAAGAAGTTTATAAAAATGTATTTTAGACCTCATCAATTTGGAAAATATTTATAGCTTTTTTATATTAAAGCCTCTACTTTAAAATAACATCGAGAAATAAATCGAAGCGAAGTGGGAAAATAGAATTTGGTGTCTTTTTCGAATGTCCTTCTAAGTAGACATCGGTAGTGAAAGGGTTAAGGAAATTTTCCTTAGTTCCAGGACTTAAAACTTTAAGAATTCAAGATTCGTGTCCAATTTTAATGATAAAGATTATAAATTTTCATTTTTTTAAACAAATTTCTCATTAATACTGTGTAGGTTAGGTTAGGTTATGTGGCAGCCCGATGTATCAAGCTCACTTAGACTATTCAGTCCATTGTGATACCACAGTGGTGAACTTCTCTCTTATCACTGAGTGCTGCCCGATTCCATGTTAAGCTCAATGACAAGGGACTTCCATTTTATAGCCGAGTCCGAACGGCGTTCCACATTGCAGTGAAACCTCTTCGAGAAGCTTTGAAACCCTCAGAAATGTCACCAGCATTACTGAGGTGGGATAATCCACCGCTGAAAAACTTTTTGGTGTTCGGTCGTAGCAGGAATCGAACCCACGACCTTGTGTATGCAAGGCGGGCATGCTAACCATTGCACCACGGTGGCTCCCTAATACTGTGTAAATTGCCCGTCCTAAAATTTGCGTTTCATAATCTTTCATAATAGAATAAGTCAATATTTTTCAGTGTGGATTAACTCAAAAACAGAGCTTCAATGATGATATGGAAAATTCAATCGAGGTTGTAGGGGACTCCAATACGAATTTTGTGAAGGTCGTCAGAACCACCTACCTATCTTGAGAATGAGAATGGATGGATAGAAATGCTCCAAAAATACAATCGCATTTCTACGAAAGACGTCTATGACTTTCAATAGAAATAAAATTTTCTATAGAAATAAAATTTTGAGAAAAATTTGAAAAAATTTTCTGTAGAAACAAAATTTTAACAACATTTGCTATAGAAATAAAATTTTGACCAACTTTTCTGTAGAAATAAAATTAAAAAAAAATCAATAGAAATAAAAATTTGACCAATTTTTCTATAGAAATAAAATTTTATGAAAAAATTCAATAGAAATAAAATTTTGAGAAAATTTTCTATAGAAGTAAAATTTTGAGAAAATTTTCTCTAGGAATAACATTTTGACAAAATTTTGTATAAAAATAAAATTTTGAGAAAATATTTTATAAAAATAAAATTATGAGAAAAATTTCTATAAAAATTTTAACAACATTTTCTATAGAAATAAAATTTTGACCAACTTTTCTGTAGAAATAAAATTTAAACAAAAATCAATAGAAATAAAATGTTGACCAATTTTTCTATAGAAATAATATTTTATGAAAAAATTCAATAGAAATAAAATTTTGAGAAAATTTTCTACAGAAGTAAAATTTTGAGAAAATTTTCTACAGAAGTAAAATTTTGAGAAAATTTTCTATAGAAATACAATTTTGAGAAAATTTTCTCTAGGAATAACATTTTGACAAAATTTTGTATACAAATAAAATTTTGAGAAAATTTTTTATAAAAATAAAATTATGAGAAAATTATCTATAAAAATTTTAACACCATTTTCTATAGAAATAATATGTTGGCTAACTTTTCTGTAGAAATACAATTTAAAAAAAATCAATAGAATTAAAATTTTGACCAATTTTTCTATAGAAATAAAATTTTTTGACACAATTCAATTGAAATAAAATTTTGAGAAAATTTTCTATAGAAATACAATTTTGAGAAAATTTTCTCTAGAAATAAAATTTTGACAAAATTTTGTATAAAAATAAAATTTTGAGAAAATTTTTTATGAAAATAAAATTATGAGAAAATTTTCTATAGACACAAAATTTTCAAAAAAATCTATAGGAATAAAATTTTGAGAGAATACTCTATAGAAATAAAATTTTGAGAAAATTTTCTATAGAAATAACATTTTGAGAAAATTTTCTACAGAAATAAAATTTTGAGAAAATTTTCTATAGAAATAAAATTTTGACAAAATTTTCTATAGAAATAAAATTTGAAAAAAAATTTTTGACAACATTTTCTATAGAAATAAAATTTGGACAAAATTTTCTGTAGAAATAAAATTTTGAAAAAACTTTCTATAGAAGTAAAATTTTGAGAAAATTTTGTATAGAAGTAAAATTCAATAGAAGTAAAATTTTCTCTAAATGTTATTCCTATAGAATTTTTTCTCAAAATTTGATTTTTATAGAAAATTTTCTAAAAATGTTATTTCTATAGAAAATGTTCTATAAAAATCAAATTTTGAGAAAAAATTCTATAGGAATAACATTTTGAGAAAATTTTCCATAAAAATAAAAGTTTTGATAGAATTTTCTAAAGAAACAAAATTTTGAGAAAATTTTCTATAAAAACAAAGTTTTGACCAAATCTTCTATCGAAATTAAATTTTATGAAAAATTCAATAGAAATAAAATTTTCTATAGGAATAAAGTTTTGAGAGAATTTTCTGTAGAAATAAATTTTTGAGAAAAATTTCCATAGAAATAAAATTTTGAGAAGATTTGCTAAAGAAATAAAATTTTGAGAAAATTTTCTATAGAAATAAACTTTTGAGAAAATTTTCTATAGAAATAATATTTTGGGAAAATTTTCAATAGAAGTAAAATTTAGAGAAAATTTTCTATATGAATAAAATTTTGAGAAAATTTTCTATAGAAATTAAATTAAAAAAAAATTGCATAAAAATAAAATTTTGACAAAATTTTCTATAGAAATAAAATTTTGAAAAAACTTTCTATAGGAGTAAAGTTTTGAAAAAATGTTCAATAAAAATAAAATTTAGAGAACATTTTCTATAGGAATAAAGTTTTCAGAGAATTTTCTATAGAAATAAAATGTTGACAACATTTTCTATAAAAATATAATGTTGACAAAATTTTCTATAGAAATAAAATTTTGACAAAATTTTCTATAGAAATCAAATGTTGAGAAACTTTTTTATAGAAATAAAATGTTGAGAAAATTTTCTATAGAAATAAAATTTTGAGAAAATGTTCAATGGAAATAAAGTTTTGAAAAAAAAAATTCTATAGGAATAAAATTTTGAGATAATTTTCTATAGACATACAATTGTGAGAAAACTTTCTATAGAAATAACATTTTGAGAAAATTTTCTATAGAAATACAATTTTGAGAAATTTTTTATAGTTCAATATCAATAAGAAATTTAATTTTTGTGTTATTTCAAACTATCAAAGTCCATTGGCAGTTCTCCCTTTTTGTAGAAGTAGCAATCTTCACTTTTTGTTACAAGCTAAAGTCGTTAAAACATATAAAATTCAATACATGCACAATTCAAAATTCAATACATGCACAATTCAAAATGTTGTCATTCATTCATTCGAAGAAACAAACATTTTTTTTGTTTCAACTGCGAAGATTTGAACAGCTTCAAAATAAGATGTTTTAATTAGTTAGATTGTGGAAAATTTTCTTCAAATTTTGGTAGATTATTTCTGGTAGATTTGATGGTTCATCCGCCGTATAGTCATGACTTGACATAGAATTTATTCCCGTGCGTAAAAACTAAAGGTTAGGTATAGTGGCAGCCTGATATTTCAGGCTCACTTAGACTATTCTGTCCATTGTGATACCACAGTGGTGGACTTCTCTCTTATCACTGAGTGCAGCCCGATTCTATACTAAGCTCAATGACAAGGGACCCCCTTTTTTATAGCCGAGTCCGAACGGCGTTCCACATTGCAGTGAAACCACTTAGAGAAGCTTTGAAACCCTCAGAAATATCACCAGCATTACTGAGGTGGTATAATCCACAGCTGAAAAACTTTTTGGTGTTTGGTCGAAACTGGGTATGAACCCACGACCCTGTGTATGCAAGGCGGCATGCTAACCATTGCACCACGGTGGCTCCCAGATGTCAACGTTTGTTGACGAAGCGGTTTTCGTTTTTTTTTTTAGATATCTCAATCAGAGTGGTAAAATTGCTTCAGGAATTGTAAAAAAGTATATATGTAGATCTGAATGGGCAATAGCTTGAAAAGCAATAAAGTGATTTTCAATTATCAATATTGGTTTTTGTTCTCTATTTTCTGAAATATAAAAGACAAATAGTAGCCCAAATCTGAATAACAACTCTTTGGGAATTTTTCCTATTTCCAGTTCTCCATTTCTAAACAAAATCTCCCCAGAGAATTTTTCTCTTTTCCCTTATTCTAAACCAACTTCGAAATAGGAAACTCATCCCTGGGGAAAAAATTAGTATTACAAATGCCAATAAAAGGGGAAAAACGATGACGCTTTTCGAGAATAATTTCCCTCAAAAATTCAAGGGAGTTGCAACCAAAATGTAAGTATTTTATTACAAAAATAGACATGTTTTTTTAGGGAGTTTCTGTTTTTTTCTCCTATGAAATCTGAATAAGAAATCAGGGCATTGGGTGTCTATAACAATTACTTCCACTCTATTTAAAAATCATTGCTTCTGATCTGATTTTGCACTACATCCATATGGAAAAAGAACATTTTTTCCTTCTTCTTCGGCGACACATTTTTGCTGGGCCATGATGTTGCCATTGTTTCAACTCGATAATGTGACCTACTGGGTACCTACGAAACAATTTAATGCATCCTCATACATGGCAAACTATAGTCTACATGTAAATAAAGACAAATACAATATTCTATCCATTTAGTAGGACATGTGTGTAAACAAGAAAACAACATTTGAACCATAATTCGTATGTATGTCACCGTTACTGTAAAAATTATTATCTTTACGTCATCTTGCACATATAAATATTAAACTATTGTAAATAATTGTTTTAATTGTATTTTCTAAACGTCTTACGAATATCTACTTTGTATAGCAATTCCATGAAAGACTTGCAAATGGGCTGAATCGATCCATTTTAATGCCCACCACCATAACATTTTATTTGAAACATTTCAAACAATCGATTTTATTTTTTTAATATTATTTTAAGACCATATACATACCTATATACATATGTCGAATATTGGCATATTAAAAAAATTATTTCTATAGAAAATTTTGTCAAAACTCATTTCAGTAGATTCCTTTTTTTTCAAAATTTTATTTTAATATAAAATTTTGACAAAATTTTATTTCTATAGATTTTTTTTCAAAATTTTATTTTTATAGAAATATAGAAATTTTGTCAAAATTTTATTTTTATAGATAATTTTATCAAAATTTTAAATCTATTGAAAATTTTGTCAAAATTTTATTTCTATAGAAAATTTTGTCAAAATTTTATTTCTATACAAAAATTTGTCAAAATTTTATTTCTATAGAAAATTTTGTCAACATTTTATTTATATAGAAAATTTTGTCAAAATTTTATTTCTATAGCAGTATTTTTCAAAATTTGAAGTATTTGAAATTGTATCGAAATGTAGATTTAAATATAAAGTTGTGCAGAGTATATTATTCATGCATATGGGAATATAAACCGTTATATAGCTCGAAACAAATTTAAAGGGTTTGAGATGGTATCAATAATGTTGGTCCACAATATGTTGAAGGGTATAATAAAATGAGCCCAGTCCGACTTTGAACTTTCTTTACTTGTCTGTAAATACATATACTGAAGACTGTTGGTATCTGCTCATATTGTGATGGATATTTATACCATTATTTTCTTTTTAAAATATAGAATTCAATTGGCATCAAATGTGAAATTAAGATCTTTTTTGCACACATAAAAAAATACGATCATTTATATCGATCCATTTACGGTAAAAGTTCTGTGGGTTCAAACCCTGTTTTGTCTGGACAGCAACTTTTTTGTCTGCTTTGGTTCATCCCCCAAAGTAATGATGGTGACATTTCTAAGTGTATCGAAGTTTTTATAAGTGATTTCACCTTAATGTAAAAGGCTGCAAACCCAAAAATATCGGGAAAACATCTCTTTTTTCCAAAATCTTACATTTTTGTTACACAGAAAAATATTATCGTGAGCCCAATAGAATCATATCTCTGGTACAAGGATTTTTTCCTTGACCGAAAGTCGTTAAAGACGTTTTGTTTTTACAATTGTACAATGAGTATCTTTCACGGTTGGCACAGTTGGTAGAATTCTATCAAAAATTACAGATTTTTTACTGTTTGGTAGATTGGTAGAATTCGAACTAAATTCAATTCTCTATTGCAATTCTCTGTTTCTTTGTCTCAGAATCAATACCCCGTTAATATGTTAACAAAACCATGTTAAAGTGAACAATCTCTTCCATAAATTTTAACGAAAACTGCGACAGGTCCATATTTACTAGGATTAGATCCGTATCGGTTCTGGAGTTGATTCTATTCGGTACGTACAGTATATAGAGCTATAACCCAGCAAAAAACAAGTAAGGAATGTCTAAAGTCGGGCGGGCCGACTATATTATACCCTGCACCACTTTGTAGATCTAAATTATCGATACCATATCACATCCGTCAAATGTGTTGGGTGCTATATATAAAGGTTTGTCCCAAATACATACATTTAAATATCACTCGATCTGTTAGTAAAAAAATATGGGAAACATTTAAATCTGAAGCAATTTTAAGGAAACTTCGCAAAAGTTTATTTATGATTTATCGCTCGATATATATGTATTAGAAGTTTAGGAAAATTAGAGTAATTTTTACAACTTTTCGGCTTTTTTTTACGAGGAAACTGTTGGTATTTTGACCATTTTTGTCGAAATCAGAAAAACATATATATGGGAGCTATATCTCAATCTGAACCGATTTCGATGAAATTTTGCACATACAGTTAGTGCTATAGAAGATTACATTTGGCCAATTTTGAGTACTATTGGTTGATAAATAAGGGTTTTATAGCCAAATTTAGAAAAATCGGGCGGTAAATATATATGGGAGCTATAGCTAAATCTGAACCGATTTCCATGATTTTTTGCAAATATAGTTCGTGCTATAGAAGATTACATTTAGCCAACTTTGAGTAAGATCGGTTGATAAATAAGGGTTTTCTGGCCGAATTTGGGAAAATCGGGCGATACATATATAGGGGAGCTATAGCTAAATCTGAACCGATTTCGATGATTTTTTTGCACATATAGTTAGTGCTATAGAAGACTACATTTAGCCAAATTTGAGTAAGATCGGTTGATAAATAAGGGTTTTATGGAAAAATTTAGAAAAATCGGGCAGTACATATATATGATAGCTATAGCTAAATCTGAACCGATTTCAATGATTTTTTGCACATATAGTTAGTGCTATAGAAGACTACATTTAGCCAAATTTGAGTAAGATCGGTTGATAAATAAGGGTTTTATGGGCAAATTGAGAAAAATCGGGCGGTACATATATATGGAAGCTATAGCTAAATCTGAACCGATTTCGATGATTTTTTGCACATATAGGTAGTGCTATAGAAGATTATATTTAGCCAACTTTGAGTAAGATCGGTTTATAAATAAAGGTTTTGTGGCCAAATTTGTGAAAATCGGGCGATACATATATATGAGAGCTATATCTAAATCTGAACCGATTTGGATGAAATTTCGCACATACAGTTATAGCTATAGATTACATTTAGCCAACTTTGAATACGATCGTTTGATAAATAAGGGTTGTACGGCCAAATTTGACCAAATCGGGTGATACATATATATGGGAGCTATATCTAAATCTGAACCGATTTCGATGAAATTGCGCACATACAGTTAGAGGTATAGAAGATTATATTTGGCCAACTTTGAGTACTATCGGTTGATAAATAAGGGTTTTACGGCCAAATTTGGCAAAATCGGGCGATACATATATATGGGAGCTATATCTAAATCTGAACCGATTTCGATTTTTTTTGGCACATATTATCAGTACCATAAAATATTAGAGTAAGCCAAGTTTGAGTAAGATCGCTTACTAAATAAGGTTTTTATGGCCAAATTTGGGAAAATCGGGCGATACATATATGGGAGCTATATCTAAATCTGAACTGATTTCGATGATTTGCAGACTTAAAGGGTGATGAAAAAGTTTACTATGGGCAACATTGGATGACGATCGGTTTGTAAAAAAGCGCAACGTGACTCCATTTGTCGAAATCGGGCGATACATATATATGGGAGCTATATCTAAAATTGATCCGATTTCTTCCAAATTCAATAGCGTTCGTCCTTGTGCCCAAAAAACACCCTGCACAAAATTTCATCCAAATCGGTTAATAATTGCGACCGGAATCCTGTGAACAACAAATACATGGACAGACGGACGGACGGACACCAAGCGTTAGATCGACTCAGGAGGTGATTCTGAGTCGATCGGTATATATTTTATGGGGTCTAAAATCAATATTTCTGGTAGGCACATTTTTTGGCCGATCAAACTTATTATACCCTGACCACTATGTGGTTTAGAGTATAAAAACTGCGACAGGTCCATATTTTCTAGGGGTTAGATCCGTATCGATTCTGGTGTTGATTCAATTCGGTACGTATAGTATATAGAGCTATAACCCAGCAAAAACGATTTGGAAGTTCTTCCAAAGGCACAACTTTAAAAGTACTTCCAGAAGATTTACTCCCAATGATGTTCTTTATTTTAACTACACAGGAAGTTCTTTTCATTCAATTTTGTATAACATGCTTTTTTCATAAAATTTTAATGGGTAATTTTAACTTTTTTTGGTTCAAATAGGTTAAAAACAGTTTAAGAATTCATAAAATGGTACAAATTATTAAAATTTTGTCAAAAAAAATGCTAAATCCAATCTGTGAAAATATTTGAGGTCAAATGTTTCAGACAAGTGTTAGAATCCATTAAAAATTATAAAAAATTATAAAAATTATTTATTTGACAAAATATCACAGATTTTTTTTTTGAAATTTTTTTATTTTTTATTTTATTTATTTTATGTTGACATTGCGAGCACTACAAGGACTTATCCTTATTAATGACAGTGCAAGCATAGATTAGAAGTTAAATATGGGGTTACATTAATTAGGTGGTTTGATGGAGTTTTAAGAATTGTATGTTTAATATTATATAATTGACATATATTGAGCTTGAACTTAAGAAAGAGCTTCTGATATTTCCTTTTTAAAATATGATTTACATCCAAAACATTGTATTCGGATCACACCTAAAGAAGTGATGCAAATTCAGTGTAACGGCTGTTTAAATGGAGGACTTCTGTCCTATGACCAGCCCATGTTAAATTCATCGCTTCTATGTCAATTTTGCACCAAAAAGAAAACTTTCATTACTTTTATGGCGACGCTTTTTTTGCTGTTTCTAAGTAGAACGGAATTTCTCATATGCAAGATATATTTTCTTATATTTCCATATCACTGCAAGTTGTGCAAATAAAAACCACAAATTGAAATTACAAAATATATTTTTTTGCCAATTATAGATTTTGTTACTGTTGGCAAAAAAAAAAAAATTAAAATCCCAGGACATCGGTAAAAGTTATGAACAACAACAAATGAAACCTTAATACCATTAGACAAATTTCTTAATCAGATAATATTGGTCACTCGACTAGATTTGTGGTTTAAAATTACTAATTACCACCTAGAACCTAGAATATAATAAATAAAATCACACAATGTTTCATTTGTACATTAACCAACATATAAGAAAGGTATAAGTTAGTTGGTTGGGGGAAAGCAGTAATTTGTTTATGGCAAGACTCCACTGAATAGTATAGAATAAACGAATTTCGAAATAAGTTACCACAAGATTATTTGGTAATGAGAGTTGTTGCTTGGGAAGAAATATACCCAAATCAATTGTCAGAATACAATATTTGTTTTCTAATAGAAGTTTATTCTACATTCAGAGATAAAACGCTAATGTCAAATACATTTTTAGACGAAAGAATATTGTTTTCGCATATAATTTCCTTGGTTTTGTGTTACATTCATTTCAATCGCCATGTATCCCAATAATACCGGAAATGAATAAATTTTCAGCCAATACAAACTTCAAAAACAGAAATAATTGTAAGTGTAACGACAAAGCTTAGTTCAAAGACAAATCCTTCCTTTTGCAAATAAAAACGCAAGTGGATCTAAATACAAATGTATGTGCATATGTATGTTTTTGTTTTGTTTTTCTTTTTTTATTCGTTATATGTATGTATGCAAATGTGAGAATCCAAATGTGTTATAAGCCAGTGGTACTATTACATATGTAGACATTTATGTACATACATACATGTCTAATATGGAAATTGAAGTGTCATTCTATAGTTGTATAAAATCCACACAAACTACGTAAAATGGGAAACAAACTCTATTTTTCCATAGGTGCTACAGTGTTTTTATGAAATATTTACAAAAAAACATATTACACTGAAAAAAAAACAGCATGCCCGGTTCCAAAGGTTTTTTCATTACAATAATGATTTTGGTATTGATTCCAAGCCAATTTTATGGCACAATTCTCCTTTAAATTTAACTTTTGCGTACTTGATTCTCCGAAACAACGTTTAATTTATTCGTTTATTTTTTAGGTTTTTTTTTTCATGTTTTTATCAGAGTCCTTCAAAATCATATTAACGATAACTTAAATTTCCGAATTCATACTCGATTTTAAGTAGAAAATTAAGTTTCATGTAAAAATCATCTTTAAAATAAAATATTAAAACACATGTCCTATTTTTATACCCTCCACCATAGGATGGGGGGTATATTAAATTTGTTTGTAACAAAATCATATTAACGATAACTTAAATTTCCGAATTCATACTCGATTTTAAGTAGAAAATTAAGTTTCATGTAAAAATCATCTTTAAAATAAAATATTAAAACACATGTCCTATTTTTATACCCTCCACCATAGGATGGGGGGTATATTAAATTTGTTTGTAACGTTTTGTAACATATCGAAATATTGCTCTAAGACCCCATAAGGTATATATGTATATTCTGGGTCGTGGTGAAATTCTGAGTCGATCTAAGTATGTGCGTCTTTCCGTCTGTTGAAATCAGGCTAACTTCCGAACGAAGCAAGCTATCGACTTGAAACTAGAGGTGTGCACGTGACACGAAATTGTCGTGACTCACGAACATGTTCGTGATTCGTGCGTGAGTCGTGAGTCACGCTCATGACAACAGCGTGAGTGTGCGTGAGCGTGATTAACAAACCAAAATGTCTTGGGTGAGCGTGAGTCACGAAAATAATATCTTCGTGAGTGTGCGTGAGTAAAGAATTACACTCACGAAAATATTCCTGTTCTCCAACATAAAACGCTTAAGAGTTAAATTCAATTACAATTTTAGTGACACCTGGGATGTTAAGAGTTTAATAACACTCTCGATTTTAATAGTGCTCATGTTTTCAGACACTTCGGTAAGGTAAATTAATCATAAAATTAATCGTGAGTCACAATATTTTTCGTGAGTCACGATATTTTTCGTGAGTCACGATATTTTTCGTGAGTCACGGTATTTTTCGTGAGTCACGACGTTTTCGTGCATGAGTACAAATTTTCTTTTCGTAAGTGTGCGTGAGCGTGAGTCCTACCAAGAAATATCGTGCGTGAGTGTGCGTGAGCGTGAGTAAACTATTACTCACGTGCACACCTCTACTTGAAACTTGGCATAAGTAGTTGTTATTGATATAGGTCGGATGGTATTGCAAATGGGCCATATCGGACCACTTTTACGTATAGCCCCCATATAAACCGACGCTCAGATTTTGCTTGCGGGACCTCTTGGAGGAGCAAAATCCGGTTGAAATTTAGTGTTAATATATGGTATCTAACAACCATGCAATAATTGTTCTACATCAGTCCATAATTATATATAGGCCCCATATAAACCGATCCCCCCGATTTGGCTTGCGAAGCCTCCAAGAGAAGCAAATTTCATCCGATCAGGCTGAAATTTGGTACATGGTGTAAGTATATGGTCTCTAACAAGTATGCAAAAATTGGACCACATCGGTCCATAATTATATATAGCCCCCATATAAACCGATCCCCCGATTTGGCTTGAGGAGCCTCTACGAGAAGCAAATTTCATCCGATCCGGCTGAAATTTGGTACATGGTGTTAGTATATGGTCTCTAATGACCATGCAAAAATTGGTCCACATTGGTCCATAATTATATATAGGCCCCATATAAACCGATCGCCCCCGATTTGGCTTGCGGAGCCTCTAAGAGAAGCAAATTTCATCCGATCCGGCTGAAATTTGGTACATGGTGTTAGCATATGGTCTCTAACAATCATGCGAAAATTGGTACATATCGGTCCATAATTATATGTTGCTCCCATATAAACCGATCCCCAGATTTGAACTCCGGAGCCCCTTGGAAGAGTAAAATTCATCCGGTTGAAATTTGATACATTGTGCTAGGATATGGACGCTAACAACCATGCCAAAATTGGTCCATATAGATCTACACTCATAGAAAAAATCATGCACGGCGTGCTCATTTCAAAACGATTCGTTCATGAAAGTGAACCAACACACATGTGGTGTCAAACTGTGAACAGGCGGTGTCAATCTGACAACGATAAAATGACACCATGCGTTGTCAAAACAACAACCAGCGTTCATGATCTGACAACGTTATGGTTACGACTTTATAAACAAAATTAAAAAAAAAAACTTCCGCTAGCGTTACTCGAACCTGTGTTTCCTGCACCATACGCGTTAACAGTCGCCTTAGCACATTGCACCAACGAGGGAGTTGCCATAATAACGTCTAACGATTATTTTAAGACTTTTCATGGCCAAAGAAAAACGAATGCCGTTCATGAAATTGTGAACGCCCGTGGACGAAATTGTGAACATTCCGTTTTGATTTTTTGTGAACGTTTCCGTTTCATTTTGTCACCGTCCGTTCACGACTATGGAACGTAATTTTTTCTATTAGTGTATAGTTAAAATACCGATCCCCAAAAATAATCTACCAAAATTTTATTTCTATAGAAAATTTTGTCAAAATTGTATTACTATAGAAAATTTTACTTCATTCGTTTTTGTTTTTATAGTTTGTTTGTCCTTCAATCATATTTGTTGTTTTGATCTCAGCTTTAAAACCATTGTGTTGACTAAACTACAAGAGTAGCTTAACCAACAGAGAAATTTATTTGCAGTCTAAAGGGTGATACGGTCAAAATTTGGTCAATATAAACTTGACGTATTTCTTTCAATTTTGCATTTAAAAAACCTGAACACCCCTCATTTTGAAGGTGTGTGTGTGTAGAATGTTGCTCCTAGTTTGATTTTGGAATTCACTCTTCAGTTGTCAAAATGCCGTCCAAGCAAGAAGAGCAGCGTATCAAAATTTTGCTCGCGCATCGCGAAAATCAGAGCTACTCGCACGAAAAGCTGGCAAAATCGCTAAAAGTTGCCAAATCAACCGTTACAAATGTAATTAAAGTATTTGGGGAACGTTTGTCGACAGCCAGGAAGTCTGGATCGGGGGCGAAATCGATAACCGGAAGCCGCTGAGACGACAAAGAAAGTTGCCGGTAGTTTCAAGCGAAACCCTAACCTCTCTCTCTCCGAGATGCCGCAAATAAGCTGGGTGTATCGTCTACAACCGTGCATCGAGCCAAAAAAACGAGCCGGACTATCGACTTACAAGAAGGTAGCGACTCCAAATCGCGATGATAAACAAAATACGACGGCCAAAGCGCGATCCCGGAGGCTGTACACGACGATGCTGACGAAGTTTGACTGCGTGGTAATGGACGACGAAAGCTACGTCAAAGCCGACTACAAGCAGCTTCCGGGACAGAAGTTTTATACAGCAAAAGGAAGGGGAAACGTAGCAGATATTTTCAAGCACATAAAACTGTCAATGTTCGCAAAGAAATATCTGGTTTGGCAAGCCATCTGTACCTGTGGCTTGAAAAGCAGCATTTTCATAGCTTCCGGGACTGTCAACCAAGAAATTTACGTGAAAGAGTGTTTGAATAAACGTCTGCTGCCTTTCCTGAAGAAACACGGTTTTCCGTACTGTTTTGGCCGGATTTGGCGTCTTGCCATTACGGTAAAAAGGCCATGGAGTGGTACGCTGCCAACAACGTGCAGGTGGTTCCCAAGGACAAGAACCCTCCCAACACGCCAGAGCTCCGCCCAATTGAGAAATCCTGGGCTATTGTCAAGCGGAACCTAAAGAAGACCAAAAAAACTGCTAAGGACGAGCAGCAGTTCAAGGCAAACTGGCTTTCTGCGGCGAAGAAGGTGGACAAGGTAGCTGTACAAAATCTGATGGCAGGTGTCAAGGGTGAGGCCCGGCAATTCGGATTTGGAAAAGCGAAAGCCTAACTGAATATTTTTCCTGAATTTTATACTAATTGAACTTGAAAAAGAAATTTAATTTGATTTTTTAAATAAACGATTTCACCGATTTACACGCGTTTTCCCTTGACCAAATTTTGACCGTATCACCCTTTATAGGGCTTTGTCCAAATAAAGCTGACATCAAAACAACAAATAAAATTTTATTTCTATAGCAAATTTTGTCGAAATTTTATTGCTATAGAAAATTTTGTCAAAATTTTATTTCTATAGAAAATTTTGTCAAAATTTTATTTCTATAGAAAATTTTGTCAAAATTTTATTTCTATAGAAAATTTTGTCAAACTGAATTATATACGTATTTAATCGGTTTTTTTTTTGTTTAATATATGCCCCATATGGACTAACTTGCAATTGAGAAGACGGTGTTAAGAAGTTTTAACAGATTGGCTGATAAGTCCCCGGTCTAACAAAGAAAAACAATTTTTTTTGTAAAAAATCGTTTTTATTATTCAACATAGTTTCCTTCAAGAGCGATACAACGATTATAATGACCTTCCAATTTTTTGATACCATTTTGGTAGTACTCCTTCGGTTTTGCCTCAAAATAGGCCTCAGTTTCGGCGATCACCTCTTCATTGCAGCCAAATTTTTTCCCTGCGAGCATCCTTTTGAGGTCTGAGAACAAGAAAAAGTCGCTGGGGGTCAAATCTGGAGAATACGGTGGGTGGGGAAGCAATTCGAAGCCCAATTTATGAATTTTTGCCATCGTTCTCAACGACTTGTGGCACGGTGAGTTGTCTTGGTGGAACAACACTTTTTTCTTCTTCCTATGGGGCTGTTTTGTCGCGATTTCAACCTTCAAACGCTCCACTAACACCATATAATATTCACTGTTGATGGCTTTTCCCTTCTCAAGATAATCAATAAACATTATTCCATGTGCATCCCAAAAAACAGAGGCCATTACTACTTTGCCAGCGGACTTTTGAGTCTTTCCACGCTTCGGAGACGGTTCATCGGTCGCTGTCCACTCAGCCGACTGTCGATTGGACTCAGGAGTGTAGTGATGGAGCCATGTTTCATCCATTGTCACATATCGACGGAAAAACTCGGGTGCATTACGAGTTAACAGCTGCAAGCACCGCTCAGAATCATCAACACGTTGTTTTGGATCAAATGTGAGCTCGCGCGGCACCCATTTTGCACAGAGCTTCCGCATATCCAAATATTGATGAATGATATGACCAACACGTTCCTTTGATATCTTTAAGGCCTCTGCTATCTCGATCAACTTCATTTTACGGTCATTCAAAATCATTTTGTGGATTTTTTGATGTTTTCGTCGGTAACCACCTCTTTCGGGCGTCCACTGCGTTCACCGTCAACAGTGCTCATTTCAATACGCTTGAATTTTGCATACCAATCAATTATTGTTGATTTATCGGTCGATAGATATGTATTAGAAATAAAGGAAAATTTTAGTCACTTTTACAAGTTTTCGACTTAGCAGTGGCGATTTTATTAGGGAAATGTGGGTATTTTGGTCATTTTTGCCCAAATCGGAAATACATATATATGGAAGCTATATAGGAATCTGAACCGATTTCAACCAAATTTGACATGCATACTTAGTATTTTAATTCTACTCCCTGTACAATTTCACGTAAATCGGACTACAACTTTGAACTCTGGCTTCTGGGTCGATATGAGTGCATATCGGGCGAAAGATATATATGGGAGCTATATCTAAATCTGAACTGATTGCAATCAAATTTTGCACACTGACTATACGACCAAGTGTTATGTTTGTGCAAAATTTCAAGCAAATCAGGCTAAAACTCTGGGTTCTGGGTCGATATAAGTGCATATCGGGCGAAAGATATATATGGGAACTATATCTAAATCTGAACCAATTTCTTCCAAAATCAATAGGTTTCTATTCTGACCCAAAACTAGAACTTGTGCCAAATTTGAAGGCGATTGGACTTAAACTGCGACCTAGACTTTGATCACAAAAATGTGTTCACAGACAGACGGACGGACGTCTGTCTGTGAACACACGACTCAGGAACCCACCCTGAGCATTATTGCCAAAGACACCATGTGTCTATCTCGTCTCCTTTTGGGTGTTGCAAACATATGCACTAACTTATAATACCCTGTTCCACAGTGTGGCGCAGGATATAATTAATTGATAGTATTAATTTGTGTGATTGATTTTTGTTTCAATTAAAAAATTTGTTGTATCAATTAAATTTTTAATTGATTATTTTTTAAAACTCATTTAAGATTTTAATTGGAAAAATTTTCGTGTATTTTTGTTTTCTGTGTATCACAGTAAATTCTGTATATTTAAATTAAAAACAAGTATATACGGCCGTAAGTTCGGTCCGGCCGAAGCTTATGTACCCTCCACCATGGATTGCGTAGAAACTTCTACTGAAGCAGATGGAAAGGTATCTTAAAACTTCCTAACACCGTAATATATACCACATAGTCCATACGTGGTATATATTAAACTAAAAAAGGTTGATTAAATATGTATATAATTAAGTTTAAAGTTTCTATAGAAATACAATTTTGACAAAATTTTCTATAGAAGTAAAATTTTGACAAAATTTTCTATAGAAATAAAATTTTGACAATGTTTTCTATAGACATAACATTTTGACAATGTTTTCTATAAAAATAAAATTTTGGTAGATTATTTTTGGGTCGAGTGGCAACCATGATTATGAACCGATATGGACCAATTTTTGTGTGATTGGGGATCGGCTATATATAACTATAGACCGATATGGACCAATTTTGGCATGGTTATTAGCGGCCTTATACTAACACCACGTTGCAAATTTCAACCGGATAGGATGAATTTTGCTCCTCCAAGAGGGTCCGGAGATCAAATCTGGGGAACGGTTTATATGGGGGCTATATATAATTATGGGCCGATGTGGACCAATTTTTGCATGATCATTAGAGAATATATACCAACATTATGTACCAAATTTCAGCCGCATAGGATGAAATTTGCTTCTCTTAGAGGCTCCGCAAGCCAAATCGGGGCATCGGTTTATATAGGAGCTATATATAATTATGGACCGATGTGGAGAAACTTTTGCATGGTTGTTAAAGACCATATACTAACACCATGTACCAAATTTCAGCCGGATCGGATGAAACTTGCATCTCTTAGAGCAATCGCAAGCCAAATTTGGGGGTCCGTTTATATGGGGGCTATACGTAAAAGTGGACCGATATGGACCAATTTTTACATGGTTATTAGATACCATATACTAAAACCATGTACCAAATTTCAGCCGGATCGGATGAAATTTGCTTCTCTTAGAGCAATCGCAAGCCAAATTTGGGGGTCCGTTTTTATGGGGGCTATACGTAAAAGTGGACCGATATGGACCAAGTTTTGCATGGTTGTTAGAGACCATATACTAACACCACGTACCAAATTTCAGCCGGATCGGATGAAATTTGCTTTTCTTAGAGCAATGGCAAGCCAAATTTGGGGGTCCGTTTATATGGGGGCTATACGTAAAAGTGGACCGATATGGACCAGTTTTTGCACAGTTGTTAGAGACCATATACTAACACCATGTACCAAATTTCAGCCGGATCGGATGAAATTTGCTTCTCTTAGAGCAATCGCAAGCTAAATTTGGGGGTCCGTTTATATGGGGGCTATACGTAAAAGTGGACCGATATGGCCCATTTGCAATACCATCCGACCTACATCAATAACAACTACTTGTGCCAAGTTTCAAGTCGATAGCTTGTTTCGTTCGGAAGTTAGCGGGATTTCAACAGACGGACGGACGGACATGCTCAGATCGACTCAGAATTTCACCACGACCCAGAATATATATACTTTATGGGGTCTTAGAGCAATGTTTCGATGTGTTACAAACAGAATGACAAAGTTAATATACCCCCATCCTATGGTGGAGGGTACACTGAAAAAAATATTGTCGTGAGGTCAAAGATTTCATGTCTTTAAAATACGAATACAAATTTTGCTTAGCATAGAAGATGCATTTCTTTAAAATAAAGTTATTTTCCTTGTCCAAAAGTCGATAAACTTTTCAATGAAGTCGTATTGTCCTTATAATTAAGCGATTTGACTTAAAAATGGGTATCTTAACATGAAAGAAAAAATTTATAGGCTAAGGTCAACTTGACTTTAATAATTCAGAAAAATTCTTTAAATTTAATGAAATTGTCTTTAAATTTGTTGTCTTTTTGCATTTTGACTACAAAGCAAAAAATCGTTCAAAACTGTATTTTAAAGAAGTTTTTTACTTCAAACAAAGCATAATTTCTACTGGAAGTCGAGTCCTAATTTGAAAAATAAAGTTGCCGTTAACTCGTTTTTAAAGGACTTTTATAGCATATGAAGAAAAAAAGCTGAGAAATCGAAAAATTAAAATTTGCTTCCTAGAAGCAAGTACACAAAACCTAAATTTAAAAGAGAATTGTGTCTTAAAAGTATCCTTACTTGTATTCTCCGCTTCTTTGGCTCGGAATCAATACCAAATTTTTTAAAGTAAAGACAAAATTTTTGGAACCGAGTATGCTTTTTTTCAGTGTATAACAAAAACGCTGAGTACTTTCAAAGAGGAAACCACTGTTCCCGATAGGGGACTATCAGAGTACTATGGTGGTACTGTAAATTATTTGAAACCTAAATGCGTGTTCCTCGTAACTGTATGTTTGCGGATAGACAACAACCTATCAGTCGATTGGAATACATAATACCCGCATATCTGGCAAAAAAAATACTTTCAGCTACCAGCCAAGCACTTCAAACATCCCTAGGCAAACATTCAAATCGCTGACGATAGAAGGAAAACTCAAATAAGAAACTGAAAAAGGTAGTACCTGATACAGTTACAAAGGCATAAGTACGAGTTCCGTAGAATTAGGACGACAATATTAAAGCCTACAGGGATTATGACCATGGCGATGAAATTGAATTTGAGGATAAGGATGATGATGATGAAGCTTTTCAAGTAGTAGTAGTGTGCCCAAAACCCCAAACATGAGAAGCATTTTATTATATTTCATACATTTTTGTACACTCAAACAAAAATTTACTTGAATTCAAAGATTTTGACCTGCCCTTATGGATACGCCATCTTTAGAATAAAGATATTTTACGGAAATCTATCTAGGTTTAAATCTCATTCCCTTTTAACGATGTATGAATGAAGTTATTCACATAACTATGAAGGTTGCCTTTTATATTTCGGGATTATAGAATAAAACCAAAAATTAATCATCAAAAATCGCTTAATTGCTTAATATTACCATTAAGATCTATAGACTTTTGCATGTGTTTGATTAACCAGATTCTTCAAAACAAAAAATATATAATATTCAAAATTGAAAAAAAAATAACATCTGCATAGCTCTTTATACCCTTCACCACTACTGTGGTACAGGGTATAATAAGTTTGTGCATTTGTATGTAACGCCAAGAAGGAGTAATCATAGACCAACCTTTTAGTATACGGATCGGCTTAGAATTAAATTCTGAGTCGATTTAGCGATGTCCATCTGTCTGTCTGTCCGTCTGTCTGTCCGTCTGTCTGTCCGTCTGTCTGTCTGTCTGTCTGTCTGTCTGTTGATGTATTTTTGTGTGCAAAGTACAGCTCGCAGTTTTAGTTCGATTGTCCTAAAATTTGGTATAGGGTCCTGTTTCGGCTCAAAGACGATCCCTATTGATTTTGGAAAAAATCGGTTCAGATTTAGATATAGCTGCCATATATATTTTTCACCGATCTGGTCATAATTGGCGTGTATATCAACCGATCTTCCTCAAATTCCGTACATCCAAATATTTTATGAGTCTCGAAAAACTTGCAAAATATCAGCAAAATCGGTTCAGATTTAGATATAGCTCCCATATATATATCTTTCGCCCGATTTACACTCATTTGCCCACCGAGGCCAATTTTTTGCTCCGATTTAGTTGAAATTTTGCATAGGGAGTAGAATTAGCATTATAACTATGCGTGCCAAATTTGGTTGAAATCGGTTCAGATTTGGATATATCTCCCATATATAGCTTTCGCCCGATTTACACTCATATGACCACAGAGGCCAATTTTTAACTCCGATTTAGTTGAAATTTTGCACAGGCAGTAGAATTAGCATTGTAGATATGCGTGCCAAATTTGGTTGAAATCGGTTCAGATTTAGATATAGCTCCCATATATATATTTTTCTGATTTCGACAAAAATGGTCAAAATACCAACATTTTCCTTGTTAAATCGCCATTGCTTAGTCGAAAAGTTGTAAAAATGACTCTAATTTTCCTAAACTTCTAATACGTACACGCAAAAAAATAATTCTTTCCTCCCAAACGAAATTTTAGACAAACAAAGTTCGTTTCTCATTTGCTTTTCGCTGTAAGGAAGTGTATTTGGAAGAAAAGTATATACTTTTTGCGATAAACGTTTATTCTTTTCCAGGATGTAAAAACAATTTCATAAAGACAAACTAAAAAAAAAAAACATTGTTTTCTTGCTAATTGCATTTTCCCTCACATCTTTCTCACATCCACGAGGTTTTTTAGTTCTTAACACTTTTTCCTGTAATACCAACAATGTAGAAGAAATTATACGATTTTATAATTTTTTAAAATTTTTTTACCTTTCGCCTGGACGGAGAATCGAACCGCGGACCATACACTTTGTAAGCCAACACACTAACCACTGAGCTATGTACCTGTTATGGCCATCAATAGATAAATATCCATATAAGTTATATTTATATAGCATAGCTTACGGCGCCCACGAACCGAATAAACATAGTTTATTTAACAAACAAACATTTAGTTTGGCACCGTGGAGCAGTGGTTGCTACGTCCGACTCTCATGCCAAGGGTCGTGGGTTCGATCCCTGCTTCGACCAAAGCATTTTTTTTTTTGCATTTATTCCAGATATGTTCGGAAGATTCCGAAAAAAATTTTCAACATTACATTGTAGTAAATTAAATTTTGAACTGTAAAATGTGTCTTATTAAAGACCTAAAGTCAGAAAAGAACAGTGTTTGATATAAACGAAATGGACTGTGTTGTTCTTTCAAAAATAACTTTTTTTATTGAAGAAATAAAAATTTTGTAACAAACGATTTTTTTTTTGGTGATAAAAGTTTAAAATTTTCGAAGCAATTCAAAAAACTCTAACAAAAGAAAAACGTTTTCGGTACACGTTTTCCAAACGTTTTTTTTCTTTGCGTGTATATATCGAGCGATAAATCATAAATAAACTTTTTCGAAGTTTCCTTAAAATTGCTTCAGATTTAAATGTTTCCCATATTTTTATACCCTTCACCACTACTGTGGTAGAGGGTATAATAAATTTGTGCATTTGTATGTAACGCCAAGAAGGAAATGTCTGAGACCCATCGTTTAGTATACCGATCGTCTTAGAATTAAATTCTGAGTCGATTTAGCGATGTCCGTCTGTCTGTCTGTCCGTCCTTCTGTCTGTATGTGTAATTTTGTGCACAAAGTACAGCTCACAATTTAAGTCCGATCGTCCTCAAATTTGGCATAGGGACGTTTTTTGGGACAGAGACAGTCGCTATTTGTTTTGGAACAAATCGGTTCAGATTTAGATATAGCTGCCATATATATTTATCACCGATTTGGTCATAGTAAGCGTGTTTATCAACCGATTTTCTTGAAATACCGTACATCCAAATATTTTATAAGTCTCGAAAAACTTGCAAAATATTATCCAAATCGGTTCAGATTTAGATATAGCTCCCATATATATCTTTCGTCCGATTTAGACTCATATGGCAACAAAGGCCAAGGTTTACTACCGATTTTCGTGAAATTTTGCACAGAGAGTAAAGTTGGCATTCTTCCAATGCTTGGTAAATTTGATTGAAATCGGTTCATATTTAGATATAGCTCTCATATATATCTTTCGCCCGATTTACACTCATATGACCACGGGGGCCGAAGTTATACTCCCATTTACGTGAAATTTTGCAGAGATTGCAGAATTATTATTCTAACTATGCAGTTCAAATTTAGTCAAAATCGGTTCAGATTATATATAGCTCCCATATATACGTACACCAGAGTTGGGAAAATATAGTAGACTTTTTCATATTTTAATCCCATTTGCAATGGGATTTTCCTCCAATCGACTGGATATTTTCCACAGAGAATATATTTAATATGATATTTAAGTGTGTGAAGTTTGATCTAATTTGGTTCAGATTTAGATAAAGCCTCCATATATTGATTTTTCCGGCTTATACAAATATGGCCAAAATTCCCTGACTTTATACAAAATTCTGTGATGATTTCCCCATATCTTAGTCATATCCTATACACTGTAATGCCAGAATTTCCACAGAACGGTTGAGTTTAAATAAGGCTCCAAGTCGCCCGACTTAACCAAATAATATATCACAACCCACACTTGACCACATATCTTGGCGATAACTAACCAATATCCTTGTAAAATCGCCAGTGCAATAATTGTAAATATTACTCTAATTGTCATATATCTCGAATACATATGTATCGCCTGAAAAATCATAAATCTCTTTTGTACAATTGCAATAAAAATTCTCTCGCTTCATATGTCCCATATTTTTTACTAACATTGTGTTTCATCCCAGGGTATTAACCGATTTCAATTTTAATTCTAGAGATTTTGTAGAAGTACAAAAAAATTGTCTCCATTATAAGTATTTGTATCTGGAAATGCAAATCTTTATATAGCTCCCAGCAAATTTGAAATAGTTGAGGTAACACAAATGTTGGTCTACATAGTGGTGGAGGGTATAATATAGTCGGCCCCGCCCGACTTTAGACTTTACTTACTTTTTTTTTATTGAAATGTCTTCAATCGCAAAAATGATAGTATCAATTAAAATATTAATTGAAAGTCAATTCAAAAATTAATTGATACTATTAATTTTTGTGATTGATTTTTGTTTCAATTAAAAAATTTGTTGAATCAATTAAATATTTAATTGAATATTTTTTAAAACTCAATGCTTTAATTGGAACAATTTTCGTGAAATATTCCAGAAAAACATATTTTCATGACGTTTTATATGCATCAAACTTCCTTTCGTAAAATTCAGTCAAAATTTTAAGACGTACGATTTTTTTTCTGATTCTATCTTAAAGGATACAGTGCTCTTTTAAGAGTTAAGGTTTTTCCAAATCTGAAGCCATTAACCGCATGTCGAAAAATTTAGACCTCTCATTTTATCTTTTACGTAAAAAGAAGTGCTTCGATGCACAGAAAAAAATATCACCAAAATATTTCCAATTAAAACGTTGATTGAATTAATAATTAACAAATTAATTGATGCAATTAACTTTTTAATCAAGATAGAAGTATTAAGTTTATTAAGTAAATTTAATTTTTTTATTTAAAACAATTAATTAATACAATAAACTTTTTAATCAAGCTCGGAAGACTAACCCCCATATTCATAAAAGTTAACGTAAACTTTAAACCTACTATTACCATACAAATTCCTTCCATAAACTTTCAATAAATTATTATGAATACAGGCATAAGTCAATAAAAAAAGTGATGGACATTTTTTTAAGTTTTGACTAAAAATTTATTTCAAACAATCAATTTTTTAATCAAACTAAGTAATTGAAAATAGTAACATAAAAAAAATTAATTGAATAAATTAAAAAAATTAATTGAAATTTGCTAATGAAATCAATTAATTTTTTAAGTGAATAATATTTTCTTAAATTTCTAACGAAGGGACACAACTTCAATGATTCGTGTCCTAAATTTAATTAATGAAATTTGTCTTTAATATTGTGTAAATTGCGTATTAAGATGTACCATCTTTCGAAATGGGTATTTTTTTTTAATCATAAAAATCTTTAAATTAGTTAATGAAAAATGTATGTGGTGTTCGGAAATGGTCTGTATGTATCAAACTTTTTAAGGTTTGCAACTGTCTTAAAGTTGTAAACGTCACATACGCGTCGTAAATGTGGAAAAAGTAGCAAACGTCGCAAACTCAAAATACTTCAGTCCCTTCAGCTAGATAGCGAATAATATCCAAGATGGTGATATGTGCGAAGAAATTTGAATTCTCAGGAATATTCATAGTTATTAACGAGTTTAAAAAACTTGAGAATAGAGTTACTTCAATTGAAGATTCCAAACAAACTACTTGATGGTGCAGTAAACGTGACGGTCGATATTCGCTCATCTTTTCTTTACAAAATTTCTTTAGAAACTGAAAGGAAGGAAAACTACTTAAGTCTTGCATAAGTGAATTGCTGTTTAGTAAGTAAATACTGCAAAAAAAGGCACCATTCTATGAGAGAGAGGGTATAAAAATCTAATATCATTATTATTTATTTTTCTCTTTTTCAGCATCGATAAATATTTGCTTTATTGGTCCACTTATTTCATTCGTCGAATCTCATTGCTTTTGTATTTTAATCGATGAGAATTAGTTGCTTCTGGTTATATTCTGCTATGACGAACACCATCATAATCGCCAGCAGCACTAGCCCCAAAATATACAGTGATACACCGGAGGCAATGAATAATGCCTATGTGGAAGCTTCACGGTTTCATGTTCCAATTCTGTCATTTGTTTAACATGATTGTTGGAAATTTACAAAATGATGGCTGCATGTCATTGTTTCTTTGTGTATTCTGTTTAGTTTTCACTTGCTATTTTATTTATTTATTTGTATCATTTTTGGAGTGAATTAGAACACATTTGACTAAAAATAGAACATATTTGACATTGATATAAAACATTCTCAAATAATTTTGATCAAACAAAATAATATAGGACAATTGCATGGCGAAACATAGAATAGAGAGAATATATTTGCCTCATTAATTTCCCGATGAAGCTATTCAACGTAATTGAAGAATATATAAATGAAATCGGACACAGAAAAAAAAAAACTTTTGACCTAATATGAAGAATATTGCAACCCAAATTTTAGAACACACAATTTACACAAAATTAAGAACGAATTTTGTTTTAAATAAAGAAATTTTAGCTACGTGAGGTTCATAACGCTTAAATAATTTTTTTCCATTAAATTAAGAACATAAATCTTTGGAATTTGGCTTCCTCAGTCAAAGTCACATATCTCTAAAAGAACCAAAAATCATTAAATTCTATAGAAATAAAATTTTGACACAATTTTCTATAGAAATAACATTTTGGCAAAATTTTCTATAGAAATAAAATTTTGGCAAAATTTTCTATAGAAATAAAATTTTCTATAGACATAAAATTTTCTTTTGAAAAAATTTTTCTATAAAAATAAAATGTTGACAAAATTTTCTATAGAAATAAAGGTCTATAGAAATAAAATTTTGTCAAAATTTTCTCTAGAAATAAAGTTTTGTCCAAATTTTCTATAGAAATAACATTTTGAAAAAATTTTCTATAGAAATAACATTTTTAGAATTTTTTTACAGGAATAAAATTTCAAAACATGTTTCTATTGAAATCAAATTTTGACAAAATTTTCTACAGAAATAAAATTTTTCAAAAACTTTCTATAGAAATAAAGTTTTTCAAAAATTTTCTATAGAAATAAAATTATTCAGAAATATTCTATAGAAATAAAATTTTTCAAAAATTTTCTATGGAAATAAAATTTAAAAAAAAAATCTATAGAAATAAAATCTTTTAAAATTTTTCGATAGAAATAAAATATTGCAAAAATTTTCTCTAGAAATAAAATTTTGGAAAATTTTTTTATAGAAATTAATTTTTTAGACAATTTTCTATAGAAATACAATTTTTTTTTTAATTTTCTATAGAAATACAATTTTTAGAAAATTTTCTATAGAAATACAATTTTTAGAAAATTTTCTATAGAAATAACATTTTTAGAATTTTTTTACAGGAATAACATTTAAAAAGATGTTTCTATTAAAATCAAATTTTGACAAAATTTTCTAAAGAAATAAAATTTTTCAAAACTTTTCTATAGAAATAAAGTTTTTCAAAAACTTTCTAAAGAACTAAATTTTTCAAAAATTTTCTATAGAAATAAAATTTTTAGAAAATTTTCTATAGAAATAAAATTATTCAGAAATATTCTATAGAAATAAAATTTTTCAAAAATTTTCTATGGAAATAAAATTAAAAAAAAAAATCTATAGAAATAAAATTTTTTAAAATTTTTCGATAGAAATAAAATATTGCAAAAATTTTCTCTAGAAATAACATTTTGGAAAAATTTTTTATAGAAATTAATTTTTTAGACAATTTTCTATAGAAATACAATTTTTTTTAATTTTCTATAGAAATACAATTTTTAGAAAATTTTGTATAGAAATAACATTTTTAGAATTTTTTTACAGGAATAACATTTAAAAAGATGTTTCTATTAAAATCAAATTTTGACAAAATTTTCTAAAGAAATAAAATTTTTCAAAACTTTTCTATAGAAAAAAATTTTTTTAAAAATTTTCTATAGAAATAAAACTATTCAAAAATATTCTATAGAAATAACATTTTTCAAAAATTTTCTATAGAACTAAATTTTTCAAAAATTTTCTATAGAAATAAAATTTTTAGAAAATTTTCTATAGATATACAATTTTTTCAAAAATTTTCCATAGACATAAAATTTTTAGAAAATTTTCTATAGTTATACAATTTTTTCAAAAATTTTCTATAGACATAAAATTTTTAGAAAATTTTCTATAGTTATACAATTTTTTCAAAAATTTTCTATGGACATAAAATTTTGCAAAAATTTTCTATAGAAATAAAATTTTGCAAAAATTTTTTATAGAAATTAAATATTTAGACAATTTTTATAAAATTTTCTATAGAAATACAATTTTTAGAATTTTTTACAGGAATAAAATTTCAAAACATGTTTCTATTGAAATCAAATTTTGACAAAATTTTCTAAAGAAATACAATTTTTCAAAAGTTTTCTATAGAAATAAAATTATTCAAAAATATTCTATAGAAATAAAGTTTTTCAAAAATTTTCTATAGAAATAAAATTTTTCACAAATTTTCTATAGAAATAAAATTTTTCGATAGAAATAAAATATTGCAAAAATTTTCTTTGCTAATAAAATTTTTCGATAGAAATAAAATATTGCAAAAATTTTCTCTAGAAATAAAATTTTGCAAAAACTTTTTATAGAAATTAAATTTTTAGACAATTTTCTATAGAAATACATTTTTTTAAATGTTCTATAGAAATACAATTTTTAGAAAATTTTCTATAGAAATAACATTTTTAGAATTTTTTTACAGGAATAAAATTTAAAAACAGGTTTCTATTAAAATCAAATTTTGACAAAATTTTCTACGGAAATAACATTTTTCGAATTTTTTACAGGAATAAAATTTCAAAATATGTTGAAATCAATTTTTGTCAAAATTTTCTAATGAAATAAAATTTTTCAAAAATATTCTATAGAAATAAAGTTTTTTTAAAAATGTTCTATAGAAATAAAATTATTCAAAAATATTCTATAGAAATACATTTTTTTTAATGTTCTATAGAAATACAATTTTTAGAAAATTTTCTATAGAAATAACATTTTTTTTAATGTTCTATAGAAATACAATTTTTAGAAAATTTTCTATAGAAATAACATTTTTAGAATTTTTTTACAGGAATAAAATTTAAAAACAGGTTTCTATTAAAATCAAATTTTGAAAAAATTTTCTACGGAAATAACATTTTTAGAATTTTTTACAGGAATAAAATTTCAAAATATGTTGAGATCAAATTTTGTCAAAATTTTCTAATGAAATAAAATTTTTCAAAAATATTCTATAGAAATAAAGTTTTTTTAAAAATGTTCTATAGAAATAAAATTATTCAAAAATATTCTATAGAAATATATTTTTGTTTAATGTTCTATAGAAATACAATTTTTAGAAAATTTTCTATAGAAATAAAATTTTTTTTAATGTTCTATAAAAATACAATTTTTAGAAAATTTTCTATAGAAATAACATTTTTAGAATTTTTTTACAGGAATAAAATTTAAAAACAGGTTTCTATTAAAATCAAATTTTGACAAGATTTTCTAAAGAAATAAAATTTTTCAAAACTTTTCTATAGAAATAAAATTTTGCAAAATTTTTCTATAGAAATAAAATTTTGCAAAATTTTTCTATAGAAATTAAATTTGTAGACAATTTTCTATAGAAATACAATTTTTATAAAATTTTCTATAGAAATACAATTTTTAGAAAATTTTCTATAGAAATAAAAGTTTGCAAAAATTTTCGATAGAAATAAAATTTTGCAAAATTTTTCTATAGAAATAAAATTTTGCAAAAATTTTTTATAGAAATTAAATTTTTAGAAAATGTTCTATAAAAATAAAATTTTTTAAATTTTTTTATAGAAATAAAATTTTTTAAATTTTTTTATAGGAATAAAATTTCAAAACAATTTTCTATTGAAATCAAATTTCGAAAACATTTTCTAAAGAAATAAAACTTTGCAAAAATTTTCTATAGAAATAAAATTTTACAAAAATAAATTTAGAAATAAAATATTGCTAAATATTTCTATATATATATATATATATATATATATATATATATATATATATATATATATATATATATATATATATATATATATATATATATATATATATATATATATATATATATATATATATATATATATATATATATATATATATATATATATATATAAATTTTTAAAAATTTCTATAGAAAATTTTTTTGCAAAAAATTGACAAAAATTTCTGTAGAAATACAATTTTGGCAAAATTTTCTATAGAATTAAAATTTTACAAAAGTTTTCTGTTTGATAGTTTTTTGGTAAAATTTTTCCAAATTTTGGTAGATTACTTTTGGTTCGAGTGGCAACCGTGGTGATAAACCGCCGATTGACATCTCCCTCCGTGAAGGTCAAATTGGGATACGCACTGCTCACTCTTCGATTATGACAACGCCAAACGTAATCCCTCGTTAGAATTATGCTAATCATTACACATCGGTAGGGGGGCGCCATAAAAAATTAACATAAATCAAGGCATCAAACCTAACACACAAAATTCTACAAATTCGTGGTGGGTGATTTGACCACCACCGAGGAAACTAACTCAAAAGGCGATTATCTCAAGAAAATCTAATAACGTCTGTTAATTGCTTTCCGAAATTCAAGTGTTGGCTAAATTGAATTTTAATGGAATTTTTGACAACAGTGGAAAAAATGAAACGCATTTCAAAGCTTTTATGGATTTTAAGATAAATGGAAAACCTCTTAATGAAATCAGCATAGATTTTCATTAAATGCTAACACCAGCATCACATCTTACAAACCATGAGGCAATGTGCAAAATACCAATAATGGAACTGATTTAAATTATGACAATTTTAAGACATTTTACGTAAAATTGTTCAACTTTTCCACCATGAGTTGAAATATTTTTACCATATTATTAATACAAAATAAAAGATTATTTAAATACAAATGCAGAAAAGGATAGCTTTCTACACTTTCGTAACTATCTTAATTGCAGCTTATTAAATTTGATTATACTTACAATACAAGAGAATTTGGAAACTTACCTGAAAATAGAAAACAAATAGAAATAATTATTAAATATGTCTAGAGAACATATTTAACATATTTAAAGCGAATCTCAAACAAAAGGCTATGTAGAAGATGCCGAATCAAATATATGGGACATACAAAGAAAAAATTATTTTCTTCGTAAAGTAGAAAGTCGGGCGGGGCCGACTATATCATACCCAAAACCACCCCTACTGATTTAGTAAACATAACCATTTGTGGGGTATTATTGGTATAGGTTTCGAGTATAAACCGCATTTCCATATTTAAGAACATTAAGGGATACATAGTTATGGGAGTTTTATCACAATCTGAACAGAAATGTCTGATATTAAAGGGTGATACGGTCAAAATTTGGTCAATATAAACTTGACGTATTTCTTTCAATTTTGCATTTAAAAAACCCCTCATTTTGAAGGTGTGTGTGTGTAGAATGTTGCTCCTATTTTGATTTTGGAATTCACTCTTCAGTTGTCTAAATGCCGTCCAAGCAAGAAGAGCAGCGTATCAAAATTTTGCTCGCGCATCGCGAAAATCCGAGTTACTCGCACGCAAAGCTGGCAAAATCGCTAAAAGTTGCCAAACCAACCGTTACAAATGTAATTAAAGTATTTGGGGAACGTTTGTCGACAGCCAGGAAGTCTGGATCGGGGGGAAATCGAAAACCGGAAGCCGCTGAGACGACAAAGAGAGTTGCCGGTAGTTTCAAGCGAAACCCTAACCTCTCTCTCCGAGATGCCGCAAATAAGCTGGGTGTATCGTCTTCAACCGTGCATCGAGCCAAAAAACGAGCCGGACTATCGACTTACAAGAAGGTGGTGACTCCAAATCGCGATGATAAACAAAATACGACGGCCAAAGCGCGATCCCGGAGGCTGTACACGACGATGCTGACGAAGTTTGACTGCATGGTAATGGACGACGAAACCTACGTCAAAGCCGACTACAAGCAGCTCCCGGGACAGGAGGTTTATACGGCAAAAGGAAGGGGAAAGGTAGCAGATATTTTCAAGCACATAAAACTGTCAAAGTTCGCTAAGAAATATCTGGTTTGGCAAGCCATCCCTACCTGTGGCTTGAAAAGCAGCATTTTCATAGCTTCCGGGACTGTCAACCAAGAAATTTACGTGAAAGAGTGTTTGAATAAACGTCTGCTGCCCTTCCTGAAGAAACACGGTTTGTTCCGTACTGTTTTGGCCGGATTTGGCATCTTGACATTACGGTAAAAAAGGCCATGGAGTGGTATGCCGCCAACAACGTGCAGGTGGTTCCCAAGGACCCTCCCAATACGCCAGAGCTCCGCCCAATTGAGAAATACTGGGCTATTGTCAAGCGGAACCTAAAGAAGACAAAAAAAAACTGCTAAGGACGAGCAGCAGTTCAAGGCAAACTGGCTTTCTGCGGCGAAGAAGGTGGACAAGGTGGCTGTACAAAATCTGATGGCAGGTGTCAAGCGTGAGGCCCGGCAATTCGGATTTGTAAAAGCGAAAGCCTAACTGAATATTTTTCCTGAATTTTATACTAATTGAACTTGAAAAAGAAATTTAATTTGATTTTTTAAATAAACGATTTCACCGATTTACACGCGTTTTCCCTTGACCAAATTTTGACCGTATTACCCTTTAGAATCAACAATTAATCCTTTAAATGTTAACAATACCAGAGGAAAAAAAGGACAACAAACACAATTGGATCACCAAAAAATTGACACAATACAAAAATGTAACCAATTACCATCAACATCACCATAAAATATAAAATATTATTTTAAATAATTCAATAAGAACTTAAGTCGATTACATTCTTTTCAATATTTCTGTATGAACCCTAAATGATTGAGAGGGATAGTTGGGAATCGAATAAAAATAAAATATTCCTTCAATAAATGGGGGTAATTTAAAGGAAAACGATATCATAAAGAACAATCATACACACATTCACACAAATGCTTTTTTTTTCTTACACCACTACCATCATCTTTAGAGCTTCTGGCCAACCTCTTACATGGAAAAACTTTTGTTATAGGGAATACAAATGGAACTCCTCTCGATAACACAAACAATAGAGCACTTTGGAAAATATTAAAAGCCACGTTTACTATTTGGGACACCACACTTTAATATTCTCTCTGTCGGAAACATACACATCTGTATTTGGTATTGGTGCCGGTGGTTGACATCAAATAACATAAAGAAAAAAAAATGATTGAAAATGAAGGTGGGTGGGTGGAATAACGAGATGGAACCAAACAACAACAGCAAAAGACTTATTAAATAAACCATTCAATTAAAGGTCATTATTCGCTCTCAAACCCCCATAAATTTCTTCTACTACCGTCGCATTGAATGTGGATGAAGTAATGGTTGTCATTTTTCATTTCTATTCACTTTCTTCTTTTTTTATATCTAGTTAGTATTAGAGAAATGTAGAGAAAATTAATTGTATTACTTTTTATTTGGATACCAAGAAATAATTATATTTATTTTAATAATAATTAATTTTAATAAATAAGTATATAACTAAAAGTGAGTGAAGATAAGTTCGCGAGCTAAATTCATGGTTTGTGTCTCGGCTCAAAAACTTTTCTTATGTAGATGCATTCAGTGGTGGAAAATAATCAAACACCACAGAAAAATATTTCACGAAAATTTTTTCAATTAAAATCTTAAAAAAAATATTCAATTAAAAATTTAATTGATTCAACAAATTTTCTTAATTGAAACAAAAATCAATCACAAAAATTATTAGGTTAGGTTAGGTGGCAGCCCGATGTATCAGGCTCACTTAGACTATTCAGTCCATTGTGATACCACATTGGTGAACTTCTCTCTTATCACTGAGTGCTGCCCGATTCCATATTAAGCTCAATGACAAGGGACCGCCTTTTTATAGCCGAGTCCGAACGGCGTTCCACATTGCAGTGAAACCACTTAGAGAAGCTTTGAAACCCTCAGAAATGTCACCAGCATTACCGCTGAAAAACTTTTTGGTGTTCGGTCGAAGCAGGAATCGAACCTACTGAGTAGTTATGTCCCCAGAAAAAAAGCTTCCAAGAAAATAGTTTGGATCCCCAACTTGTGATCCTGAAGTAAAGCAAACATGGATCATCTCCAATGAATTTTATATGGCTTGCCATAGGACGGAAGTACTTCGTTTTCGGATCTTTTACCTTGCTTTAGAAATTATACCTTGGAAGTTCATTTGAATGAAGAAATTAAAAAAAAGGAAAAAATATCGCCAATGCCACTTTTTATTGAATTTAAAAAACTTTTTGGCTCCGACCGGGGGGTGGAATCTTTGTTTTTTTTGGCACCTTAACTGAACGCCTTAGCACACTCAGCCACAAACGGCAAATATTTTTTCAAAACATTGTTTTTTTTTACTGTACGTCGTTTTTTTATTTATTTTTTTTTTTTTTGTAGAAATGTATTTTTTCCTTCAGTTGTTTTTTTTTTGTTTTTTTCATTTAAACGCAATAAAAAAAATTCTAGGATATTACAAATCCTTCTCAAAAGCACTTCCATGGAAGTGAAAAAGTTAACCGGTACAGGTTCAAATCCCCCGCGGGGGTAAAGATTTTATTTTTTTTTATTGTTTTTTTTTTTTTTTTTTAATTTATTTGTCCAAAATTTAAATTTTGGCTTTAAACCGCTAAATAGTGTATTTTCTAAAGCTGGTCCTAAATAACTTCATCGGAAGTGGAAAAAAATTTATGGGAGGATCCGGGATGCTCTTAAAAAGAAATGTGTTGTTCCACAAACCAAATTCCAAATTTGTTGGCTCGGCAGTTGTGTTGTATTTTTTTAAAATTTATTTATTTTATTTTTCTTATAATAGTGCGTTTTTTTTTTGTTGGGAATTAAATGATACATATTTTTTAACCGATATAAATAAACCTTTGATTGTTACAATGTATTCGACTTTAGGCTGAACTTATTTGCTTTATATTCTTTTACGATTTAAATAGTTTTCAAACAATGTTATACACAGAAAAAAATGTCACGAAAATTTTTCCAATTAAAATCTTAATTGAGTTTTAAAAAATATTCGATTAAAAATTTAATTGATTCAACAAATTTTTTAATTGAAATAAAAATCAATCACACAAATTAATAGAGTCAATTAAATATTTAATTGCACCAATTAATTTTTTAATTGACTGTCAATTAATTTTTTAATTGATACTATCATTTCTGTGATTGAAGACATTTCAATTAAAAAATTAATTGGATCAATTAATGTCGTGATTGAATCAGAAAAAAATTTTTTTGTGTGTACTTACAAATCAGTTTTATAGAATTTCCAGCATTTTTATACATGTCACCCCACCCTAATACCCATTTTCCTTAGGCAATTGAAATATATACCCATATTGTTAAACGTCAATAAAATAGTTTATTTACAACAAAATTTATTAGAGCAAAAAAACAACAAAACTAACTAATTAACATGGTGACATGATATTTAACAGTGAAATAGAAAACTTGTTTTACTTGAACCATAAAAGTTTAATAAAGCGCTAAAACTTTATCAAAATTTTTTTCTCAAAACAATAAAAACGTAGATGAAAAATTTTGTTTTACGCTTCAGCGTACTAGCAGCAGATTTCATAACAAAAGTGAAACTTATCTAATTAAATATTTTGCAAATAAGCAAAAAAAAACACAAGTTAAAAACTTTATTCGCACTATGGGTTAACATATAACCTATAGAGTGTAGGGAAAAAGATTTCCAAATTTTAGGAAGAACAACTTCTTCTCAAATCTTCTATACAAAACTATGAAAGATTAAGTAAAAGCAATGAAAATCCAACTGTGTGTATGTATATTTAGAAAAACAATATTTATGACAATATTACAAATTAGCTTAAAAACTTATCACGGAGCCAAAATATTGTATAAGACAGAAACTGGAATTCAATGTTCATCCAGTAAGGAAGTTAAAATATGAAGTATGAAAAATTCTCAACTACATTGAAACCTCTCAGAAGTGGACACCCACGGTCGTCTACATTGTCCACAATTGGGAGATGTCCAGTAATGAAAGGTCCATGTTTGAGAGGCGTCAATGTATATTGTGGGAAATACGAATTTAGTAAATCTGTATACTTCATCTGTGTATAATTCTATCTAAATAAAAATTTTAGAAAATTTTCTATAGAAATAAAGCTTTGACAAAATTATCTACAGAAATAAAATTTTGAGAAAATTTTCTATAAAATTAAATTTTTGACAAAATTTTCAGTAGAAATAAAATTTTGACAATATTTTCTATAGAAATACAATATTGACAAAATTTTCTATAGAAATAAAATATTGACAAAATTTTCTATGGAAATAAAATTTTGACAACATTTTTTTTTAGAAGTAGGTTAGGTTAGGTTAAAGTGGCAGCCCGATTAAATTTCAGGCTCACTTAGACTATTCAGTCCATTGTGATACCACATTTAACTAAAAGTACCTATTACATATGGGCACTTCTAGTCTTAACCACTGAACCTTCTCTATTATTTACTTTTGTGGAACCAACCAGATTGCTCCAAAAACATTAACAAACTGCTTAAGTTAACGTTTTCCAGGTCAGCCAGTAATCTAAAGCTATATGCTCCTAAAATTCGCTTACGCCTTACACAAAAAGCAGGACACTCACACAAGAGGTGTTTAATTGATTCCTTTTCCTCCACGTCATGACAGCTTATACAATAGTCATTATACTTCGCACCTATAGTTTTTGCAAATTCGCCTATCAGACAGCGACCCGTTATAGCAGATATTAGGAGTGCTATCTGACGCCTTGAGAACACTAGCATATCTAGTGTGCGGTTTAAGTTTAAATGGGGCCATATTTGCTTGGTGTCGTTACAACCCTTGCAATTTTCCCATCGAATATTGGCCATCATAACAGCCTTCTCACGCAGTAAGAGCTTGCAGGTGGCCAGAGGCATACCAACAGATTCTAGTTCCCCTGGAATATGTAAGGTAGTTCCAAGCCTTGCTAACACATCTGCTTCACAGTTCCCCGGTATGTTCCTATGACCAGGCACCCATATTAGGTGAATATTGTACTGCTCAGCCATCTCGTAGAGAGATTTTCGGCAGTCTATGGCCGTTTTTGAGTTAAGGAACACAGAGTCCAAGGATTTTATTGCAGGTTGACTGTCTGAGTATATATTAATGCCAATATTTGTTGGAACATTACTTCTCAGCCAATTCACCACCTCTCTTATTGCCAATATTTCAGCCTGAAAAACACTACAGTGATTAGGTAATCTTTTCGCTATTCGAATTTCCAGATCTTTATAATATACTCCGAACCCCACTTGTCCATTCAATTTGGAGCCATCAGTATAGAAATCTATATATCTTTTATTCCCCGGGGTCTGTGTACACCACGCCTCACTGTTGGGAATTAGAGTTTCAAACTTTTTGTCGAAAAGTGGTTTTGCCAGGGTGTAATCCACTACGTTAGGCACATCTGGCATTACTTTGAGGACCGAACTATGACCGTACATTTTTTCCGACCACAGCGATAGCTCGCGCAACCGCACAGCCGTTGTTGCAGCTGACTGTTTGGCCAAAATGTCTAAAGGCAATAGATGTAGCATGACATTAAGGGAGTCTGTTCCTGTCTTACTAAATGCGCCTGAGATACATAAGCTCGCCATACGCTGAACTTTATCTAAACAAGTCGGTTTCAGAAGTGCCGGCCACCAGACTACAACACCATATAGCATTATAGGTCTAACCACTGCCGTGTATAGCCAATGCACAATTTTTGGTCTTAGTCCCCACTTTTTCCCTATTGCCTTTTTGCACGAGTACAAAGCTACCGTGGCTTTTCTCGCCCTCTCTTCAATATTAAGCCTAAAATTCAGCTTCCTGTCCAAAATAACGCCAAGGTATTTTGCACACTCACCAAAGGGAATTTCAGTACCCCCTAAGGAAATGGGCCTAACCGTGGGAGTTTTGCGATCTTTGCAGTACATGACTATTTCTGTCTTTGCTGGATTTACACCAAGACCATTATCTTTCGCCCATTTCTCAGTCATCCGGAGAGCTCTCTGTATAATATCTCTGATTGTGGATGGGAATTTTCCCCTGACTGCTAGCGCCACATCATCTGCGTATGCCACCACTTTTATCCTTTCTTTTTCTAGAGAAACCAGAAGGTTGTTTATAGCAACATTCCAAAGAAGAGGTGATAGAACTCCTCCTTGGGGAGTGCCTCTGTTCACATACCTTTGTATGTTTGCTTGCCCTAGTGTGGCTGAAATACGTCTCTTTATTAGAAGTTCGTCTAACAGCCTAAGTATACCTGGATCAACATTCAGAGTTGTCAGTCCATTTAATATCGAGCTCGGATGGACATTATTGAACGCCCCTTCGATGTCTAGAAACGCCACGATTGTGTATTCTTTGACAGATAGTGAGCTTTCAATAAAGCTGACCAGTTCATGCAATGCGGTCTCAGTAGACCTGCCCTTCGAGTATGCATGCTTTCGTTTCGAGAGCAAACTTGAATCCACGCTAGTTCTAAGATACATGTCTATCATCCTCTCCAGGGTCTTAAGTAGGAATGAGGATAAGCTGATTGGTCGGAAATCCTTCGCACTCGAGTGAGAGGCTTTTCCTGCTTTAGGTATGAAGACGACTTTTGTTTCCCTCCACTTTTCTGGAATATATGCTAAGTTTACACATTGTTTATATATCACCGTCAACCAGGGGATAATTCTTTCAGCCACTGCCTGTAACTCCGCCGGAGTAATTCCATCAGGTCCGGGGGATTTGAATGGTCCAAAGCTATTTAAAGCCCATTTTATTCTAGATTCCGACACAATTTCCTCGATAGGAAGTGATTGCCGAGCCTCTGTTACACCGCCGGAACATGGTTCAACCGTCTGATTTCCAGGGAAGTGTGTGTCCAAAAGTACCTCCAACGTCTCCTCACTGGACGTTGTCCAAATTCCCTCCGATGTTTTAATGAAACCTGGAGCGGTGTTAGTGGGTGCTAGTACCTTCCGTAGTCTGGAAGTCTCTGACGTATTCTCAATAATGCTACAATAATCATCCCAAGAGTTTTGTTGAGACCTTCTCAGTTCTCGTTTATATTCTCTCAGATTCATCTTGTAAGTGTTCCAATCCTCCGGAGCTCTTGTGGACTTTGCTTTGTTAAAGAGCTTCCTGCAGGATTTCCTCATATTACTTAACTCCGTAGCCCACCATGGCGGCCGATTTTTTCCCCTTGGCTTTCCTCTAGGGCAAGCAGCTTTCAGTGAAATGTTGAAGGCCTTCGTAATCCGCTCCACTGCGTGTTCGATATCTTGCACAGTGCTCATATTTGTCTCCGGCATTTCCGGTATCATCAAATTGAACGATTCCCTATACCTATTCCAATCAGCTTTCCTAACATTTGTCGGAAATATGGTCTTTGAAGTACGAACAGCCAATCTGAAACTGATGTAGCGATGATCTGAGAAGCTATGTTCCCTCAAAACTTGCCACTCAGATATCTTATCACTCAGTTCCGGAGAGGTCAACGTTACGTCCAAAACCTCTGGTGACGAAGGTTGGTGCATCTCCCTTATTGCAAAGTACCAGGTTAGTACGCAAAATAAACTCTATTAGCGACTCTCTCCTTGCATTAGAAGTAAGATTTTGACAAAATTTTCTATAGAAATAACATTTTGACAAAATTTTCTATAGAAATAAAATTTTGACAAAATTTTCAGTAGAAATAAAATTTTGATAAAATTTTCTATAGAAATAAAATTGTGACAAAATTTTCTATAGAAATAAAATTTTGACAAAATTTTCTATAGAAATAAAATTTTGACAAAATTTTCTATAGAAATAAAATTTTGACAAAATTTTCTGTAGAAAAACAATTTTACAATTAATTATTATTCGGGCTTTAGGGACAAAGTAGATTAAGGAACTTGATCAATACTTTGTCCATAAAGCTCGAATAATAATTAATTGTAAATTAAAATATCATGCATTTGGACGTTAATCGCCTGTTTCAGTATCAGGCCAACAGGAAAAAATTTTCTATAGTAATAAAAATTTTGACAAAATTTTGTATAGAAACAAAAATTTTGACAAAATTTTCTATAGAAATAAAATTTTGGCAACATTTTTATATAGAAATAAAATTTTGACAAAATTTTTATAGAGAAATAATTTTTTTTTTTCAAAATTTTTATATAGAAATACAATGTTTACACAATTTTTATTAAAAAATAAAATTTTGATTACATTTGCAACTTCAATAAACTTTTTTATTGGAAATATTTTGGTAACATTTTTTCTCTATATCTGCCTGCAAGTCCAAAATTTACTAATTGTTTATGATACTCAAAAAATGTCTGTGGCCAATTAGATTTCCTTCCACGTTCTTTAATGGTAGATACCAAGATAATATGCATATTTGTCATACATGCCTAAAACCACAGACAATGAACAAAGTACATAGCCCACAAGCTATAATACACATTTCTCGTCAAGCATTCTCCTTTTGCATCTTTATTAATTTCAACACACTTTATGGAAATGCAAATTTTAGCTCCAAGCTAATTTAACTCAAGCAATGACTTTGCACCAAAGCTAGGAATGCGAATCGTAATATATTAGGGAGGTTATTTTGTGAATATATATCTCAATTTAAATTAAAATAATATAGTCTTCCTTAGCCCTACTTAATTTCCTACACATAAAAACAATTCTTTTGTTAAACTGATCACAAAAATTAAAATATATTTATTGCAAGAACAGTAAGAATGACAATTTTATTTCCACAGAAAATTTTGCACAATATTATATCTATAGAAAATGTTGTCAAAATTGTATTTCTATAGAAAATGTTGTCAATTTGTCGAAATTTTATTTCTATACGGAATTTTGTCAAAAACTTATTTGTATAGAAAATTTTGTCAAAAATTTATTTCTATAGAAAATTTTGTCAAAAATTTATTTCTATAGAAAATTGTGTCAAAATTTTATTTCTATAGAAAATTTTTGAAAAATTTAATTTCTAGAGAAAATTTTTGAAAAATTTTATTTCTATAAAAAATTTTTGAAAAATTTTATTTCTATAAAAAATTTTTGAAAAATTTTATTTCTATAGATAATTTTGTAAAAAAAATGTCGTATAAGTGTCAGCTCTTTTTGGCGCTATGTAGTCCAAATTCTATTGAAGTAGTTCCGGAAATATTCTATCGGGCTCAGGCGACTTTGGCCATTTCATTTGTTATGATAATGTCCTGAATGGCCTCGCCTTTCGTTTAACAATGTCTCTTCCCGGACTGATACACACAGAGGAAAATGAGTAACCATCAAGAGTCTTATGCTATACTCTATTATTTCCATTCTATTCCCCACATATCAAAAATATAAGGTACCTAAAAACTAAAATATGTTTATTGCAAGACAGTAAGAATGACAATTTTATTTCCACAGAACATTTTGTCAAAATTTTATTTCTATAGAAAATTTTGTCAAAATTTTATTTCTATAGAAAATTTTGTCAAAATTTTATTTCTATAGAAAATTTTGTCAAAATTTTATTTCTATACAAAATTTTGTCAAAATTTTATTTCTATAAAAATTTTTGTGAACATTTTATTTCTATAAAAATTTTGTCAAAATTTTATTTCTATAGAAAATTTTGCAATATTTTATTCCTATAGAAAATTTTGTCACAATTGTATTTCTATAGAAAATTTTGTAAAAATTTTATTTCTACAGAAAATTTTGTCGACATTTTATTTCTAATAAAATGTTATCAACATTTTATTTCTATAGAAAATTTTTGAAAAATTCTATTTCTATAGAATATTTTGTCAAAATTTTATTTCTATAGAAAATTTTGCAATATTTTATTTCTATTGAAAATTTTCACAAAATTTTAATTCTATAGAAAATTTTGTCAAAATTTAATTTCTATAGAAAATTTTTGAAAAATTTAATTTCTTTAGAAAATTTTTGAAAAATTTTGTTTCTATAGAAAATTTTGTCAAAATTGTATTTCTATAAAAAAATGTTGTCAAAATTGTATTTCTACAGAAAATTTTGTCGACATTTTATTTCTAATAAAATGTTGTCACAATTTTATTTCTATAGAAAATTTTGTCAAAATTGTATTTCTATAGAAAATTGTCCAAATTTTATTTCTATAGAAAATTTTTGAAAAATTTTATTTCTATAAAAAAATTTTGAAAAATTGTATTTCTATAGATAATTTTGTCAAAAAAATGTCGTATAAGTGTCAGCTTTTTTGGGGCGCTATGTAGTCCACCTCCTATTGAAGTAGTTCCGGAAATATTCCATCAGGCTCAGGCGACTTTGGCCATTTCATTTTTTATGATAATGTCTAAATACACTTTTCTTACATTAAGTCGAGTCTGAATTTGAATATGTAAATTATGGTTAACAATTATGGTTAAAAATAAATATATTCAAATTTGTTCCCCATTATAAAATTTAAAAGCATATGCATCCTTAGCACGTTTGCCACAGTTGGTAGAATTCTACAAAAAGATGGTAGATATTTTACTGTTTGGTAGATTCTCGATGTTTTGCAAAATATTCCTCTCCAACCAAGGGGCATTACACAAATTTTTAATTTTCACAAAATTTTACATAGAAATAAAATTTTGACAAAATTTTCTATAGAAATACAATTTTGACAAAATTTTCTTTAGAAATAGAATTTTGACAAAATTATCTATGGAAATAAAATTTTGACAAAATTTTCTATAGAAATAAAATTTTGACAAAATTTTTTATAGAAATAAAATTTTGACAAAATTGTCCATGGAAATAAAATTTTGCCAAAATTTTCTATAGAAATAAAATTTTGACAAAATTTTCTATAGAAATAAAATTTTGACAAAATTTTTTATAGAAATAAAATTTTGACAAAATTTTTTATAGAAATAAAATTTTTAAAATTTTTTTTTATAGAAACAACATTTTTTTATAGAACCAAAATTTTGACAAATTTTTCTATAGAAATAAAATTTTGACAAAATTGTCTATGGAAATAAAATTTTGACAAAAATTTCTATAGAAATAAAATTTTGACAAAATTTTTTATAGAAATAAAATTTTGATAAAATTTTTTATAGAAATAAAATTTTGACAACATTTTTTTATATAAACAAAATTTTGACAAAATTTTCTATAGAAATAAAATGTTGACAAAATGTTCTATAGAAATAGAATTTTTACAAAATTTTCTATAGATATAAAATTTTCTATAGAAATACAAATTTGACAAAATTTTCTTTAGAAATAGAATTTTGACAACATTTTCTATGGAAATAAAATTTTGACAAAATTTTCTATAGAAATAAAATTTTGACAACATTTACTGTAGAAATAAAATTTTGATAAAATTTTCCATAGAAATAAAATTTTGACAAAATTTTCTACAGAAATAAAATTTTGATAAAATTTTCTACAGAAATAAAATTTTGACAACATTTTCTACAGAAATAAAATTTTGACAAAATTTTCTATAGAAATACAATATTGACAAAAATTTTTAATAGAAACAAAATTTTGCAGAAATTTTTTATAGAAATAAAATTTTGACAAAATTTTCTATAGAAATAAAATTTTGACAAAATTTTTTATAGAAATAAAATTTTAACAAAATTTTTTATAGAAATAAAATTTTAAAAAAAATTTTTATAGAAACAAAATTTTTTTATAGAACCAAAATTTTGACAAATTTTTCTATAGAAATAAAATTTTGACAAAATTGTCTATGGAAATAAAATTTTGACAAAATTTTCTATAGAAATAAAATTTTGACAAAATTTTTTATAGAAATAAAATTTTGACAAAATTTTTTATAGAAATAAAATTTTGATAAAATTTTTTATAGAAATAAAATTTTGACAAAAATTTTTTATAGAAACAAAATGTTGACAAAATTTTCTATAGAAATAAAATGTTGACAAAATTTTCTATAGAAATAGAATTTGACAAAATTTTCTTTAGAAATAGAATTTTGACAAAATTTTCTATGGAAATAAAATTTTGACAAAATTTTCTATAGAAATAAAATTTTGACAACATTTACTGTAGAAATAAAATTTTGATAAAATTTTCCATAGAAATAAATTTTTGACAAAATTTTCTACAGAAATAAAATTTTGACAAAATTTTCTACAGAAATAAAATTTTGACAAAATTTTCTACAGAAATAAAATTTTGACAAAATTTTCTATAGAAATACAATTTTGACAAAAAATTTTAATAGAAACAAAATTTTGCAGAAATTTTTTATAGAAATAAAATTTTGACAAAATTTTCTATAGAAATAAAATTGCAACAAAATTTTCTATAGAAGATTTTGTTTTTGTAGTTAATTGGTAAAATTTTCTCCAAAGTTGGTAGATTATTTTAGGCTCTTGTGGCACCCGTGATTCTCAGTGCAATTCGTAGCTTCTTGGGCTCGGAATCAATAACGAAATTATTCGTGTAAAACAAAATGCAAATTTCGCCTAAATCTGGAAACTTTTCTTTGTGTTTTAAACAAAAATTAAAAAAAAAAACAAATATTTGACTTAGTAAACATCTTTGTATGTAATGACCAATTTCTTTCGAAATATTATGTTGCTTTGATGTGCCATTCCTGGCACTCATTATGAATGTTTCAACAGCCTGCAATTTTCCAATTACGAGCTTGTTTACCTCAATATGTACCAGGGCTTTTCACTTCAATTTTTGCTGATTTATTTTCATTTGCGGTATGTGCTTGCAGCATTACACACCAATCAACCAACAAAACCTTTGGAGAGTATATTACACTCTGGCCACTTCATACAATTCAACTCTCATGGTATTCACCTGTTTTTTTGCCTGGCCTTTATACTATTTTCCAGGGAAAGCAAAAGCCAGGAAGTATACAGTCAGCAAATCCATTCAACTAATGCGAATTATGTTGCGTTAGA